>NC_091295.1:34062035-34127035 GCF_038502225.1 Cherax quadricarinatus | reverse complement strand
TCATCATTAATCTTGTTCGTGATGTGTCGTCGCCTCCCCCTTATATACCACCACTTCTTCCTCCACAAAATCATCGTCCTCCACCACAAGTTCCTCGAAGCGACAACTTCATCGGCCACACAACTAAGCGAAGCCGAGACATACTGCTGCCTCCATTCTTTTTCCCACCTGTTATTACCTGTCATTTACTAGCATCAAAGGGCCCGAGAATGGATTTGTGTGTATTGTTTACGGTTATAGTTCATCGTCTTGAGGAGCCATGTCATGAACAAAAAAGGTATACAAAATAACTTGTCATGAAAAATTCCTTTATATAAAATCTATGCATTTTGACAATAACGATAAGGGAAAACTATGGGAAGATGGAAATTCTGCACCGACACATGTCAGTGTTTACCATTCCTATATAGTTTGTCTTTTCTTGTTTATATCTAGTACTGAGCCAGTTTCAGTTATGAAAACGCCAATACAAATTTTGTCGAGTCCTTCACATACTTTCTTGTAGATGACCACGCGTGAGCAGATTCTTCCCCTTCTCACCTGTCCCCCTTCCGTAGTTTTCCTTCTGGTGAATAGTAGTCTCAATTTAGTCATCGCTTTGCCTATGTCTTGTTCAAATTCCTTTCCCACCTTCCTTGTTCTAATTCTACAATACTTACCTCTATTTTCTCGCGTTTGTTTAGCACCTCAACACTGATCACTATCACAGGCACACACTATATTTCTTGTTTATACCTTTTAAGATAGGGATTCTTGCCATCTTGGGTAAGGATGTCCACTGTCTCGTGAGAGCAGCCCAATGAGTTCCACATCCTAAATTTACCCCCGCTAGGAACTACTTACACGTAGGAAGTGTACTTATCTCCACGCTAGTTTTCTGGTTCCGATTTTTCTTCCCGCCTATAAAATCCAATTCTAATAAGCAAATGACAATAAACACTGCTGCCCTTTCATCGATGTTCATGGTGGTTTTGTTCCAGCTGTTATATTTCTGCCTCATCCTTCTATTATCTGGCAGTGTGGTCCATATAACTGCCACGATTTTTGTTGTACCTTCGCTTACTATCAAACAGATTGGGAATCCAATATCCTGGAATATCCAATGTTTCCAGAACACAAAGTTCACATATACCTTCTCCCCCCCCCTTTTTTTTTTTACCTCTACTCTCTCTTCATATGGAAATTGCTCGAGAAAATCCTACCTGTTATAATTCTTCTTAGCTTGCTTTCTGTCATTTCAGCTATTTTTGTAGCTTTTCTACTATTTCAGCTGATTTTACTGGCATTTGTGTACATAACCTTGACATTTATCTCACTCTGCCTGTAGCTGTTAGTGCACTTTCTGGTAAATGGGCTTGGATTTCTCGTAACTGTGTGCATAATGGGGTGGGGATGGGGGTGAGGGTAGGGGTGAGGGTAAGGGTGAGAGTAGGGATGGGTGTAGGGGCAGGGGTAAGTAAAAAGTGGTAGGAAAGAAGTTGTGAGATTTACTGAGTGCTTTGACCGAGGTTTTCATTCAGCGTTTTTGACAAAACAGTTATATACAACCATACACACTATCGCTCCCACGCCAAAACTTCAAGGCAAAGAAAAAAAAATCCGACCCAAGTGAAAGGGAGGCAAGCAGATGAAGAATGGCATGCATGGCTGTGATGCGAGTATTGCAGTTGTGTCAGGTGAAGGATTGGATGGGTGCTGGAGGAAGTGGTGTGATGAGTGTTGGAGGATAGGTGGGTAGCTCATGGTAGGGGTGGATGGAGTGTTGGGTCTGGGAAGGTACGAGTGTTTAGGGGTACGGGGAGGGAAGGAAGAGGTGAGAGGAGTGCTTGTAGTAGTGCTTGTTGGGTGAGAGGTCGTCTAGTGTTTCTCCCTTCCTACCTCACTAAATGCTCAGCGCTGTCTCATTCGCATCTCCTAGTGTTTCCTTGCTTCCATTCATCTTGTGGTCGTTGTCGTAGGTGGTGGTGGTGGGTGGTTGTGGTGAATGGTGATGGGTTGGTTGGTATGGTTAGTGGTGATGAGTTAGTTGGTGTGATGATGGCGGGTGGTGAAGCTGGTGGCGGAGGTGAAGATTGGTGGTGGACTGGGGAAATAGTTGGTGGGTAGGGTGGTTGTTGGTGGGTGGGTATACCTCATGATGGTGGCGATGCTTCTAGCTGTGGTGTTTCAAGGCAGGTCCACATACTATAGGGCACTCATGGAGCAAATCAAGTAACAAACGCCTTATTTTTGTATTAAATCTTCATTAACATCAACAGCCAGTAAGGTAACTTGCTTAGCATCACATTACTTAAAAGCAACATTATTGTAGCCAAAACAAATTGAGTTACCGCCGAAATTCTACCTCATTACCGACGCAGGGTTTGCCAAGACTTGTAATTTATCAGGCTGAAGTACACGTATATATATGATCTTGAAACAAACGTCTCCCTTTGCTGCAAGGTGAGAACTAAGAGCAAGTTACTATGCTTAAACCCTACTAATTTCTTGTTTTACTGCCATACATTAAAAACAAGGGGAGAGCGCATTAGACAACGGCACGCATGCCAACTAGGGAGTTGGGGTTAGTGCTAAATTGCACACTATAAATAGTTAAGCAGTAAATACTAACTTACATCCTAGAAATACTGGCGTAGGTAATGGTAAATTGCACACTGGAAGCACTCAGGTAGCTAGAACAGGGAGCGACTGTGGGGGAATTATAAGGTGTAATGGCAGGTGTGAAGCAGGAACGCAGAGTACGGTGTCCCTTCCTGGCTACAACACACATGAAACATTTTAAGAGTTACTAATTTTTTGTTGTTAGGCTCGTCGAAAGGGAAAGTTTCTGCGTCTAGGATTCGTGCGCGCGAATTTCCGTACTGAAATGTACGTATACACACACACACATACATCCATCCATCCATTTTTAAGAGCCCGGGAGTGAAATGATCTACACAAAGAAGCGGTGGAGGCAAGTTATACACATTCATAGTGCTTCCAGGTACAATGATGTTATCATTCATCTTCCGCTTTACATCTGGAAGGTAGAAATTTTCAAGGACAATAAACCATACCCCCGGCCGGGATTGAACCCGCGGTCATAGAGTCTCAAAACTCCAGCCCGTCGCGTTAGCCACTAGACCAGCTAGCCACAATAAAATTCATCCAACTAGGTATATTTCTACACCATAGGAAGGTTAGCACAGGCACCACTGTGACCACAAATGCAAGTTTTTACAGACGAATCTCCAGCTAGCGTGGCCGTGACGAACTCTAGCTCAAGTCCCCTCAAAGCCGTCAGCATGACTCACGAAATCGTAATGACACGATTGCAAACAAACCATACCCCCGGCCGGGGGGTATGTGGTCACAGTGGTACCTGTGCTAACCTTCCTATGGTGTAGAAATATACCTAGTTGGATGAATCTTATTGTGGCTAGCTGGTCTAGTGGCTAACGCGACGGGCTGGAGTTTTGAGACTATGACCGCAGGTTCAATCCCGGCCGGGGGTATGGTTTGTTTGCAATCGTGTCATTACGATTTCTTGAGTCAAGGACAATAATATGTGGCGAAGGATAGTCAACATCTTCCAAGCAGCGGTCTTCCTTCAATGCCCAGCGAATTCCTCTCTCGCCGCCGATGGCCGTTTAAATACAAGGATAATTGCCAAAAGCTTATTTTAAACCTCAGTACTAGAAATACTTCTCTATTATTTGACGATTTAGCGGTTCTGTAAAACAAAGTCTCGCACATAGTTATATCCATCTCTGAGACTAATTTATTCTCTCACATCAGTATACATCATATTTTGGTATCCACATTTCAACTATGCAAAACATTTGTCTGTGTTCCTGTGATACGATGGAAATAAATGGTATAAAATACCGACACAATGGAAATATAAACACACATGCAGTATAATGTGATCCTTTATTGACAACGTTTCGCCCACACAGTGGGCTTTTTCAAGTCATGAACAGATCTACCTGGGGTGGAAGGTACGCGAGTATTTATAGTTAGGTTCAGAATGTTGAGGTCAGGTGGAGAATGCTGCATCTGATTATCTACCGAATGGGGTTATAGAGTCTAAAATCTTGGGTAGCTTGGAAGGGAGATTGGATAAGTATGTGAGTAGACCTTATGCAGTGTTCCTCCATTCCTATGTTCTTATGTAGGATAGCGATGAAGAAGTTTCTTGGCAAGTGGTTCAGCTATGTTACAGAAGCCATTTTTCTGGTTGAAGTTGTTGGATATAGATAAGCGATGATTCCAGGATTCTTCGGTATTGAGTGTTGTCTTCTCTGGCGATAAGTCTTGAGTTTCTGAAGTTTATTAAGTGGTTGTGTGAATTACGGTGTTGTACACAGGCATTCCTTGGATCGTCAGACCTGCTTGCGTATTGTTCTGAAATACGTGTTTGGAGATCTCTTGATGTTTCGCCCACGTATAATTTGCTGCAGCCATTACAAGGGATCATGTATACCCCTGCAGAGGATGGAAGCTTGTTCTGTCTATTACTGTAACAGACAGTGAAGGTTTTTTTTTCTTTGTTTTTATACCCTGAATGTTACCAAACGAAGGGAAAGATCTACCATTTGGGATGCTTGAGTTAATGTGATTTGTTAGAACCTCTAGTGCTGTGCCACCATATATGGAACTTGGTGTAAGTATCACTGTTCTCTCCAGCACCAGCTGTATTGGGCAGTGTTGTAGGTCTGATCCTAGGGCGCGAAAAACTGGTTTGCTGTGTTCCACCGCTATGTACTGCTCACTTCACCTGTTGTTATTCATTTATTTATCCTTCTTGTTCTTTTTAATGAGTTTCTGTGTAGTTCTAAAGCGATGTAGTCTCTCTTTCACGTGGAATTTTGGGCAACTCTGATCATGAAATTTTCTGGTCTGCAGTGATGACTCGCACAACTCGAGGTAAAATACCTGCAACGTTTATCAGAACGACATATTTCCTTTTGTAACATACTGGAACACTTCCTGATATCTACGTCTTATTTCACATACGCAAATTCCCATGTCGTTTCTTTTAGTTTCTTGAAGCAGGCACAGTTTTGTTTGCTGTGTGGTCGTCTGAAGTTTTTTCTCATAATGTGGTCTTTCATGGTTTTGAGGTGTACCACCTCTTCGTCTTCTGTTAGTGTATCACTATTTTGCATCACTATGTCTGTCTCATCTCTGATGTTCTGCACATGTTTATCATTTCAATAGTCATGTACTTATTTTCCCACTTTTTGCTTATATATATCTGTGCTAAGTTCTCCAAGATTTTTATCTTTTCCAAAGCTCCTTACCTCTCCTACAAATAAACATTTACCTTTGTTAAATTTCATTGATAATAGTTATATTTATCTTTCTACGTAACTCACATTGTACACCTCTACTACGATGTAACTGGTTTTCATACTTCCCCAAAACTGTTCATGACCTGTATTGTTGACAGCTGTGTAGACTTGTACCTGTACATATTAGTTCTGGTAAGTTGGTATATATGCAGTACATGTATAACACTATTTGGTATAACAATTTCCCATTTAATACATTCAGATAACCTAAACAGCTGACCAATAACAAGAGGCGAGTCACTGTCTTATTTATATTTTGTTGTGAATACACAATAATATTTTAGACGTGAGAGCACAAATAAGTACATTTTTGTAGTCCCTGTCCCACACACCTGACTCTCCCTCTACCCATGTCTCCCATCTATGTTCCCCACAGCGGACCATCCCTGTCTACCATCTATGCTTCATTTCCATGTCCTCAATTTAAATTCCACAATCCCTGCAACCATCAATGTTCCTCATCTTTGTCTACACAAATTCTCCAACACTGTTCCGTTTTCCCTATCTCCAAGCCCCTTATCTCCATCTTCCTTATATGTCCATATCCATCTTCACGTCTGGAGTAGACTATGCGTGGGTGGGTGTCCAGCAACGTCGAAACAGTGCTTCGGCAACGGCAGCTGTTGTCCAGCCGTTGTGTAGCAACATCCAAACAGGACTCCGGCAGCGGCAGCTGTTGCCGTTGTGTGCCCCTAATGATTACTTCCGACTGCCCCACAAATAATTACTTAAGAAATTGGCGAATTAGATATTTCTCATTAGAGAGCAGCACCAGAGCCACCGTCATGAGAGTGATGTATTAGTTTCCCACAACAAAAATACAATGTTCAATTTCCATCAAAGTCAACTGCATCGAATAATTATCTAATTAACGTAGACTATCGTTGTTTGGGTAGATTCCCAGACACGTTGAACGTCGCTTTCCTGGCTCATGGTGATCTAACCCGAAGTAAACAAAATTGCTGTTATTATTATTATTATTATTATTATTATTACAGTATATTCAAGAGTAAGCACAATCTGTAGATTCACAGAGCCTACACATGCCTTTTGCTATTGAACGTTTAGTGGCCCATACGAGTTTAACACTTGTTTTTCAATATAATAATTTATAAATCATCAGTCTTACGCAGCTTTAAATATTTCACATACATCCACAGCAATATTTGACGACTTACACTGTGTGCATATCTCTGTGTCAGAGATAACTTGCCCTAGGATGCCCATCAACTAATCCCCTAGAAATGGGGTTATTCCTTTCCTTTCCCGAAACAGATGGTACAACACAAAGAGTAGTGGTCAACAGAGTTAAATCGGAGGCTGCCATAGTGAAGAGCTCTGTTCCACAAGGCACAGTACTCGCCCCCATCTTATTCCTTATCCTCATATCAGACATAGAGATATACACCACAGCACCGTATCATCCTTTGCGGATGATACTAGGATCTGCATGAGGCTGTCATCTGCTGAGGACGCGGTTAACCTCCAAGAAGATATAAACAAAGTTTTCCAGTGGGCAACGGTAAACAATATGATGTTCAATGAGGACAAATTCCAACTACTCCGTTATGGAAAACTGGAGGAGATAATAACTAGAACAGAGTATACTACTGACTCCGGCCATACAATAGAGCGGAAAAATAATGTAAGGGACCTGGGAGTAGTAATGTCTGAGGATCTCACTTTCAAGGATCACAACAGTGCCACGATCGCACGTGCAAAGAAAATGATAGGATGGATAATGAGAACTTTCAAAACGAGAGATGCCAAGCCCATGATGATCCTTTTGAAATCACTTGTTCTCTCTAGGCTGGAATACTGCTGTACATTAACATCTCCATACAAAGCAGGTGAAATCGCAGATCTAGAGAGTGTACAGAGATCCTTTACTGCACGTATAAGTTCTGTCAAGCACCTTAACTACTGGGGACGCTTGGAAGCACTTGACTTGTACTCGTTGGAACGCAGGAGGGAGAGATATATCATAATCTACACTTGGAAAATCTTGGAAGGAATGGTCTCAAATCTGCACACAGAAATCACTCCCTACGAAAGTAAAAGACTGGGCAGGCGATGCAAAATGCCGCCAATAAAAAGTAGGGGCGCCATTGGTACACTAAGAGAAAAAACCATAAGTGTCCGGGGCCCAAAACTGTTCAACAGCCTCTCATCAAGCATTAGGGGAATTGCCAATAAACCCCTGGCTGCCTTCAAGAGAGAGCTGGACAGATACCTAAAGTCAGTGCCGGATCAGCTGGGCTGTGGCTCGTACGTCGGACTGCGTGCGGCCAGCAGTAACAGCCTAGTTGATCAGGCCCTGATCCATCGGGAGGCCTGGTCATGGACCGGGCCGCGGGGGCGTTGATCCCCGGAATAACCTCCAGGTAACCTCCCCAGTACGTGGTAAGTGAGCAACCCTCGAGGGGACCCAGCCTGCCCTGCTAAGAACAACGCGCACGTTTAAACCATTGAAAACCAATACAAAAGTTAGTCCGTACTTCAACCACCCATGTTTTGTATCATAATCTGATTAGCACTGTACGCTGATTCAGCTTACATTAACGTAAAATAACGAAAATTAAGAAAACACCGAACAGTAATAAGCTGAAAAATACAGGATGAGGGGACTATGTCACTATGATGTAACAGCGTACTGGCAAACAATGTGAAGACGCCTTACGATAGTGAACGTAGGTTTTCTTACGTAGATGTGTGCGTTTTAGCGATGTTCCAGTACATCACATACTGCCAGGAGAAGCCACGTGCCACTTTGTGCGAGTCAAAATGATGAAACGTTTAGTAGTGACCAACGGCGAATCAGAAAGCTGAAATGCGCAGTAGCAAGACAATAATGGTAGAAGAACAACATGCTTGGACTGTAGGAGGCGTCAAGTGCCGCCAACAAAGACCTAAAGTTAAACACCGTAAGACATGATCTGCGTCAAGCTAGTCCAAACCTGAGTACTATACAGCTCATCATTGTGTAATGTTCCAGTAAACGTGGCAGTACAGTGGAAGAAAATGAGGAAGATTGCAGTAGTGAGAAGGGGTTTTGAAACTGTAGAAAAATGTAACAAAGGGAAAAGGAGTTAAAGATAAATGGAAGCTGTCTGAAACACGAAAATGATGATGGGGCAGGAGTGGAAGAATGGGAGAAGTGGGTAAAGATGGAAATGGGCGACCGAGACGCGATTATTTTTTGGTATTAAGAACAAAACAATGTCAAGTTAGGGAGAGAGAGAAACTAACAAAGTAAAAGAATGTCTATTACGGGCAATATGAGGACCATACAGCCTTAGTATCATTATTATGGACTGATTACATCGTCTTTACATCTCTTCTGCTTCTGTTGCCTCCCCTGTACTCGACTGAAGAAGCCTACTGTGTAGGCGAAACGTTTTGGAATAAAGATACCTACCATACCACGGGCGGGGATAGAACCCGCGATCAAAGAGTCTCAAAACTCCAGACCGTCGCATTAGCCACTGGACCAGCTAGCCACAATAAGATTCGTCCAATAGGAATATTTCTACACCATAGGAAGGTTAGCATAGGCACCACTGTGACCACAAATGCCAGTTTTTACAGACGAATCTTCAGCTAGCGTGGCCGTGACGAACTTTAGCTCAAGTCCCCTCAAAGCCGTTAACATGACTCACGAAATTGTAATGACACGATTGAGCTAGAGTTCGTCACGGCCACGCTAGCTGGAGATTCGTCCGTAAAAACTGGCATTTATGGTCACAGTGGTGCCTATGCTAACCTTCCTATGGTGTAGAAATATTCCTAGTTGAACGAATTTTATTGTGGCTAGCTGATCCAGTGGCTAACGCGACGGTCTGGAGTTTTGAGACTCTCTGATCGCGGGTTCTATTGTGATGTAGTTCAGCTGGGCTTGTGAGGTCTCTGGGGAGACCTAATTTAACCAATTATATGGTCACACCTTGCCTTGGCAAACGTCTGTAGCCACGCCCACGTCTGAGGTCTTTTGTTTTTGACGGCGTCAGACCTAGGCGTCAGGTCGTACACGTGGTTGTGGAGGGTGCTTGGACCACCATAAAAGCCCAAGGAAGAGCATGATCAGGAGATTCGAGCGGAGCTGCTAATGGGGTGTAGAGCTCCTGAGCAGAGACTTCGAGCGGAGCTGCTGCTGGGGTGCAGGGCTCTGGAGAAGGCTGCTGAAGTCTCTGGAGGAGACTCTTGGAGACACTGGGCAGAGTACTGGCTTGGAGCAGTACTCGTGCTGTGTAGGTCTTGGGACCTGTGGCTTAGTTCCTGTAGTGAACTGTCCTCTGTACTATTTGTAAGTTATATTAATTTTCGTCAAGTTGATTGTGTTCCCTGTCTCACTGCTTATACATACCATCCCATTTATCTAAACCAATGATGTACTCCTGTTCCCAAATATATTATTGTACAAGGACTTAATAATAAACTGTGTTTGAGTAGAATAGTAATATTCACTGTCCCCGTTATTTATTCTTATTTCCATTATTTATGTTTAGTTAAAGTAGTGAGAGGGTGAGTAGTGTGGAGTGGTGGGTAGAGTAATGAGAGGTGAAGTTGTAGTCACCAGTGACCTCACATTACCTACCTACCGCTCACCTCTCCTGTCACATTACCTACCAACCTCCGCATACCTCACTCCTACCACCTCGCCTGTCCCCTACCTACTGACTCCCCCCGCTTACCCCCATATTCCCCTAATCATCATCCCCCTACATGACACTATCCCCACCCGTGGTATGGTTTGTTTGCAATCGTGTCATTACGATTTCGTGAGTCAAGATACCTACCTACTGCACGTGTGTCTTATTAATTTGTCGGTACTGTATACCATTATCATATTCAACTTTTCTAGGAAGGTAAAAAACGCTACTGGGGGTGAAGAGTACTTTGCTCGGCACGCTAGTGAAACCTAGTCGTCGGTAGCCCACAATTCTCTCACTAAATTGGTCTCGTACAGACACGACCAGAGACAGACGCTACATAAACATAACATTTTAAAGCAAAATTCGTGATATTATCTTCCAAACAGCCATTAATAAAAGATGGCAAATTTCGCTCACAATTTTAGTCAAAACCCGCTTGAAAGGGTCCAATGATTATCAAGTCACGTGCACAGATAGCTCCATTAAGGAGAAGAACATGGGTAAACCAAGTGCGGGAAAAAGTACTGGCATTTTTTTCGCACATACGATTAAACGTATGCTACAAGTTACATTTCAAAAAAAAAAAAAAAAAAAAAAAAAAAAAAAAAAAAAAAAAAAAAAAAAAAAAAAAAAAAAAAAAAAAAAAAAAAAAAGCGTACTCTGAAGAGGAACTTGAACCATTGTGTAAAGTCTCAGTGGCCCAGGACGGAGCGAAACGTCGTTATAAGGTTCCTCTCTCAAGTGTGGTGTCTTGATTCATTTTTCCAGCCCAAAGTACAGTGATTTTCTTATTGCTCCAAGTTAATATAAATTTCTGATAACTGAGCTTAACTGCCGTATTTTTTCAACGAAGAAACTGATAAGAAAAACTAAGTTTTGGAAGTTCACTCGTCGGTATGAAGACAGTGGAAAAATAACCACAAATGGAATATAATGTTATCCTTTATTGACTACGTTTCGCCCACACAGTGGACTTCGTCAGGTTACAAACAGATGTTGCAAGTATATGAAATAAGTGCTAAGTTACTAAATGCTGTAAAGAGTTTTTATGAGGATAGTGAGGTTCAGGTTAGGGGGTGTAGAAGAGAGGGAGACTACTTCCCGGTAAAAGTAGGTCTTAGACAAGGATGTGTAATGTCACCATGGTTCTTTAATATATTTATAGATGAGGTTGTAAAAGAAGTAAATGCTAGGGTGTTCGGGAGAGGGGTGGGATTAAATTATGGGGAATTAAATACAAAATAGGAATTGACACAGTTGCTTTTTGCTGATGATACTGTGCTTATGGGAGATTCTAAAGAAAAGTTGCAAAGGTTAGTGGATGAGTTTGGGAGTGTGTGTAAAGGTAGAAAGTTGAAAGTGAACATAGAAAAGAGTAAGGTGATGAGGGTATCAAATGATTTAGATAAAGAAAAATTGGATATCAAATTGGGGAGGAGGAGTATGGAAGAAGTAAATGTTTTCAGATACTTGGGAGTTGACGTGTCCGCGGATGGATTTATGAAGGATGAGGTTAATCATAGAATTGATGAGGGGAAAAAATGTGAGTGGTGCGTTGAGGTATATGTGGAGACAAAAAACGTTATCTATGGAGGCAAAGAAGGGAATGTATGATAGTACTATAGTAGTACCAACACTCTTATATGGGTGTGAAGCTTGGGTTGTGAATGCAGCAGCGAGGAGGCTGTTGGAGGCAGTGGAGATGTCCTGTCTAAGGGCAATGTGTGGTGTGAATATTATGCAGAAAATTCGGAGTGTGGAAATTAGGAGGTGTGGAGTTAATAAAAGTATTAGTCAGAGGGCTGAAGAGGGGTTGAGGTGGTTTGGTCATTTAGAGAGAATGGACCAAAGTAGAATGACACGGAGAGCGTATAAATCTGTAGGGAAAGGAAGGCGGGGTAGGGGTCGTCCTCGAAAAGGTTGGAAGGGGTAAGGGAGGTTTTGTGGGCGAGGGGCTTGGACTTCCAGCAGGCGTGTATGAGCGTGTTCGATAGGAGTGAATGGAAACGAATGGTATTTGGGACCTGACGATCTGTTGGTGTGTGAGCAGGGTAATATTTAGTGAAGGGATTCAGGGAAACCGGTTTTTATATAGCCGGACTTGAGTCTTGAAAATGGGAAGTACAATGCCTGCACTCTAAAGGAGGGGTTCGGGATATTAGCAGTTTGGAGGGATATGTTGTGTATCTTTATACGTATATGCTTCTAAACTGTTGTGTTCTGAGCACCTCTGCAAAAACAGTGATTATGTGTGAGGTGAAAGTGTTAAATGATGAAAGTATTTTCTTTTTTGGGGATTTTCTTTTTGGGTCACCCTGCCTCGGTGGGAGACGGCCAACTTGTTACATACATATATATATATATATATATATATATATATATATATATATATATATATATATATATATATATATATATATATATATATATATATATATACATATATATATATATATATACATATATAGAATGTTGGGTAGGTTAGATCTGAGAAGGACCTACACAAGACGGGACGGTCTCAAACCCAACCTACCTAATATTCTCCACCCTATACATACTCATGCACTCTTTACCCAGGTCACCGAGCCCTTGTCACAGGGGTGCCCCCTCCACAGGGGGAAGCACTTGACAGGAATGCTCACCGTGACCCTGCCATACAGCTGTCAGCGGTACATCACGTGACGTGTACACACTCCGACACTCCTTCAGGAGCCACTACCGGATCACCACTTGGAGAAGACCCGGACGACGACCCGTCCTGGCAAACCTACATGAACTTTACCCAGGTAGATCTGTTCGTGACTTGATAAAGCCAACTGTGTGGGCGAAACAGTCAATAAAGGATCGCGTTGGACTGCATCTGTTTATTTTTCCTGCCTGTCGGTATTTTATACTCTATCTCCATAAAAAGACAAACCTGCCAAACAAGCTTTAACTGGGACAACGTTTCGCCGTGTCGAGTTAAATCAAGTTAATTACACGAAGCAGAAACGTCCCCGTTAAGTCTTTCTCTGCAGATCGTCCGTCAACAAATGTTGTCCTTTTCCTCCACAACCTAACCACACTGTATTATAAACAGTGGAGGGAGGTGGTCTGGCGGGAGGTAAATCTCCGATGCTCTCGCCTTTGCGGAGAAACAATTCTCTTGGGTAGTCCGTGAGTCTGTTCGCCCGTGCGTGCGTGCCTGAGTATGCTAACATTAGTGGTTCAGTAGAAGAAGCATTACCTCAAGCAGAAACCTAGAATTATTATTTTCATGATAAGTGTTAAGTCCGTGGGGTCACTCAATGGCTACACCTTCCAAGCCGTCTACCTCTTTCTCTGCGACACCTTCCAGAACGCATACAGCTGTAATTTTTAGTGCGCGCATTAAGTTACTAACGAATATGCAAATCCTCCGCAAAGCATGTTAGTTCCGTTTTAAGTATTATAATCAAAACTAAGCGCTAAACCACCAGGGTCATACATCAAGTTCAGTTTTAAACGTTTGTGTACAAAAAAAAAAAAAAGTATTTAGGCTGTGACTCCTCCAGTTCCCAGCTACTGAGACTGAAAGCGTCAAGGGTCGTCCGCAGGTGTGCTCACGTAGACGGATTTTTTACAGGAAAACAAGAATCTCAATTAAAAACACACTGAAAGAGACGTGTGTTAAGAATTAGGTTCCCTCGCAAGCCAACACATTTACCATCCAAAACACTGGGGTTCAAATCACTTTTGTCTACCGTTATTCGTCACACAAATAACAATATTTGTCACTTTTTTTGTACCTACAAACTTCCTATAAGCCATTATGATCAGCGTGCCCCCCAAAAATCACACCTATCTTGGCAAGATTGACGTTCGCAGTAAATTATCATATAATTTGACTAGAATAGCCCTTAATTCCCCTCAATTCTCGCCAGAATCTCAAAGTTAAGATCCGATATGGAAACAAATACGCACAGTCATGCACGACGTGAAAACATTATTGCAATTACTGCCACGAATGACGGTTAATTGGCGAAATTTTCAACCAAAGTTTCATGTACAGGGAAGTACCTGGAGGTGTTACCTGTGGCTCAGGTGTGTGGGGTGTTACCTGTGGCTCAGGTGTGTGGGGTGTTACCTGTGGCTCAGGTGTGTGGGGTGTTACCTGTGGCTCAGGTGTGTGGGGTGTTACCTGTGGCTCAGGTGTGTGGGGTGTTACCTGTGGCTCAGGTGTGTGGGGTGTTACCTGTGGCTCAGGTGTGTGGGGTGTTACCTGTGGCTCAGGTGTGTGGGGTGTTACCTGTGGCTCAGGTGTGTGGGGTGTTACCTGTGGCTCAGGTGTGTGGGGTGTTACCTGTGGCTCAGGTGTGTGGGGTGTTACCTGTGGCTCAGGTGTGTGGGGTGTTACCTGTGGCTCAGGTGTGTGGGGTGTTACCTGTGGCTCAGGTGTGTGGGGTGTTACCTGTGGCTCAGGTGTGTGGGGTGTTACCTGTGGCTCAGGTGTGTGTATGTTACTTATGGCTCAGGTGTGTGTGTTACTTGTGGCTCAGATGTGCGGGTATTACCTATGGCCTTAAATCTCTCTTTGTTCCAGCTCGGATGTCTCTCCTGCCCTGAACGGAGCCGTGAACGCTGAACAGTAAGCGAGAGAACACAAGTGATTTGAACAGTGTCACCATTGGCAATATTTCTCTAGTTTTGAAAAATCTCATTATCCTCTTCGTTATTTTTCTGGCTTTCGTGATATTTGCCTTCAAATTTTCACTAAACGATAGGTCAGGTGACGTTATTATACTCAGGTCCTTCACGTAGTCCTTCCGTACTGTCTGGTAAATCTCATAAATTTTGTACAAGTCGTGCCGAATAGGTACTGGTCAGTTAGCAAGAACACACCTAAAATTAAATCCTTTCTAAAATGTTCTCTTATACGTTTACAGATATATTTTTCATTTATGATAATGTAAAAATTAATAATTTTGTACCAAAAGAACCTTAGAAAACTTACCTAACCTTATAACAAGCGCAATTTAATTTAGCCTAATCTAACTAAATATATTTTAGACAAGTTTACATTTATTTAATAATAAACAAACACAATGGAATATATTTTTTTCATTAGGTTCCAAATAACTTGCGAAATTACTGCATACACAAATTTTCACTTACCTTATTCGGCAAGAGGAGCGTTGGTATTTAAGCCAAAATCGCAAGTTTTACCTACTTAGCACGATATATTATACATACATATATATATGTATATATATATATATATATATATATATATATATATATATATATATATATATATATATATATATATATATATATATAATTTCGTGCCGAATATGTAAAACTGGTCAATTAGCAAGAACTCGTGTAAAATTAAGTCCTTTCTAAAATTTTCTCTTATACGTTTAAAGATATATTTTTTTTCATTAATGTTAATGTAAAAATTTATAATTTTGCTCCAAAAGTATCTTAGAAAAATTACCTAACCTTATTATAACAAGAACAATTTATTTTAGCCTAACCCAACTAAATATATTTTAGATTTGTTTACAATAATTTAATACTAAACAAACACAGTGAAATATATTTTTTTGTTAGGTTCAGAATGATTTTGGCGAAATTATTGAATACACAAATTTTCGCTTGTCTTATATGGCAAGATGAGCGTTGCTATTTAAGCCAAGATCGCAAGTTCTGCCTATTCGGCACGATATATATATATATATATTTATATATATATATATATATATATATATATATATATATATATATATATATATATATATATATATATATATATATCGCCCACTTGCGTTATGTAATGTTTGTCAGGAAACAGGACAAGTGTTTCCTGACGTGGGTCTTAGTCATACGATGACTCGCGACTGGCGCGTTTGGTCATCTGACCGAGGCCTTCCGCTGGCTTACTGTTTCACCCCTTTGAAAATTATGGTTATAATTATAACCATTAATTATACACTGCCCACTGGAAGACTCTACTTACATCTTCTTGCCGTTTTATCCTTGTCTTTTTCCAATGTGATTTTCATGCTTATTGCGGTATCATCTGCATATTATTAGCTCCAGTTCTTGTGCCCGCCTATTAACCTTCAGTCAGACGAGGTAATAGCGTTGTCATATTTCTACTTAAACCCTTGTAAGGATTCGCATCCTGTTTCGCTTCCTAGCACATGCTTATTCTGTCTTGTTCAAACCATTTACAAGGGTTGCAGCTCACGATTCTAACTCTTCTTCCTGTTTAAAAAAAGCATGTTTTTTTTTTTTAATGACATGATCATTCTCTTCTTGATCTCAGTTTTTCCAAGTGTTGAGAGACGAAATGGTTGTTTTTCTAAGGAAGTTTTGTTTCTCATTTAAATCAGCTGTCTGATGGCAAAATACTATACTTTCTTTACGTATGTGGTGAAAGTCTGTGTTCGATTTTCTGACATTAAGTTTGCCACTCTGGCATAAGCTGTTAATACTGTTTGTACTTCGGTGGCCAAGTATGCGCGTCTGCATGTATGTGTACTGTGATAATCACTACCTCGTGGCCTGTTGCAGTGTTCCTTCTTTCTTATGTTATGTTCGTGTTCGCAAGGTGTACCGATTTGTGGCCTACTGGAGCCCTATCATACCTGTTCATAAAACCGTGCATCGTGTTTGACTCAGTCACCTCTTTATCGAGTACATTGTATTTACTCATCACTGAGATTGAAATTTTAACTCCTAGCGTACCTATGGTTCATCTGGTTCTTTATGCTCATCTAGTTCATTTGTTTAAGTACCTCTATTGTTTGCCATCCTCCTCATCCTATATATTTTCCATATCTTGATACTCTTAGCCCTGGCCTCCTGTACATATATTCGCACACCAGTGGCTCTCTAGGTTCTTTATATGACCTGCCATCCTTGCTTCTGTAAATATGTCTGGCTTGTCTTTCAGTTCTCTTGCTCAATGAACTTCAACCATCACTCATTGCGGTGTATTTACCTCTCATATACTATAGTAAATCTGCCCCTCAAGGAAGGTTCCTTGATGTTGGTGAGGGGCTCTTGATTTAGGGAACTGGATCTGTGCTCCAGTTCCCCGAATTAAGCCTGAATGCCTTCCACATCCCCCCCCCCAGGCGCTGTATAATCCTCCGGGTTTAGCGCTTCCCCTTTGATTATAATAATAATATAGTAAATCTGCACAGCTTCTCTCCACTCCCAAGAAAATGACCAAGTGAGCAATGACTAGAAATTTCCTCATATTCGATTTATGTCAACTTTGAGGTATACTTCCCTGTGAAAAATACTATAAGGAATGTCTCATAGTAACGTATCCCTCGAGGTATTCCTCATATCTAGCCTTGCTGGTTCATCTTTTCTGCATACATGTGAGGAAGGGAGGTATGTGGAGGAGTAAGCATAAAGGAAGTACTTACACACAAACACCCAACTGAAATCTGAAAACATTGCTCCTACAAAATCTCAGCTTGCGCGAGAATGATTACAAACTAGGCAGCCGCTTGTGACAGCAACAGTTACACAATACGACAATAAGACACATTATTAGGAGGATGGGGGAAGGGGGAAGAGGAGGTAGGGTCTCGCTGCAAGAGGTGGGTTGCTGGTCACACACCCCTTCCACCCAATCAGCCCCTCAGGCAAGCTAAAACACACAGTTGTTGGGGTGACGGTGGGAAAATTACGTGTTGCAAATTTCTAGCTAGATAGCTAGATCATTCTAAAGCTCATCGTAATTCCGGACATGTCGTCTGGAAACCCGTGTCATATTTTACGGAAGAGAAAGTTCTGTTTTTTTTTTATGTAAGTATAAATACATAAAACTCCGCACCTCACAATAACGTGGAACCAAGACTTGCAATTTTAAAGTTTGCCTATGAGATTCAAACTCAAATACCAGATAGTTTTCAGGTAAAACGTGATTTGTAGATTAAGAAAGTCCTTACCCAGCCCAAATACAACCTGGATGGTTTACCAGTTATGCTGCTTTCTACCTGATAGCTGGACAGTTCAGCATGCAGGCCAGGGAACCCTCCTGACCAACCTTCAAGTCCCTCAGGTAATCTTGTAAATTACAATTTTAAGTTGTACGTTACTGTTAAGTTTGTATATAGGAAATCAATGACCCTTATTGTACAGTGGTATAACTCACCGAGCAATTTATAAACATAGGCAAAGATTCTGCAGAAAGTCTAAAGGACATCCTTAAAATGATGCTTCTGTTAACTAGTTAATCAATCTTAACCCTGATAAACCACAGGCATCGCTCACGCACAGTTTCCTAAAACACATTAACTGGTACTGACACCACAGGCTAGTTAGGGTGTAAGCAAAGAAGTTACATTTTTTTATTTAGATTAGCCATTCACACCCTAACATTGTAGTTTTTTATGTTTACAACTTATTACAATGAAGTTGCGAACAGAAAAAAAAGCATTAAATTGGTTTAGACGTGATATCTTTCCCAGGTATAGTTAGGAATATGAAGACTCAGCAGATACTGAAAGATTCCCAATTAATAATTCTACTCTTCCCTTGGGATCATTAACTCAAACCTTGCTGACTTGAGTGTCCCATAATTCCAGCTCTCGCACAGTTGAACCCATTATCCAGTTGAAGGCAGTTATTATAATACCGGGAAAGCGGCAAACCCATAAGGGTTATGTAATGCCTAGAAAATGGGCGGCAATTATGTTTGATTCAAGGAAAGGAAGAGCAGAGCAGGTTGAAGCGAGTGCGTTATCTATTTTTCAACACACGCACACACTAGAGACTCAGTCTGATGACCAACCTCCTTTTGCTCGTACGCACGCGCACGCGCACGCGCACGCACACGCACACGCACACACACACTACTCAGCAAGGATGACGCCAAACTTCTTAATAGTTTATAAGAAACTGTCATATAAAGCACGCACGCATCGTATATTTTTTTCTTACCGCGATACTAGGAATGTAGTCGTAACTATATACTGAGGGATTAAAGATTTGCTGTTCTCAGTATCTTGAAGACGACTGAAAAATCCTCATATATTTTTTCGTCAATATAAAATAAAAAGTCTCACACATTTCTTAATGGTTTGCAAGACTCGTGAAAATTGGCGAAGACAAGGAAAACCCCTGACAGCAGACTCATCATTCGCCCCACATACCAAACCATGCAAAATCCCTGAAACCCGAGGAGAATAATAGTCACAATACCGTTGCTGGAGCATTTCACAATCAGCCCATAAAGTGGAGGAAAACTCGCGGCTTGACAATGGTCCAGAACGCACTGAAACGTCCTCTAATTCATGGGTGAGTTGTGAAAATATTCGTAGACATTCAGGTTCTAAAATTGTTTGCAAAGTCAGTACATCCACTGGCAACTTTATTCACTCAAAGCACGGCAATATTTACGACGCTACATCCGGTAATTTACGTGATTCCTCGTAAACATCGCAACTCCAGCGTGCATAGATGAAGCAGAGACTTAGATGTAAGAATTAAGGGAAACTTAAGTGAGCACATCTAGGTAGCGCTTTTGTCTGGCGACTGGCATGCAAAGGGTGGAGCTTCAATATGAGTTTAGAACTACTTTTAAATGTAATAGACGCAAAAGTTCATGCTTAGAGAACAAATACTAACGATGCTTGTCTAACACTCGCGACCTAGTGAGATATCAGACCAAGCTATCGTATAACGAACATGACAGTGCTGGTTTTCAAACAGTTGTCGATGCGTGGAGCAGTCTGCTGAGTAGGGTAGTAGAGGCTAACACCTTGAGTAGCTTTAAACACAGATTGGACAAACATACGAGTAAAAAGGGCTGGGTTTGATTAGTAACTGAGGTACTAAAGCAAATTCTTGAGTAGCTTTGGAAAAAGGTTGGACAAATAAGCGTGTGGGAATGTGTGGTTTTGATAAGGACCTGCCTTGTATGGGCCAATAGGCCTGCTGTAGTGTTCCTCCATTCTTATGTTCTTATGAGTTACCTTAGGTCTACTTCTATACTTCAGAAAGTTGCGCATATACATTTCTAGAAGGATGTGACATTTCAGAAATTATTGGATATCCCAGGAATTGGAACGAAGTCGTCGTCATCATTGTTCAGCAACTATTCACAGCTACAAGACGCGACTCAGCAGTCATGCAAAGGACGAAGATCGTAGAGGACATGTTAATTTTCTATGTTATACCTAGTGTGACCTTTCTCGTACTGGGGATAAATATTAATGTTACTACTTGAAAAGTGACCAAGCCAGGCCAGGTGTTTGTGTAGACTTCTGCCATACACAATAAATATATATATATATATATATATATATATATATATATATATATATATATATATATATATATATATATATATAATGCATATACATATGAGATGGGGTCAAGTACACACATCCAGATTCCACTACGAATACTAGTACAGTAATCAAGAAAAGCTAAAATTCAAACACAAGTACAAATATTTACATACAGAAACCCTCAAGTAAAACTGAAATAGAAAAGCTACAAATACAAAGCTGCAATAGCTTCAGATATAAAGCTGAAATAGCTTAAAATACAAGCCTGCAATAGCTTCAAATACAAATCTGTAAAAGATTCTGATACAACTTAAATAAGAACCTTCAAATATAACTCGATTCCTAATACGAGTATAGAGGTATTGTACTATAATTTTCGGGTGTGCTTAAAATTATATTAGAATATTCTTAGTTACCGCTAGAGTGCAATTTGCAATACACTGCTGTAGCAAGAAACAACAAAGATGCTGATTTGTGGCAGCACAAATATGTTTCTAACACTATTTGTATAACCATGTATGATTGTAGAACATTTTCCACGTACTGTACTGTAGAGTACTAGTAGTCTGGTACTAACCCACATACAGCACTGCTGAACAGTACTAGTAGTCTGGTACTAACCCACATACAGCACTGCTGAATAGTACTAGTAATATGGTACTAACCCACATACAGCACGGCTGAACAGTACTAGTAGTCTGGTACTAACCCACATACAGCACTGCTGAACAGTACTAGTAGTCTGGTACTAACCCACATACAGCACTGCTGAACAGTACTAGTAGTCTGGTACTAACCCACATACAGCACTGCTGAACAGTACTAGTAGTCTGGTACTAACCCACATACAACACTGCTGAACAGTACTAGTAGTCTGGTACTAACCCACATACAGCACTGCTGAACAGTACTAGTAGTCTGATACTAACCCACATACAACACTGCTGAACAGTACTAGTAGTCTGGTACTAACCCACATACAACACTGCTGAACAGTACTAGTAGTCTGGTACTAACCCACATACAACACTGCTGAACAGTACTAGTAGTCTGGTACTAACCCACATACAGCACTGCTGAACAGTACTAGTAGTCTGGTACTAACCCACATACAGCACTGCTGAACAGTACTAGTAGTCTGGTACTAACCCACATACAACACTGCTGAACAGTACTAGTAGTCTGGTACTAACCCACATACAACACTGCTGAACAGTACTAGTAGTCTGGTACTAACCCACATACAGCACTGCTGAACAGTACTAGTAGTCTGATACTAACCCACATACAACACTGCTGAACAGTACTAGTAGTCTGGTACTAACCCACATACAACACTGCTGAACAGTACTAGTAGTCTGGTACTAACCCACATACAACACTGCTGAACAGTACTAGTAGTCTGGTACTAACCCACATACAGCACTGCTGAACAGTACTAGTAGTCTGGTACTAACCCACATACAGCACTGCTGAACAGTACTAGTAGTCTGGTACTAACCCACATACAGCACTGCTGAACAGTACTAGTAGTCTGGTACTAACCCACATACAACACTGCTGAACAGTACTAGTAGTCTGGTACTAACCCACATACAGCACTGCTGAACAGTACTAGTAGTCTGATACTAACCCACATACAGTACTGCTGAACAGTACTAGTAGTCTGGTACTAACCCACATACAGTACTGCTGAACAGTACTAGTAGTCTGGTACTAACCCACATACAACACTGCTGAACAGTACTAGTAGTCTGGTACTAACCCACATACAGCACTGCTGAACAGTACTAGTAGTCTGGTACTAACCCACATACAGCACTGCTGAACAGTACTAGTAGTCTGGTACTAACCCACATACAGCACTGCTGAACAGTACTAGTAGTCTGATACTAACCCACATACAGTACTGCTGAACAGTACTAGTAGTCTGGTACTAACCCACAAACGGTAATATACATAAAAAGAAAATAGCGAACACTGATTCCGGTTAACGCAATTTCATACAAGCCTAAATAATTAACTTAAAATTCCAACATTCAATATGAAGTGACCTAACGAGTCATTAGCATAGTATATTATCATGTAGTCACTTCATATCATTTACTATGGTAAACACTTCTGGAATACAGTTGCAGTGATGAACAAGGCACGAGTACCTATTTACAGTATTGTGGATGACCAAATCTAAGTCAACTAATCTCAACATGTGACCAAAAATCGACTGTGCTTGTTACTAACGTATCAGCACTCCTGTGATAGTGGGGACAGTCTACTATGTACTGTACATGAATGGTATACAATACCGACAAGTTGAAAAATTAGACATGTGCAACATCTGGGTATCTTTATTGTAGACGTTTCGTCAACCAGTGGCTTTATCAACACAAATTCTAGGACATGATTAGAAGACAGTATATAGTGCTACTGTCTTCTAATCATGTCCTAGAATTTGTATTGATAAAGCCACTGGTTGAAGAATTGAGACACTTATGCAACACATGGGAATCTTTATTGAAGAAACGTTTCGCCACACAGTGGCTTCATCAGTCCAATACAAAGTAGAAGTGGGTAAGGAGAGTAGAAGTTTGAGGTAATCAGTCCCTCAACCTGGAATCGATGTGTTCAGTCCATCACTCTTGTAGGAAGTGCAGCATAGGGCCAGAGAGGTGGCTTATATACTGCAGTGAGATGAGTTGAAGCAGGAGGAGGCAGGATCACAGTGGGACCTGCCACTAGTGTAAGTAGGTCGTCGTCCAAAGGTTGGGCAAGCGTTGAAGTCTTGGTACGAAGACTTCAACGCTTGCCCAACCTTTGGACGACGACCTACTTACACTAGTGGCAGGTCCCACTGTGATCCCGCCTCCTCCTGCTTCAACTCATCTCACTGCAGTATATAAGCCACCTCTCTGGCCCTATGCTGCACTTCCTACAAGAGTGATGGACTGAACACATCGATTCCAGGTTGAGGGACTGATTACCTCAAACTTCTACTCTCCTTACCCACTTTACTTTGTATTGGACTGATGAAGCCACTGTGTGGCGAAACGTTTCTTCAATAAAGATTCCCATGTGTTGCATAAGTGTCTCAATTCTTCAACTTGTCGGTTTTCAAAACCATTCATCACAAAAGCCACTGGTTGGCGAAACGTCTACAATAAAGATACCCATATGTTGCACACGTGTCTAATTTTTCTACTATGTACTGACTGGGATCATATCAAGGATGTGGGAATAAGACACATGCGCAATCACAATATATACTAAAGGAGACGTTTCACCCCTTGTGACTCAATCAGTCCTAATCTTAGGAGTGATAAAGCCAAAAGTGGAGAAACGTCTCCTTCAATAAATATTTTCAGTGTGCCTGTGTGTGTTATTGTCATAATCTGTCGCTTGCACACCTCCAGGCTGTTTGGCTCTTAAACACCGATATACAGGGCTAGATATTCTGCCTTCGTGGTAGACTGATGCCTGCTGATTTAGATCACTGGCCCACACACGAACAATACACAAACCCAAGTTTAAGGCAGATTCAGTACAATTTCGATATTCCTTAATCAGTTACTATACAAAAATTTGATCAAATTATAAATCACCAGAGTTTGGATAAATAGAGCAATCAGAGTACAGTATTTTAGCCATATATGAAACAAATAAATAAAATATCATATACAATACAAAGCTTTGACTTCCTTCCAAATGCATCCAGCCTTCTCCTTGGTGCAACATTCACCACCCATGCCTCAATAATTTTTATCCTCATCACCTTACTCTCTCCTGTGTTCACTTTTAATTTCCTTCTTTTACATTCCCTACCAAACTCGTCAACCAAACTCTGCAGCTTCTCTTCAGAATCTCCCAAAAGCAGTGTCATCAGCAAAGAGCAAATGACAACTCCCACTTTCTGTTAGATTCTTTATCTTTTAACCCCACGCCTCTCTTACAACTCCATCTATAAATATATTAAACAACCACGGTGACATCACACATCCCTGTCTAAGGCCTAATTTTACTGGGAAATAATTTCCCTCTCGCCTACATACTCTAAGCTGAGCCTCACTATCCTCGTAAAGACTCTTCACTGCTTTCAATAAGCAACCTCCTATTCCATACATTTGCAACATCTGCCACATTGCCCCACTGTCCACCCTATCATACGCCTTTTCCAAATCCATAAATGCCACAAAAACCTCTTTACCCTTATCTAAATACTGTTTACCTGTGTGTTTCACTGCAACACTTGGTCTACACAACCCCCACCCTTCCTAAAGCCTCCTTGCTCATCTGCTCTCATGCTCTCCGTCTTACTCTTAATTCTTTCAATAATAATTGCATCATACATTTTACCAGGTATGCTCAACAGACTTATTCCCCTATAAATTTTACACTCTTTTGGCCCCTTTATGTGTGTGTGTGTATATATATATATATATATATATATATATATATATATATATATATATGTGTGTGTGTGTGTGTGTGTGTACTCACCTAGTTGAGGTTGCGGGGGTCGAGTCCGAGCTCCTGGCCCCGCCTCTTCACTGATCGCTACTAGGTCACTCTCCCTGAGCCGTGAGCTTTATCATACCTCTGCTTAAAGCTATGTATGGATCCTGCCTCCACTACATCGCTTCCCAAACTATTCCACTTACTGACTACTCTGTGGCTGAAGAAATACTTCCTAACATCCCTGTGATTCATCTGTGTCTTCAGCTTCCAACTGTGTCCCCTTGTTACTGTGTCCAATCTCTGGAACATCCTGTCTTTGTCCACCTTGTCAATTCCTCTCAGTATTTTGTGTGTGTGTGTGTGTGTGTGTGTGTGTGTGTGTGTGTGTGTGTGTGTGTGTGTGTGTGTGTGTGTGTGTGTGTGTGTGTGTGAGCAAAAAGCTCACAGTAAACATGTGATATCACAATATGCAGAACAACCACTGTGAAAAAATAGCGAAATTCCAGGCGCTTTCGTGACTTCTCACATTATCAAGGAACTATATGATGTAGTTCCTTGATAATACGAGAATTCACGAAAACGTTTGGAATTTCGCTATTTTTTCACAGTGGTTGTTCTGCATAATATGTGTGTGTGTGTGTGTGTGTGTGTGTGTGTGTGTGTGTGTGTGTGTGTGTGTGTGTGTGTGTGTGTGTGTGTGTGTTTGTACCATAACAATATTTACACGTTTTCAAGATAATAACATGGGAGTACACGAGGACTCTTATTACATTTTATTGAGCTGTTAAGAAACACATTAGTGTACATTCGCGAGTTAAGGAACATTATCGCCTAGTTATAATCCTCCCAAGTCTATCATCACACGTTACTTAAAATAATTATATGTAGTATTTTTTCTACCAGTTGCCCTCTAATGGGTAGGCGGGCGGAAGTTGGAACGGCAGGCAGTCAGGGACGAGGAAACAGACAGGACGCCGACTGGGGGAACAGTGCGGGTTACCGAGCAAGTTAACTGGCTGACGACACTGGCCAACTTACTTGGCTGACTCTCACACAAGATGGATATGACACGTCATAGATGGCACAGATGTGTGTATGCTACAACCTGCAGACTTGTAAAGCATTAATCGTTTCACGTAAACGGATGTGTAAATGAGACACTAAGGCAGCATTCGTCCACCAAGAGCTTTGTCGAGGTGGTGGGTGGTGGGGGGAGGGTGGTGGTGGTGGGGGTGGTGGTGGTGGGGATGGTAAAAGGTGGTGGGTGGTGGGGAAATGGCGGGGGGTGGTGGGGGTGGCGGGGGAGTGTGGTGAAAAAGGTGGTGGGGTGGGGGGAAAAGGGGTGGTGGTGGAGTGGGGGAAACCCGGGGGGTGTGGTGGAGGTTGGGAGTAAGTGGTGGTGGGGGTGGTGGTGGAAGGGGTGGTGGTGGAGGGGGTGGTGGTGAGTGGTGGTTTGGGGGTGGTGGGGTGGTGGTGGGGGGTGGTGAAATGGTGGTGGTGGGGGTGGGGGGTGGTGGTGGGGGGTGGTGGGGGTGGTGGTGGGGATGGTGGTGGGGTGGTGGTGGAGTGGTGGTGGGGGTGGTGGTTTGGGGGGGAGTGGTGGTGGGGGGTGGTGGGGTGGAAAGGGGAGTGGTGGGGGTGGGGGGTGGGGGAAGGGGGTGGTGGTGGTGGGTGGTGGTGGGGAAATGGTGGTGGTGGGGGTGGTGGGGGTGGTGGTTGGAGTGGTGGGGGGAGTGTTTGGGAAGGGGGTGGTAGAGTGGGGGTGGGGGTGGGTGGTGGGGGGTAGTGGGGAGTGGTGGGTGGGGGTGGGGGTGTAGTGAAGATGGTGGTGGGGTGGTGGTGGGTGGGAAAGGGAGTGGTGGGAGTGGTGGTGGTGGTGGGGGTGGGTGAAAAGGGGGTGGGTGGTGGTGGTGGAGTGGTGGTGGTGCGGGGGGTGGGGGTGCAAATGGTGGTGGTTCGGGGGGTGGAATTTGAGTGGGGGGTGGTGGGGGGGTGGAAATGGGGGTGGGTGGTGAAATGGGGGTTTTGGAGTTTGTGGGAAAAATGGGGGTGGAAGGGGGTGGTGGAGTAGCGGTGGTGGTGATGGGGAGTGGGGGGGAAATAAAAAGTAAATAAAATGGGGGAGAGTGGGGGAAAAGGGTGTGGGGGTTTTAAAAAGTGGTGAAAGAGTGGGAGTGATGGAGTAAAAGGGGGTGGGGGTTTGGGGGTGGGAGTGGTGGGGAGTGGTGGTGGGGGGTGGGGTGGGTGTGGTGGGGAAGGGGGTGGTTGGAGTGGTGGTGGAGGGGGGGGGTGGTGGGGGTGGTGGGGAAATGGGGGTGGTGGGGGAAATGGGGGTGGGGGTGGGGGTGGGGAAATGGGGGTGGTAGGGGGTGGTGGGTGGTGGTGGGGTGGTGGTGGTGGGGGTGGTAGTGGTGGTGGGGGGTGGGGAAAGGAAAAGTGGTGTTGGGGGGAGTGGTGGGGGGAGTGGTAGTGGTGGTGGGGGGTGGGGGTGGTGGGGGTGGGAGTGGGAGTGGTGGGGGGAGTGGTGGTGGGGTGTGGGGAAAAGGTGGGAGTGGTGGTGGAAATGGTGGGGGTGGGGTGGAGTGGGGGAAATGGTGGTGGGGGTGGAATGGTAAAAAATTTTTGGGTGGGGAGTGGTGGGGGAAATGGGGGTTTTGGGGGGGGGTGGGGGGGAGGTGGTGGGGGTGGGGCCGGGGGTGGGGTGGTGGGGTGGTGGTGGGGAGTGGTGGTGGGGGTGGTGGTGGGGGGGGTGGTGGGTGGTGGTGGGGTGGTGGTGGAGTGGTGGGGGTGGTGGGGGGTGGTGGGAGTGGTGGGGGGGTGGTGGGGGGGTGGTGGTGGGTGGTGGTGGTGGGGTGGGGGAAATGGGTGGTGGGTGGTGGTGGTGGTGGAAAATGGTGGTGGGGGGTGGTGGAGTGGGGGGTGGTGGTGGTGGGTGGGGGTGGGAGTGGTGGTGTGGAGTGGGAGTGGTGGTGGTGGTGGGGGGGGAGTGGTGGTCCAGGTGGTGGGGGTGGTGGTGGTGGTGGGGGGGTGGTGGGGGGTGGGTGGTGGTGGTGGTGGTGGAGTGGGTAAAGGGTGGTGGTGGGGGGTGGTGGTGGGGGGGTGGTGGAGTGGGTGGTGGGGGGTGGAAATGGTGGGTGGTGAGGGTGGTGGGAAAATGGTGATGGGGGTGGGGTGGGGGGAGTGGTGGTGGTGGTGGTGGGGGCAAGGGGGTGGGGTGTTGGGGGGGAAAGTTGGTGGGGTGGGTGGTGGTGGTGGAAAAGGGTTAGGGGTGGGGGTTGGGGGTGGAGTGGTTATTGGGGGGAAATGGGGGTGGTGGTTTGGGTGGGGGTTGGGGGGGGTGGTGGTGGTGGTGGGGGGGTGGGGTGGAGTGGTGGGGTGGTGGTGGGGTGGGGTGGGGGTGGGGTGGTGGGGGGTGGGGGGTGGTGGGGTGGTGGTGGTGGGGTGGCCAGGTGGTGGTGGTGGTGGTGGTGGTTGGGGTGGTGGTGGTGGGGGGGTGGTGGTGGTGGTGGTGGTGGTGGTGGGGGTGGCGGGGGTGGTGGGGTGGTGGGGGGACAGGTGGTGGTGGGGGTGGTGGTGGGTGGGGGTGGTGGTGGGGGTGGTGGGTGGGGTGGTGGGGGGTGGTGGTGGTGGGGGTGGTGGTGGGGGTGGTGGGGTGGTGGGTGGTGGTGGGACAAAGGGGGTGGTGGGGTGGTGGTGGGGGGGGTTGGGGGGGTGGTGGTGGGGGGGTGGGTGGTGGGGGGTGGTGGGGGGATGGTGGGGGTGGTGGTGGGTGGTGGGGGGTGGTGGTGGTGGTGGTGGAGTGGTGGGGGTGGGGGGTGGTGGTGGGAGTGGTGGTGGGGGGGTGGGGTGGGGGTGGAATGGGGGGGTGGTGGTGGGGGGGTGGTGGTGGGTGGGGGTGGTGGTGGTGGTGGGTGGTGAGTGGTGGGAGTGGTGGTGGGAAATGGTGGTTTGGGGTGGTGGTGGGTGGTGGGGTGGGGGGGTGGTGGTGGGACAGGTGGTGTGGTGGTGGGGTGGTGGGGGTGGGGTGGTGGTGGGTGGAGTGGGGGTGGTGGGGTGGGTGGGTGGTGGGAGTGGTGGGGGTGGTGGTGGAGTGGTGGTGGTGGTTTGGGGGAGTGGTGGTGGTTGGAAGGGGTGGTGGGGGTGGTGGTGGGGGTGGTTTATGGTTTGGGTTTTGGGGGGAGTGGTGGTGGAAATGGGGGTGGGAAATGGGGGTGGGGGTGGGTGGGGGTGGTGGTGGTGGTGGGAAATGGGGGTAGTGGTGGGGGAGAAAAAGTAAAAAGGGGTAGAGTGGGTGGTGGTGGTGGAGGGGGTGGGAAGGATGGTGGTGGAGTGGGTGGTGGTGGGTGGTGGTGGTGGGGGTGGTGGTGGGTGGGGGAGTGGTGGGGGGGAGTGGTGGTGTGGGTGGTGGTGGTGGGGGTGGTGGTGGTGGTGGTGGTGGTGGGGGTGGTGGGGGGGGGTGGGGGGGGTGGGAGTGGTGGTGGTGGGGTGGGGTGGTGGTGGGGTGGGTGGTGGGTGGTGGAGTGGTGGTGGGATGGTGGTGGTGGTGGGGTGGTAAGGGGGTGGTGGGTGGGGGTGGGTGGTGGTGGGTGGTGGTGGGAGTGGTGGGGGTGGTGGGGGGGTGGTGGTGGTGGGGTGGTGGAGTGGTGGTGGTGGGGTGGTGGGGTGGTGGTGGGGGTGGTGGTGGTGGGTGGGGGTGGGTGGTGGTGGTGGTGGTGGGGTGGTGGGTGGTGGTGGGGGTGGGGGGTGGTGGTGGTGGTGGTGGTGATGTGGTGGGGGTGGGGTGGTGAGAAAGGTGGTGGGGTGGTGGTGGGTGGGGGTGGTGGGGGTGGGGGATGGAGTTGGTGGGAAAAAGGTGGGGGAGTGGGGGAAGGGGTGGTGGTGGGGGTGGGGGTGGTGGAGCCGGAAATGGTGGTGGGGGAAATTGGTGGTGAAATGGTGGGGGGGGTGGTGGTGGAGTGGTGGTGGAGGTGGTGGTGGAGTGGTTTGGGGGTGGGGGTGGTGTTGGTTTGGGGGTGGGGGGGTAGTGGGGGGGTGGGGTGGGGGTGGTGGTGGTGGGTGGTGGTGGTGGTGGGGGTGGTGGTGGGGTGGTGGTGGGGTGGTGGTGGTGAGGGGGTGGGTGGTGGGGGGTGGTGGGTGGTGGTGGTGGTGGTGGTGGGGGAAGGGGGAAAAAGGGGGTGGTGGGGGTGGGTGGTGGAAAAGTGGGGGTGGGGGTGGGGGGGTGGTGGGGTGGTGGGGGTGGGGGTGGTGGTGGTGGTGGGAGTGGTGGTGGAGGGGTGGGGGGGTGGGTGGTGGTGGTGGGTGGTGGTGGTGGGGGGGGTGGTGGGAGTGGTGGTGGTGGTGGGGGTGTGAAATTTAAAGGAAAGGTGGTGGGGTGGTGGTGGTGGTGGGTGGTGGTGGGGGGTGGTGGTGCTGGGTGGGGGTGGTGGTGGGAGGGGGTGGTGGGGGTGGTGGGTGGGGTGGTGGTGGTGGTGGGGTGGTGGTGGGGTGGTGGTGGTGGGGTGGGGGGAGGAGGGGGGGAAATGGTGGGGGTGTTAAGTGGGGGTGGTGGTGGGGGTGGGGGTGGTGGGTGGTGGTGGTGGGAGTGGTGGTGGTGGTGGTGGTGGGTGAGTGGGGTGTGGGGGGGGTGGTGGGTGGTGGGGGTGGTGGGTGGTGGGGGTGGTGGTGGTGGGGGGTCAGGTGGTGGGGGTGGTGGTGGTGGTGGTGGGGGTGGTGGTGGGTGGTGGGGTGGTGGTGGTGGTGGTGGGGTGGTGGTGGGGGTGGGGTGGGTGGTGGTGGAGTGGTGGTGGGGGGGGAGTGGTGGGTGGGGGTGGTGGGGGTGGTGGTTTGGTGGGGGTGGTGGTGGTGGGGGGTGGTGGGGGTGGGGTGGTAGGGGGTGGTGGTGCAAGGGTGGGAGTGGGGGTGGTGGTGGTGGTACAGGTGGTGGGGGTGGTGGGGGTGGAAGGGGTTGGGGTGGGGGTGGGGTGGTGGTGGTGGGGGGGGAGTGGTGGTGGTGGTGGTGGGGGTGGTGGTGGGGTGGTGGTGGTGGTGGTGGTGGTGGGGGGGGGTGGGGTGGTGGGGTGGTGGTGGGGTGGGGGGAGTGGGGTGGTGGTGGGGGGGTGGTGGGGTGGTGGTGGTGGGGGGTGGAGTGGTGTGGGGGTGGGGGTGGTGGTGGGTGGTGGTGGGGTGGTTTGGGGGTGGTGGGGGTGGTGGGAAATGGGGGTGGTGGTGGGGTGGTGGTGGGGGGTGGTGGTGGGTGGTGGGGTGGTGGTGGGGTGGTGGGGGTGGTGGTGGTGGTGGGGTGGGGGGTGGTGGTGGTGGTGGGGTGGTGGGTGGTGGGGGGGTGGTGGTGGGGTGGTGGTGGTGGTGGTGGTGGAGTGGGGGAGGTGGTGGTGGAAAAGGTGGTGGTGGGGTGGTGGTGGGTGGTGGGGGGGTGGTGGTGGGGGGGTGGGGGTGGTGGGGGGTGGTGGGGGGCCTGGTGGTGGTGGTGGGGGGAAATGGTGGTGGTGGTGGAAATGGTGGGGGGGTGGTGGTGGGGTGGTGGTGGGGGTGGTGGGGGGAGTGGTGGTGGGGTGGTGGGTGGTGGTGGGTGGTGGGGTGGTGGTGGTGGGGTGGTGGTGGTGGGTGGTGGTGGTGGTGGTGGGGTGGTAGAGTGGTGGGGTGGTGGTGGTGGGGTGGGGGTGGTGGGGGTGGGGGGGTTAATTTGGGGGGGTGAGTGGGGTGGGGGTGGGGGTTGGAAGGGGTGGGGGGTGGTTGGAAAAAAGGGGGTGGGGGTGGTGGTGGGGTGGGGGTGGGAGTGGGAAATGGTGGTGGGGGGAAATTGGGAGTGGTGGGGGGAAATGGTGGTGGGGGGGGGGAAATGGGGGTGGGGTGGGGGTGGGGGTGGGTGGTGGTGGTGGTGGGTGGGGGTGGTTTTTGGGGGGTGGTGGTGGGGGGGGTGGTGGTGGTGGGGGTGGTGGTGGTGGGGGGGGTGGGGGGGGAGTGGGAATGGTGGTGGGGTGGGTGTGGTGGGAGTGGTGGTGGTGGGTGGTGGTGGTGGGAGTGGGAGCAGTGGTGGGGGGTGGGGTGGTGGGGGCCCAAAAGGGGGTGGTGGGAAGGTGGTGGTGGTGGTGGTGGGAGTGGGGGGAGTGGTGGTGGAGTGGTGGTGGGGGTGGGGGGTGGTGGTGGGTGGTGGTGGGTGGGTGGTGGTAAAATGGGGTGGTGGTGGGGGGTGGTGGTGGGAAAGGTGGTGGTGGTGGGGTGGTGGGGGTGGTGGGGGGGGTGGTGGTGGGGGGGTGGTGGGTGGTGGTGGGGTGGTGGTGGGGGGGTGGGGGTGGTGGTGGGGTGGTGGGGGTGGTGGTGGGGGGGGTGGTGGGTTTTTATTTTTGGTGGTGGGGTGGTGGGGTGGTGGTGGTGGGGGTGGTGGTGGTGGTGGTGGGTGGTGGTGGGATGGTTTGAGTGGTGGTGGTGGTGGGTGGTGGGGGTGGTGGTGGGGGTGGGGGTGGTTTGTGGGTTTGGGGGGGGTGGGAGGGTGGGGGTGGGGGTGGTGGGGGTGGTGGGGGGGGGTGGGGGTGGTGGTGGGGGTGGTGGTGGTGGTGGTGGTGGTGGGAGTGGTGGTGGTGGTTGTGGGTGGTGGTCGTGGTGGGGGTGGGGGTGGTGGTGGAGTGGTGGTGGTGGGTGGTGGTGGGAAATGGTGGTGGTGGGAGTGGTGGTGGTGGTGAGTGGTGGTGGGAGTAGTGGGGGGAAATGGTAGGGGAGTAAGTGAAAGTAGGGAAATGGGGGTGGAAATTTGGGGGAGTTGTGGTGGGAGGGGGTGGGGGGGTGGTGGGGGGGGGTGGGGTGGAAAAGGGGGTGGTGGTGGTGGGGGTGGTGGTGGTGGGGTGGTGGTGGTGGGGTGGGGGGTGGTGGGGTGGTGGGGGGTGGTGGTGGGGTGGTGGTGGTGGTGGTGGGGGTGGGGGTTTTGGTGGTGGTGGTGGCGGTGGAAAGGGTGGGGGGGGGTGGTGGTGGGTGGTGGTGGGTGGTGGTGTTGGGTTGTGGTGGTGGGTTGGTGGGGGTGGTGGTGGGGGTGGTGGGGGTGGTGGGAGGGGGTGGGGGTGGTGGGTGGTGGTGGGGTGGGAGTGGGGGTGGGGGGAGTGGTGGTGGGGTGGTGGGGGGAAATGGTGGTGGAAAAGGGGTGGTGGGGGGGAGTGGGGGTGGTGGTGGGGTGGTGGGGGTGGTGGTGGTGGTGGTGGGTGGGGTGGTGGGGGTGGTGGTGGTGGGGTGGTGGTGGGGGGTGGGTGGTGGGTGGTGGGGTGGTGGTGGTGGGGGGGTGGGTGGTGGTTTGGGGGGGTGGTGGTGGTGGAGTAAGGGTGGTGGGGTGGTGGTGGTGGGGTGGTGGGAATGGTTTGGGGGGTGGTGGTGGTGGGATGGTGGGGGGGTGGTGGTGGGGGTGGGGGTGGGGGTGGGGGGGGTGGGGTGGAGTGGTGGTGGTTTGGAGGAGTGGTGGAAATGGTTGGTGGTGGTGGGTGGTGGTGGGGGTGGTGGTGGTGGGGTGGTGGTGGAGTGGGGGGGGAGTGGGGGGGTGGTGGGGGGGAGGGGGTGGGGTGGTGGTGGGGGTGGTGGTGGGGTGGTGGTGGGGGTGGGGTGGTGGGGGTGGTGGTGGTGGGGGGGGAGTGGTGGGGGTGGTGGTTTTTGGGGTGGTGGTGGGGGTGGGGTGGTGGGTGGTGGTGGTGGGGTGGGTGGTGGTGGGTGGGTGGTGGGGTGTAACATCCACAGTCTCACTGATGACAGAGTAGTGTGTTTAACCAAAGATAAGTGCTAGTCTCTCCAAGATTACTCTCATGCCTTTATTCTACGTGAGGCTGTTGGAGATTTATCTGGGGCAACCAGACAGGCATCCTTGCGTCTCATGTGGTGGTTAGTGGTTTTCCGATGCTGAACGTTGTTCAGGTTGTCGCACTTGTATAAGGAGGTGCAAGTGCGTGGTGTCAACCCCCTTTTATATCTTTCTCCAGCACAGTTACACAGAATAAAGATGGCTTTATTACCTCGGCAATTCTAGCAGAAATCCTATTTCAGATACACGGCATTCACAGCCATCACTTGCGACTACCATGACTCCACCTTCACCTATATACTAATTATATACAAGTATTGTAATCAATGATATCGCAGTGTCCCTGGTGGTCGAAACGTTGCTTTCATTAATGTCTCGAGTTTCAAATGTGTCCAGTCATATATAGTCGGTATTACTACCAACAATTTCACAATTATTTTGCCAAACGACGATAATATAATTTTCATTTGACAAAATGGCGAAAATAAATCTGAACATGACAAAATTAATATTAAGTACATATTAACTACATCTTAATTTCCTGTACCAAACATGTTTATCCTCGACATTTAAAATAAAATAAAAAGATTTCTCTTCTTTGAAGTGAAATTGTCTAAAATATGAACAACTTTATTTAATTTTTCAGCAATGAAGGATATTCTTCTGAGACACGAGTGTCATGTTCGTCTGAGACACGAGTGTCATGTTCGTCTGAGACATGAGTGTCATGTTCTTCTGAGACACGAGTGTCATGTTCTTCTGAGACACGAGTGTCATGTTCGTCTGAGACATGAGTGTCATGTTCTTCTGAGACACGAGTGTCATGTTCTTCTGAGACACGAGTGTCATGTTCTTCTGAGACACGAGTGTCATGTTCTTCTGAGACACGAGTGTCATGTTCTTCTGAGACACGAGTGTCATGTTCTTCTGAGACACGAGTGTCATGTTCTTCTGAGACACGAGTGTCATGTTCTTCTGAGACACGAGTGTCATGTTCTTCTGAGACACGAGTGTCATGTTCGTCTGAGACACGAGTGTCATGTTCGTCTGAGACATGAGTGTCATGTTCTTCTGAGACACGAGTGTCATGTTCTTCTGAGACACGAGTGTCATGTTCTTCTGAGACACGAGTGTCATGTTCTTCTGAGACACGAGTGTCATGTTCGTCTGAGACACGAGTATCATGTTCTTGAGACACGAGTGTCATGTTCGTCTGAGACACGAGTGTCATGTTCGTCTGAGACACGAGTGCCATGTTCTTCTGAGACACGAGTGTCATGTTCGTCTGAGACACGAGTGTCATGTTCTTCTGACACACGAGTGTCATGTTCTTCTGAGACACGAGTGCCATGTTCGTCTGAGACACGAGTGTCATGTTCGTCTGAGACACGAGTGCCATGTTCGTCTGAGACACGAGTGTCATGTTCGTCTGAGACACGAGTGTCATGTTCGTCTGAGACACGAGTGTCATGTTCTTCTGACACACGAGTGTCACGTTCGTCTGAGACACGAGTGTCACGTTCGTCTGAGACACGAGTGTCAAGTTCGTCTGAGACACGAGTGTCACGTTCGTCTGAGACACGAGTGTCACGTTCGTCTGAGACACGAGTGTCACGTTCGTCTGAGACACGAGTGCCACGTTCGTCTGAGACACGAGTGTCACGTTCGTCTGAGACACCACTGTCATGTTCTACTAAGACACCACTGTCATGTTCTACTGAGACAAGACTGTCATGTTCTACTGAGACACGACTGTCATGTTCTTCTGAGACACGACTGTCATGTTCTTCTGAGATAAGACTGTCAAGTTCTGAGACACGAGTGTCATGTTCGTCTGAGACACGAGTGTCATGTTCTTCTGAGACACGAGTGTCACGTTCGTCTGAGACACGAGTGTCACGTTCGTCTGAGACACGAGTGTCACGTTCGTCTGAGACACGAGTGTCACGTTCGTCTGAGACGCGAGTGTCACGTTCGTCTGACACACGAGTGTCACGTTCGTCTGAGACACGAGTGTCACGTTCTACTAAGACACCACTGCCATGTTCTACTGAGACAAGACTGTCATGTTCTACCGAGACACGACTGTCATGTTCTACTGAGACACGACTGTCATGTTCTACTGAGACACGACTGTCATGTTCTTCTGAGACACGAATGTCATGTTCTTCTGAGATAAGACTGTCATGTTCTGAGACACGACTGCCATGTTCTGCCACGCCATTAGTTACGTCTAGCCTTTCTTAAGCATACCTGTTGATGACTGCTCGCTATTTCTATCCTGGCAGTCACCTGTTTAGCCATCTTGGTAGTCATTAGTTTATATCAAGTGCCTCTCCAAGGCTCCTCAAAGGTTCCTTGAAGGAGGTGAGGGGCTCTTGATCTCAGGAAGTGGACCAATGTTTCAATACCTTGAATTAAGCCTTAATGTTTTCCATTCCCTGAGGCACTGTATGACCCCTATGGGTTTAGTGCTTCTTCATGAATGTAGTAATAACAATAATTCCTTTCGAAGGAAATCTAACCGAGCTTGTTGGTTAGATTTCGTTGTCGAAAATCATATAAATCCAAAAGATGTCATTGAAAATTATCATACAAACAGACAGACGTTATCGAGACCTCACCAAAACTCTTCTTGGAATTTTAGCTATCAATATTCTCTTAAATTTTATTATTAAAAAATACGAATATGAAAAAAAAAATGTCAATTTAATGTTGTACTTGACGCACTTCTAAACAGCAGTAACAGAGATGACAGCAGCAACAAGGACAACAGCTATGACAGCAACTGCAACTCAAGTTGTAGAGGTGTCTTGATAAAACTTCCGAAGGCTACAGTGATAAAAGAAAGGAACTTTTGTGCGTGTCTCTCTCTCTCACACACGTACGTACGTACGTGTGTGTGTGTGTGTGTGTGTGTGTGTGTGTGTGTGTGTGTGTGTGTGTGTGTGTGTGTGTGTGTGTGTGTGTGTGTGTGTGTGTGTGTGTGTGTGTGTGTGTGTGTGTTGCCGAATAGGTAAAACTTGCGATTCTGGCTTAAATAGCAACGCTCTTCTTGCCGAATAAGGCAAGCAAAAATTTGTATTTGCAATAATTTCGCGAAAATCATTCCGAACCTAAAAGAAATATATTTCATTGTGTTTGTTTACTATTAAATTACTGTAAGCATAGCAAAAATATATTTAGTTGGATTAGGTTAAATTAAACTGCGCTTGTTATGATCGGGTCGGTTAAGTTTTCTAAGGTCGTTTTGGTACAAAATTATTAATTTTTACATTAACATAAATGAAAAAATACATCTTTAAATGTATAAGAGAAAATTTTAGAAAAGACCTAATTTTAAACGCGTTCTCGCTAACTGACCAGTTTTACCTATTCAACACATTATATATACTTATATCACCACTTAATTTGAATCCACAGATGATGTGGCATTGAGGGAAAGAAAGAACTGATCTACTGCTAAAGCTCCTGGGCCGTAGGAAGGAGCTCAGTTGGGTTGCAGTTGGTAGTCTCTGACGGAATACGTATAATACACTAAGTATCTGTTCCGAATCTTTCCTAACAGAGGCCTGGATAACTATAAAACTTTCACTGAAGCAGATATTATTATCAAGGGAGAGTACAAGAATGGTATACAATACCGACAAGATGAAATTGAGACACATGTGCAACATCTGGGTATCTTTATTGTAGACGTTTCGCCATCCAGTGGCTTTATCAATACAAATTCCAGGACATAACTTGAAGACAGGAGAACTATGTACCTCATCTTCTGTACATAGTTCTCCTGTCTTCAAGTTATGTCCTGGAATTTGTATTGATAAAGCCACTGGATGGCGAAACGTCTACAATAAAGATACCCAGATGTTGCACATGTCTCAATTTCATCTTGTCGGTATTGTATACCATTCTTGTACAACCTGTCAGACACTGCAACATCATGGAATCTTGATTCTGAGGACATGTACATAACCTTCACGACTACGACAACTACTACTACAACTAACCCATCTCTTTGGGTAGGACCTACTTCCACTGGGAAATCCCGCCTACCAGTGACTATGCCCGTCCCATTTCCACATGACGTTACTATATAAGCGTCAGACGCCTTGCTTCTGCTTCAGAATCTCCACGAATGCGGTGCTCTTCGCACCAACTGCTAGGTTGAGGGACTGATTACCTCATCTTCTGTACATAGTTCTCCTGTCTTCAAGTTACGTCCTGGAATTTGTATTGATAAAGCCACTGGATGGCGAAACGTCTACAATAAAGATACCCAGATGTTGCACGTGTCTCAATTTCATCAAGGGAGAGCGTTAAACTAGCAGGGGGTCATACAGATACAGTGCATGGGGAATAAAAGGCAATCAGATTTGAAGCAAGGAAGCTAAGTAGGTAAATTCCACTTCCTTGGATCAAGAACCACTCACTGGCATGCTAAAGCAGACTCTGCTTCGATATTTCCTCCAATTATTAGTAAGTTGAAAGTCAATAGTTACTGTTGAAGCACAGATACAAAGAGTACCAGATGGTAACAGCTGCATGCAATGAGCTGACAGAAGCACTGACCTTGTAACAGCACTGACCTGGTAACAGCACTGACCTGGTGACTGAAGCACCGTGGACAGCAGTGTGTCTTGATACCTCTTACCTGCAAAGAAAATATACATGACAGGTCGCTATGATACTAAGTCTATTAATAACAGTCGTAGTTGTGACATTTGCGAAGCACTTTGACTACATTAAGTCACGCAACTCTACTGTGGCTGCTGCTTCTCCTACAATCGCTGATGCTGCTGTCGCTGCTACTACTGTCGCTGTTTTTACTACTGTCAATGCGGCTGTTGGTACTACTACTACTGCTGCTGCTGCTGCTGCTGCTGCTGGTACTATTGCTGCCTCTGCTCTTGCTATCACTGTTGGCACCGCTGGTACTATTGCTGACTCTGCTCTTGCTATCACTGTTGTCACCGCTGGTACTATTGCTGCCTCTGCTCTTGCTATCACTGTTGTCACCGTTGCTACCACCGCCGCCTCTGGTGCTGCAGCAGCAGCTGCTGTGTGAAGGCGGAGACGGAAGGCTTCACTGCACTCCATATACCTCCTACACAGGTGAGAGAGACCCTCTAATTTTGCCAAGTCGTCCTTCCGAGCCCTCGGCAGTGTGGAATAATTATAACGAGGACCCAGCTATTACGCACCTCCGACACTCGCTCCTTTTCACACACACACACACACACACACACACACACACACACACACACACACACACACACACACACACACACACAGGATGGTAGTTTCATAATGTTTCATGTATAGATTAGCGAGTACGGAAGAGAGAGTGGGCTTCCCATGCTGCAACCAAATTTCTGTTTGAAGAATTCATTGTTGAAAGAGAAAATATTTGTAGTGACACAATTTGGTGAAGGCTAAGATCTTCTGGATGGAAAGTGGGAACTCCTTTTGATGTGAAAGTGCACAAGCACGCACGCACGCACACGCGCACACACGCCCACGCGCACACACGCCCACACATACGCACACGCACGCACACGCACACACACACACACACGCACGCACACGCAATTAGGTGAGTACAAAATTACGGAACCCACACCTGGTCAAACACGTGAAGATATTGGAGAAAGTGCAAAATTTTACAAGAATGTTCTACGACACCTAACGACACTAAAGGATAGGAGGAATAGAGGGGGACATGATAACAACGTATAAAATACTGAGAGGAACTGACAAGGTGGACAGGGCCAGAATGTTTCACAAATGGGACACAGGAACAAGGGGACACAACTGGAAAGTTGAAAACTCAGAAGAGTCAAACGGATATTAGGAAGTATTTCTTCAGCTTTAGAGTTGTCAGGAAGTGGAACAATCTGGAGAGTGAAGCAGTGGAGGCAAGATCTATACAGAGCCTTAAGATGTGGTACGATAGATTACTGGAGCAGGAAAAGAGTGGACCTAGAAGCGACTAGCGAAGAGGCGGGGCCAGGAACTATGAATCGACCCCTACAACCACAAGTAGGTGAGTAAAAATAGGTGAAGACACACACACACACACACACACACACAGTACTGCAATGGATCAGGGAATACCTGACAAGAAGGAAAAAAAGTGTGTTGGTATGAGACGAGGTGTCAGATTGGGTTCACGTGTCGAGTGGAGTTCCACAAGGGTCAGTCCTAGGTCTGGTGCTATTTCTTGTATATGTGAATTACATGAAGGAAGGGATAGAGTCAGAGGTGTCCCTGTTCGCAGATGATGTGAAGTTTATGAGGAGAATACAAGCGGACGGGGATCAGGTAAGCCTACAAGGGCATCTGGACACGCTGCAAGCCTGGTCTGACAAATGGCTCCTGGAGTTTAACCCCAGCAAGTGCAAAGTTTTGAAACCTGGGGAAGGATAAAGAAGTCCGCAGACGTAGGAGCACAGCCTGAGAGGTCAAAGGCTACAAAACTCACTCGAAGAAAAGGATATTGGGGTGAGCATTATAACGAGCACATCTCCTGAGGCGCACATCAACCAAGTATGGGCACCTGGGAAACCTGAGAACAGCGTTTCGACATTCAAGTAAGAAGTCATTCACGACAATTTACAGCATGTACGTCAGGCCTATATTGGAGTATGCAGCACCAGTATGGAACCCACACCTAGTCAAACAAGTCAAAAAATTAGACAAAGTGCAAAGGTTTGCAACAAGACTAGTCCCACAACTGAGGGGTATGTCTTACGAGGAGAGGTTAAGGGAACTAAACCTGACAACACTGGAGAACAGGAGGGATAGGAGGACATGATAACGACATAAAATACTGAGAGAAACTGACAAGGTGGCGAGGGGCAGAATGTTTCAGAGATGGGACACAGCAATAAGGGGTCACAGCTGGAAGTTGAAAACTCAGACGAGTCACAGATATGTTAGGAAATACTTCTTCAGTCGAAGTTGTCAAAAAGTGGAACAATCTAGAAAGTGATGTGTAGGCAGGATCCATATGCAATTTTAAGAAGAGTTACGATGAACTTCATGGAGCAGGGAGAGAGTGGACCTAGTTGCGATCAGCGAAGAGGCAGGGCTATGACTCGATCCCTGCAACCACAAATAAGCACACACACACACACACACACACACACACACACACCCGCAGGAACACTCGTGTTTACTCGCAAAACGTTTTATAGCCTTGAATATTACATTACCACGGATCATATGCAGCTTGCAAATGATGCACCAAACAGAGGGCCAGGGAGGTTAAAAAAAAAAAGTGTTAAATATTTGCATTAACGTGTGCTATATAATGGTCTAGAGTTGCCGACTACTTGGGGAGGGGGGGAGGGTTAAGGGGGGGGAGAGACTGGAGGATAGGGGGAGATTTTCACGGTAAGAGAGGAGGAGAGGTAAGCCACCTTAACACCTGCCGCATGCTCTATCCCACCTGTGATTTATGGAATCTGCTTAATTGGTTGTTAAAACACATGGTTCTACTGATCTCATTATCATGCAGATACATATAATCCACTTACTACCCACATTATTACCACCACCAGTACTCTTCTTTTTTTTTTCACCATCCCCTGCTACCACAAATATCACCCAAGTCACAAAAATAAATCAGCGTCACCAGCCATCGCAAGATATCACTGGCTGGAGCAGCTTGGAGAAAATCTGCCTTTGCAAAGTATACACTACACGGTTATTTACAAACACAATTTACAAACAGGGTACGAAAGGGAAGACAATGGAATTTACATAATCAATAAACACGGCACGCATGAAAGGACTCTAAACACATTCGAATACCATATTTACAAAATGACATTTACAAACAATGACTGCATAGGAAATGCCAGCCTTAACGCAGTAAATCAATACTCTCAAAACAATTTACAACCAATGGTAGTGTTCTTCCACAGGCAATGTTGCGAGAGTGGCTTTGGTGTCTAACTCTCTTGAAGGTACCTAGAGGCAGAACAGTACCTCGGAAAGACGCTCAGTGTGACAGATTTATAACATCACGAGAGAGGAGAGTGAGGAGAGTTTTACATTCGCTTTTCTATACAAATATAAAAACCACCCTTTAAAAAGCTTTACGTGAATCATCTCTCTGGAGATGTTCTTACCAGAGATTTTCTCTAGGAATAAGCTACCTCAAGTGCGTTTCACAACTGGTTTCGCTTCAAAGCAACTCTCGAAAACCAAAACGACAAAACTTCTCTTGGAATCGTTTCTAGGTAAACTATTGCGTCTATTACGAGAGCAGGGAGAGGTGTTAGAGGTGTTGACCTGCAGTGGTCGAGAGTGAGCGAGTGTGAGCGAGAGGAGTGAATCAGCGTGATTGTGGCCATCCTCGCAACTGCACAATTATCGCTTCCTGTCTACGAGGAGATGGGCATCGGGGGCAAAATTAGCGGTGTGTTGCAAAGTCACCTGCCCATTAGCGAGCCCCTGACACTACCTTCAGCACACCTGACGGAGGGGGTGGCGCAATGGTGGACGGGAAAAGTGGGGAGGACCTGGGAGAACAGGAGGGGGCGGATAAAAGAGGGATAAAGAGGAAGGGCCAGAGGGCGGGGCCCAGGGAGGGAGAAAAAGACAGAAACGGATGAGAAACAAAAGACTGAAATTGTTGGGAAGGAATTAGGTAGAGTGGGAAGGTGTAGGAAAGTGTAGAGTAGTGTGGGGGAAGGGGTGGGGGAAGGTGTGGGGGAAGGTGTGGGGGAAGGTGTGGGGGAAGGTGTGGGGGAAGGGAGCGATGGGACCAAAGAAATAACAGATTCTGGAAAAAAAAATCTGCTGTCCTCAATGAAAGAAAAAGAAACATTGTATTTGCTTCTGTGCTACTTAGTTAATGTGTTACTTTTTATTGTTTAAAGCTCTGAATGCTAGCAAAAAGGAAGGAACCGACAAATTTTCCCCGAGTCTCTGCACACACCCTGGTGCATTTATATAACCCACGTACATAGAAACAAAACCCTAGGATGTGCTATTAAAACGTGCATCACAGTGGCATGCAACACAGAGGAGCAGGATTCCCTCCAAGCATCAGTTCACGAGTGATCCGAGAGGCAGCTATCTTCAATATTTAATATCAATAAAACAGACTTATAATGACGATATGGGGGAAAGTAAATCAGGAAGAAGGTAGAAGAGTCTATGAACCATGGAGAAGTTTGTCTTTACAGAGTTATATACTGTATAAGGAATGGCACTCACTATACTGAGGAAAGACACTAACCATATCAATGTCATTATATTGAGCAATGGCACTAACTATATTGAGATATGTCACTAACTATATTCAGTAACTACATTCAGGAATGACACCACTGTATATTGAGGAATAATGCTAACGGAACAAGCGTGAAACTAATGGGGGGAAGGGGGGGGGAGCGACTGGAGTGGGTGAACAGAGGAAAAGGGAAATAACTGGTATGAGCAGAACCTGAGCGAGGAGAAAGGGGAGGGGGATGAAGGAAAGAGGGAATAAGACTTGAGGAAAAGGGATGAGGTGTGGGACTAGTAATGCGAGAATAAGTAAAGCTTCCTGTCCGTCCAGTACTTGGAAGAATGATCAGTTACAAGTAATAACTGCTGAGGTTAATGTTGGTACTAAAGGTTGAGAGTAGAAAAATATTTTGGTTAGAATGTACATGAAGTTACTGGGTGTGCTTTATATTACTTATATAACGAACAAGTTACCGAATAATTTTTATAAGTTACTGAATTCACAAGATAAAATACTGTGGTGAATAGAATAAGTTACTGGGCTAACTTGGAGTCACTAGGGTAACCTTAATAAGCTACCGGTGTTGTGAGGAATGACTCTTTGTAATGAGGCACCAGCATCATTAATATTTTTATTACTTATTAAGATGTCTGTTTACATGGTGGCTGGAGGAAGACGAGACCATCACACCCTCATTTATAACAAAAAAAAAAGGCACAATACCGTGAGTGGAACAATACACAAATAACCCGCACATAGAAGAGAGAAGCTTACGACGACGTTTCGGTCAGCCTTAGACCATTTACAGAGTCACTTTGTAAATGATATTCATGGTGTGGGCCAAGGAACAGAATTGTGGCAAACCTCGAATTCACTTCCAATAATTGTGATTTTTATTACGTTCCTCTATTATCATCAATTATGATATAATGATTATATTTTAATGCGTGTCCTCAGCGGGCATATCATACCCAGAGTATAACGGATCTATTTCTACGACTATACCTCTCTAGCGACAAGACGGGGTGGTATGGAAAGATCATGATTCCGTTTAGACAGGAATTGCTGAGTGGATGAGAGGGATCATATATAAGATGATTTATGATGCTATAGTTCCGAGAATGAGGAAGGCGGGATGAAGGAAGATGACATAGCAGAGGAGCGATAAAGTTAGTCGAGGTCTGCCCGGGCGAGAGAGAGAAAGGAGAGAGAGAGAAAGGAGAAAGGAGAGAAAGGGGAGAGAAAGGAGAGAGAAAGGAGAGAGAGAGAGAGAGAGAGAGAGAGAGAGAGAGAGAGAGAGAGAGAGAAATACCGTCACCCACTCTCTCCTGTGAACTTCACTGCAAACCAACAACGCCTCCTCTGGGATGACTTCACATCGCAAAATAGCAACAATATCTACGCTATCTGGCTATTGTCCCAGTAGTTACTGCAGTGCTTGTGGGTATACCATAAGGGACAAAATTCTTCTTAGATGTAAGGAGCCTACTTGTTCCAACTACTGCCACACACATTGCATTCCACAAGAAGAATATACCATAAGGGACAAAATTCTTCTTAGATGTAAGGAGCCTACTTGTTCCAACTACTGCCACACAGATTGCATTCCACAAGAAGAATTTTGTTTCAGCCAGGTTGAAAACTTCAGAAAATTGAAGGTTATCCATAATCCTGGAGCTACAGGAGGAAGTTTCAGAAGTCCCACCTCAGGGACTCCTGTCCAAAGATCAAGACTGTGTTGTAAAGTTGCAGCTAAGATAATCCATCACAGGGAAGCACTTCATGAGCTCCTCAAATCATCAAGTGACGTAAGCTGCTCAGCTGATGGTGACACTATTGACAAAGACTGGAAGTCCCGCACTGAGCTTAACTCAGGGGTAAATAACTGATGGAATTCTGTCATCTGATTGACAGAGTTCAAAATACTACCTTCGGGAATTCTAACATAACTCCTCTGACCACCACAGAGGGAACAAATCCTCTTCCCAGCAACGAAGGAAGCCTTGGATCTGTTAATTCTCCTACACCTGACATCTCTGCTTCAGCCAGTGCCAGTCCACTAGACAGTGCACATACCATCTCTGATCCTACACCTGTCAGCACACCTGCCGACACTATTCCAGCATCTGGCAGCAGTGCTTCATCAGCAAGTTCTGAGTCAGGAGTTTCTCCACCAGAGATTGGTGCAGTTAATAATCAGGGAACTATCATTGCACCTGATCACCTACTGCGCCAAAGTACGAACAACAGGAACACATCTGTCAGAACTGGTAGTGGACGGGGTAGAGGACGTGGAAGACATCTACAGCCGTCTCACCCTCCACTAACACAGTCCCAGCGGCAGAACCTGAGGACAAATCAGCAAAACACAGGAGGTGCAACAAATCATAGTCCACCCTTCCAGGCACCTAGGCTGTGATCTCGCTGTTACCGGAAGGGGCGCACCGCCAACAACTGCCTGCGAGATACCAGGTGCAATTACTGCTACAAGAAAGGACATCAGGAGGACCAGTGTCGGAAGAAAAAGGAACTTGACAGACAGGACCACCTGTTTAGAGACCTGTTCTCGGAACAAACCAGCAGGATCTCTGAATTGGTGAACACTCACACGTCACCCACTCAGCTACTCCTATCTCAGCCCAGCAGGTGGTATTGTCCTTATATAAGACCACAAACCTTACATGCCTTACACACCCACCACCTCAAGCTGACCACATCATGAGGAGCCAGTCTATCAGCATCCTGACAGCCAACATTAGAGGTTTCATTACTAATGTTGGAGAGCTCACACAGTTTTGTGAACACTCGACGTCCCGACACGATAGCTGTTGTTGAAACATTTTTGGACGACAGGACTCCAGAAAATTTTGCAAGAATTGCTGGCTACACCTCATGGATGAGAAGAGAGAGGCAAAGGCAAGGAGGAGGTGTTGCTGTGTGCTTCTCTAAAAGTGTTCATGCCCAGCACATTGATGTTGCCACCCCTATTCATCTTGAAATGATGTTCAAGCTCTGCATAAACACTAGTACCTGTGTACTAGCATGTACAATGTACAGACCTCAGTGGCAACATGCAGACCCCATCAAATTCCTAATGGAAAATATGGACTCCCTTCTGCTACAACACAACTGTCAACATATGATAATTGTTGGTGACCTCAACCAACACCTTATACAGAGGGACTTTGATGACCTTCTTGCAGTATTTGACATGAGAAACTTTGTTGATTTCCCTACTCACATCTCTGGCTCATCCCTTGACCCAGTAGCGAGTGATCTGGCAGGTCTAGTCACTTGTCAACCCCTCGGCTACGTTGGATCGTCTGACCACAAGGCTGTTTTTACGACACTTAAGATCCCAACAGAACGAGGTGAGGAGTCCACACGCACAACGTGGCTATGGGAAAGAGGTAACTGGCCAGCCCTTTGCTCTGTGCTCTCCACCACCGATTGGAATGCACTTCTCCAAGGGGATGTTGACAACCAAGTGAAAGCCTTCACTGGACACATCCTTAATCTACAACAAGAACACATTCCTCACCGGCAAAATGTGACGAAGCCTACAGATCAGCCTTGGTTTGGCTTTCGTTGTAGAGAGGCTGCTACTGCTAAGTACAAAGCATGGCGAAGGTAAAAGAGACATCCTACCACATATAACAGGAACTTGCACAGGCAAACCTGTAGGCATATGGGTGACGTTCAAAAGTGGGCCATTGCTAAATGGGAGGTGGACACAAAAAGAAAGCTAGCATCAGGTAGGGTAGGCTCCAAAACCTGGTGGTCCCTGGTCAAGGACAGACAAGGTTATCTGCCTGATGAACTCATTCCACCTCTAAATCGACAGGATGGGACCACCTCTACTAGTAGTCAAGAGAAGGCGGACCTCTTTGCCGAACACTTTGCTACCAAAATGCAAGTTCCTGATCCAGCAAGGGACCCTCCTTGGCTAGCTGCAAGAATTGTGTCAAAACTGTCAGTGGTGACAATAAGGCAGGAGGAGGTGCATTTCCTTCTTAAATCGCTTGACCAAGAAAAGGCTATAGGCCCACACAAGTTGAGCCCAAAATTGCTGAGAAGATGTGCAGACCAGCTAGCAGCACCTCTAACTCGCATCTTTCAGCACTGCCTAGTACAGTGTAAATGGCCCCCTCTGTGGAAAGAGGCAAATGTAGTCCCTGTTCACAAAAAGAAGAGCAGAGCAGAAATCAGCAACTACAGACCAGTGTCACTCCTGTCAATCACTGGTAAGATCCTTGAGACAATAATCTCAAGACAAATGACAGTTTTTTGACTACCACTCACTACTTTGTGATCGTCAATATGGCTTCAGGAAAGGTTACTCTGCTACTGATCTGTTGTTAAACCTCTCCACTAAGTGGTACCAGTCACTGGATGAATCCAAAGTCAGCTGTGTGGTAGCACTGGACATTGCTGGTGCTTTCGACCGGGTGTGGCACCAGGGCCTCTTAGCAAAACTTCAAGCACTGGGAATTGCAGGCTCTACGCTGTCTCCTCAGTGATTACCTTCATGGTAGATCTCTAAGTGTAGTTCTCAATGGAACGGAATCAGCAAGACATCCTATTGGGGCAAGTGTTCCACAAGGAAGCGTGCTGGGACAATTATGGAATGTCTACTTCAACGACCTTCTTCATCTCATCCCAGAATCCCATGCATATGCAGACGACTGTACACTGACATTCACTTAGCCAAGAGAAGAAATGCCAGCTGCTCTAAGCTACATCAATCACCAGCTAAGAGCTATATCAGCTTGGGGAAATAGATGGCAAGTAACATTTGCACCTGAGAAAACGCAAATGATGATAGTCTCTAGGCACCATGATGGTAATGCTGGTGCAGTAGTAAGGATGAATGGGAGGATGTTGGCACCTGGAGAAGAAGTTGATATCCTTGGGGTGAAATTTGACTCCAAACTAACCATGAAGAACCATGTTGTAAATAATGCAAACAAGGCAGCCAGGAAGCTTACAGCACTTCGCCTCGCATCTGCTTGGCAGTAGGGGTTGCAGATTCTGTACGAGGCACAAGTACGCTCACGCCTTGAGTATGCTCCACTTTCTTGGTTTGCCTGCCCCCCCCCCTCTTATCTGCGACTGCTTGACAGAGTAGAGAACAGAGTAAGACGTCTCATCTCTCGCCTGGACCCATCCTGGATAGACCTGTCATTTCAGCAGAGCCTTCAACATAGGAGGGATGTGGGTGGCCTTACTGTTATGTACAAGGCCAATATTGTCAAAGTACCACACTTGGATCCACTTCGAGGACAGCACGAAACAAGCTTTTATGCCACAAGACGGGCAGAAAGCAGCAACTTCACTCTGGTTGTACCCTTCTCCAGAACATCACTCCATCTGAGATCATATTTACCCAGGACGACTCGAGTATGGAACACATTAGTACAGCATAATGATGTCAACGAGATAGTCAGTTGATCAAATGAAAATGCTGGCCCACAGATGGCTCCAACTTCATCCTGTTCCCTACTTGTATGTCTCATAACAATAAAAATGCTTTCAAATGAGCTGATGTAGGTAACAGCTCTTAGCTTGCCAATAAAGTTAGGAATCCTTAACCTGTAAATAGCTGTCAATAAAGCTAGGGATCCTTAACCTAACCTTGTCAAACCCTGTGTAAAAAAAAGAGAGAGAGATTAGGTGCATGTATGCGAGGACTGTGCAACAAGTGTACAATATTCTGAAGTTGGTCTCCGCTACCCTTGCAATACATCACCCCCATTCCCTGCTACAGTAACTAATTAAGTAGAGTAATTGTGCACTGAAATAATGTATTTTTACAGCTTCTGTACATTTTTTTTTAGCATCTTCAGTATATCACTATAAATTTTATACTAGTCTTTACCTAGATCCTTAAAGTTTCCCCTTATTTTTATATTTATAACCCCTGTTGTAGTTATAGATAAACTGGTACATCTCTGTTGCTATCTTAGTCTCACCACTGTGGTGGAAGTGTGGTTGAGTGACAGTGAAAAATATACGGGGTGGGCTTCCGAGCCCCATTACAGTGTGGGGGTGATTAGCAATTGATTAGTGAGAGATTAGGACAGAGAGATTAGGAATAAGTAATAAAGCCAGATCAGAAATTGTGGGGCCCTACCACCTGCGGTCTCACAGGGTAACCAATAAGTTACTGGGGTAATTTGTATACGTTACGGGGTAAACTTGAGAAAATTACTGGAGTAACCAATAAAAGTTACTGATGTAACTTGAAGTTACTTACGAACTAATATGTTCCTGGTAAAACTTAAAGTTACTAAACTAACTTGAATAAATTACCTGGGGTAACTTATATACACTAAATTACTAATGTAAATCAATGTATAAAACTGGGTAAATTGATAAAGTTAATGGGGTAAGTTGAATAAGTTACTGGTAGCTACAAATCACCCCTGCTGCCGTGTGATTGAAAGGGGAAGGGGAAGGGGAACGGGGGTAAGGGAAGGGGGGAAGTGTCAGAGGGGGGGTGGAAAGTGATACTCACGCTCACCGTCTGCTACTACGACAATATTTATGCATCTCCCCCACCTCTTAATTCCCCCCTTCCACCTCCGTAACCCCTCCCCGCCTACCTATTCCCCCCACTTCCTATCATCCTCATTCGTAATCCCTTTCTCTTAACTCCATCCTTCTCTACATAATATTATCAAGAACCTTAATAATTAACAGCTCGTACTCTTAATATGTTTCCTGGAGAGTTCATAATCCCGGACGGAGAATCAAGCTTCCATCACTTTATGCCTTGAATGACCTACACGGATTAGCGCTTAATTAATATTACTACTACTCCTACTACTACTACTACTACTAATAATAATATATCAATTGTCTCCACTCGCTGTATACAGTGTTGTCCAGCACAAGTCATTGTATTATGAGTTACACCATCCTGTTCTGCTCTATCTTCTCTAAATGCTCAAACCACAACCATCCCTCCCTCAGTCCTCTGAAATATACACTTATTAACATCACACTTTCTTCTACTCTGCACACTCCGAATTCACTGCATGTTGTTCACAATGGCTGAGACATTGTACTCCGAATTACACCATTCTGTGAGTTCACCACTGGCTGTACCATTGTACCCTGAGTTACGCTGGCTGTACCGTGAATAGAATCAATCTGTGAACTTACCACTAGCTGTACCCTCAGTTACACCACCGTGTGCACCGACTCACTGAACCTGGAAGGTAAGTGCTAACCACGTACCACTGACATTACAACAGTTATAACTGAGACCTCTTATCGAAGGTACTATCAGGCGAAACTAATGCGCTTCCATACCAATACAGATCACATAAAACTTATCCTAAGCTCATCTTGTAGATACTGTTTGTTCCTGTTGCATGTTCTATAATGATCTCATTCGTAAACGAAATGAAACAAGATAAAGTGACGTTTTTTAATTAAAAACTTAGCGCTGGCAAGGTGGTGGTTGCTTACTGATACCCAGCACTGGTGTGCCGGTCGTTTCTTACTGATACTCGGAACTGGTGTGCCGGTAGTTGCTTACTGATACTCAGCACTGGTGCGCCGGTGGTTGCTTACTGATACTCAGCACTGGTGTGCCGGTGGTTGCTTACTGATACCCAGCACTGGTGTACGACACGTTCCACCCCCAGCTACCACCACTAATACTACTACCACCACCAGTAGTAATCTTATACTACGAAGTTTCATAATCTTTTATTAGTGGTCTTTGGTTACGCTTCATGCTTGACGACGAGCAAAACGCACTCCCATACAAGTGGAAACTACGTGATGATATTAATGGAGAGAGAGCAAAATCTCGGTAAAGGAGGGAGACAGCAGGGAGTGCCAGGGAGGGGAGGGAGGGTGGTGGTGATTTAAACCATTCTGGTTATTGCACTCTAAAGTAATAATGACGAGACAAAAAAAACAAGTGATTAATTGGAGCAAAATATGACAAAGTGGTGGCTTCTGTTCTTCCCGGTGGCTGTGACCAGCTGGGATTTAAGAGGCTGTGAAGCCAAGCGTGAGGTGAGGGGAGGGAGGATTCTTTTCCTCGCTATAACCATAATTTTTAAAGGGGTGGACCGGTAAGCCATCTGAAGGCATCGGTCAAATGACCAAAAGCTCCAGTGGCGAGTCATCATATGATTACGACTCGCATCAGGAAACACTTTTCTTGTTTCCTAACAAATCTTACCTAACTTAACCTCGCCTTCCCTACCCTTTCCTTATTCCACTAGCTAGTAACTAGGAATGTTCGCTAATAACTAGCAAAGTTTGCTAGGTATTAGCAAAGTTCGCTAAGCGTGACGAGACGACACCAGACGAAGCAAGATACGACCAGACTGCCACTAACTAGATGGCTGCCACTACCATGAGTAATAGTTTAACTTATTACTTCGCCTCTCGTTATCAATTATCCACGCAGGACCAATAATAACTAATGTGGATAATTTGAACAGCAGGTAATTAATCACTGCATGGTCTGATGCGCCTCACTGGCTGCCTTCTTCTTCTCTTACAATCACCACACACTGGTTGCCTTCCCTCACAACCATCACCCACTGTCTGCCTTCACCTCCTTCCCTCGCAGCCACCGTGCACTGACTGCCTTCCCATCCTTTCCTCACAACCACTGCACACTGGCTGCCTTCCCCTCCTTCCCTCACAATCATCACACATTGTGCCTTCCCCTCCTTCCTTCGCAACCACCGTACACTTGCTGCCTTTCCAGTCTTCCCTCGCAACTACTACACACTTGACTGATCAACGTTTAAGGCTAAAGAATGCAGGTTAGTAATTATGTTTAATTTAAACTCTGGGTACATACATTTTTTTTTTTACAATGGTCAGGCGGACACGCAGATGTTAAAGGCACATAAGCATGTATTATGTAAATTCAACCTAGTTATTTCTGTTCAGAAGAGACATTTTTCCAGTTATTTCACAAACTAATTTGAGTAAAAGAAATTGCACAGTAAAACTTATAGAACCTAAAATCAAGGCGAATCTTCCTTTGAGGAAAATACATCAGCACTTAAGGATTGAAGCTGCCCAGAAGAGGCAGTCTCCTGTTAATGATAGAATCCTGCAAAATGCGCACCTGCACAGACTTAACCCAGAAAACATTTCACCTTGTAAGATGATGCCGTTCACAATAATTTAACTTTTATCAGGGGAAAGTGGTAAACCAGAAGTTGTATAGCAACACTGTCCTGACACCCCTGCTGTTTCTCGTCCTCAGACAGGGATAAAAACACCTGTCACAGTTTTGTATCATCATTTGCAGATAACACTAAAATAAGCATGAAAGTCACTTCGGTAGAAGACACTGAAAAATTACAGGAAGATATAAGCAGTGGAGAACAACATGACATGGCATTCAATGGTGATAAGCTCTAACTGCTTAGGTATGGAAAGAATGAAGAACTCGAAAGGAACAGTATACAAAACTTAAGAGGGCCGTCAAACAGAGCGAAAGGAACCCGCGAAAAACTTGGGAATAATTATGTCAGCCGACTTTTATTTCAGAGAACACAACAGGACAAAGGTCACGACAGCCAGGAGGATGACGGGGTGGGTGATGAGAATCTTCAAAACACGGGAAATAATGCCATTGGTGACACTTTTCAAATCGCTAGTGCAGTTTCATTTGGAATATTGTTCAATGTTGACGGGCCCGTTCAGGGTTGTTGAAATATCAGACCTGGAACAAATACAGAGATCGTTTACGGCACGCCCAGAGCCAGTAAAACATTTAAATTACTGGAAACGCCTTAAGTCTTCAATATGTACTCACTGAAGCGGAGAAGAGAGATGCATGATAATATATACCTGGAAAGTACTCGAGGGCCTGGTCCCAAATCTGCACACTACAATAACAACATATCGGAGCGAAAGATATTAGAGGAAGTACAAAATAAACCAAGTGAAAAGCCGGCGCGCCGTGGCCACAATAAGGGAACACTGCATCAACATCGGTGGCCCCAGATTATTCAATATCTTTCCAGAAGTTATCAGAAACACCGCTGGAACAAATGTAAAAGTCTTCAAGAGGAAACTGGACAAGTATCTTCCAGGTCTGTGAAGTCGAAGCCGCAAGTAATTCTTGGGTCACTGGAGTCGGACCCAATTCTTAGGCTACTGGAATCGGAGTCGGAAGCAATTCTTAGGCTTCTGGAGCGGAGTCAGTTAAAATGTACCGAATCAAACTCCAAATCAATTTAAATTGTATATAATATAAATTAAATAATTCTTTATTCTAATTGAGTTTATCTTTTAAAATGGTCATTAAATTGCTTTAGGCGTTCAACGGCTTTTTACCTTATTTTAATTTTTAACCTTTAATTCTTTTCAGTAATATCAATGGAAGTACTTCGGTTTTAAACTAGTAGAGAAAGATATTTGACATTTTCTTTTATAGTTTCTTGCTTTTACATCCTATCACTATATACTAGTCTTTTTACAAAAAAAATATATAACCTCATGGTTTCCATTTTTCAAGCTTTGTCCTTTGTTTAACTATAAGGTTACTTAATGTTTGTAATTTCTTGAATAAAATAAAGCCAGAATGGCAAAGCTATAGTATTTAGAGTCAAGCTTCAACAGGTTACTGAGTTTGTATGTTGTATGCTTGCGGTCTATATAGTAAATATATAGTTAGTATATTCATAATTTATTCCCTATATCGATATATAATTAAAGGAGTCGGAGTAACCATAAACAAAGGAGTCGGAGGTTTTTATGTGGCGACTCCACAGCCCTGGGTCTTCACCAGGTGCCAGATCAACCAGTCTGTATGGTTATGTAGGGCTGCAGGCCACCAGAAGCAACAGTGACTGGCCAGGTTAGCATCAGACGAGGCTGGCCCATGGCCGAGCTCCTGGAGTAGACTCGAAACTCATTAAAGGTATATCAAAGGTAAAGGTAAGGAAGGGGAGGATAATCCTAGTTTCTTGGATCAAGAGTCACTAGAATCAAGGTAAAACGGTGCAATAACCTAAAATACCGGTCCGAGATTAAAAGTCACAAAATAACATTTACAAATTCGAACAAATATTTTTCCAAGTAGGATACATGAGTGTTGAAATTTTGAAGACGATCAAAAAGAAACAATTTAAATTTATCTCAGGGTAACCAATTTAAGCAATGGTCCACAGTCAACTGAGCAGAGGCCACTTGCACTTGTCAATAGTTCCATGAACTTTTCACTTAGCAATACCTGATCATGGTTGAAAATTTGAAATCCATCAGACAAGGCGTTCTGGAGCAATAGATGAAAGTCTTGAGGGAAGTTCAACAGGATCAGAACATTTTAACTTACAGTGGGACGGCTCAGGCATAAACTACTACAGTAATTAAGGGTTCGCTAAACTCGTAAAAATTAAAAATGCTATAAATACGAGTTTTCAATATTTCTCAATTTTCTTTTTGTATTTCTATTCTATTTAAAGTTCTCTACAGTCATCCAAGAATATGCATTTGGTACTATGCCAAATTACTCTCATGTCCTACGAGGAGAGGTTAAGGGAAATCGACCTGACGACGCTGGAAGACAGGAGAGAGAGGGACATGATAACGACATATAAAATACTGAGAGGAACTGACTGTTAAAAAATATAAAACAGAGCTGTAAAACAAGCAGTAAAAACACTTCGCTCTGATACACGAACTCTTGAGTGTTTAAAGCCGACCAGAAGAAGCATTCTCTACTTATTATACTGAAACCAATTTATTAAATAAAACTGGTAATTTAATTTATATACCTCAAGGCGAAAACCAAACTTGCTTCTAATAAGAGAATCCAACCTTATCAGGAGCCTCTCAGAAAGGGCATTCTCCAGAAATTGCCCTGAATACAAGGATTCAATGTATTTTTAAAAATTTCATTAAAATTTTAAATGTGCATCTAAACAGTATAAACTTAAAGAAAGACGTCGTCCTTATTTATAGCATCAGCGTTAATATTTTGAAGCTGACACATCGAGTCATTCTTTGTTAAATCAAACTGGAAGAGAGGGAGACTTACGGAGCCCAATAACAACGTGCTTACTTTCTGGAAAACACACTAGAGCTGAAAATTTGACGCTGATCAAAGAGGCATTCTCCAGTAATCGCACAGATTATAATTCTAAGTTTTATAGAAAAAAAGTACACTGATAAAATTTGTCCACACACTAAATTCAACGGGTACAATTCTGGCTGTATGAAGCATCAGCCATTAAATAATGAAGTTATATAGAACAGGCAAACTCAAGTATATTTAACGTGGTTTAACTGGAAAAAATTTCCGCACTATTTTACGCACAAATTTAGCAGAGGTGCGCCTACATACTTGAATTTCACTCTACGCTTTCGTCGAATTCGGAGGCATTATTTTGAACATCTAAAGTTACATTACAGAGGATTTAGTAACTCACCGGACCCATTCCAGGATGATGGGAATGAACCATACCCCCGGCCGGGATTGAACCCGCGGTCATAGAGTCTCAAAACTCCAGCTCGTCGCGTTAGCCACTAGACCAGCTAGCCACAATAAGATTCATCCAACTAGGTATATTTCTACACCATAGGAAGGTTAGCACAGGCACCTCTGTGACCACAAATGCAAGTTTTTACAGACGAATCTCCAGCTAGCGTGGCCGTGACGAACTCTAGCTGGTCTAGTGGCTAACGCGACGGGCTGGAGTTTTGAGACTCTATGACCGCGGGTTCAATCCCGGCCGGGGGTATGGTTTATTTGCAATCGTGTCATTACGATTTCTTAAGTCATGTTGACGGCAGTGAAGGGACTTGAGCTAGAGTTCGTCACGGCCACGCTAGCTGGAGATTCGTCTGTAAAAACTTGCATTTGTGGTCACAGAGGTGCCTGTGCTAACCTTCCTATGGTGTAGAAATATACCTAGTTGGATGAATCTTATTGTGGCTAGCTGGTCTAGTGGCTAACGCGACGGTCTGGAGTTTTGAGACTCTATGACCGCGGGTTCAATCCCGGCCGGGGGTATGGTTTATTTGCAATCGTGTCATTACGATTTCTTAAGTCATGATGGGAATGAGTCCTACCCCTGCACAGGCTGATTGTTCTCAAAACCTGGACCTAGTTATCGTACATGTATGTTGAGGATTTGAAGTGGATCGGATGAAGCCTTCTCGTGCTGAGTTAAATAAAAACGAAAAGTTGTAAAAAAAATAGAGAGAAAAGGGAAAAGGTATTCACTTAAAGGTTCCCCTTCAGGGATAACCACCTGAATAACGCAACAGAGATCATCTGAATAACGCAGCGGAAACCACCTAAATAACGCAGCATAAACTACCTAAATAACGCAGCAAAGATCACCTGAATAACGCAACAAAGACCACATGAATAACGAAACAAAGATCACTTGAATAACGCAGTAGAGACCACCTCAGTAACACACCATCTCAATAACGTTGCAATCCACATCAATAACGCAGCAGATATCACCTCATTAAAATGACAAAAGATCCATCAACTAGACAGAAGCAATCTCATTAACGCAGAAACGGAGAAAAAAACCTCACTAACGCGTCAAGCCATCAATAACGAGACAAAACTCAGTGCGGCACACACCACCATAATTGGACAGAATCACTTCGACAGCGCAGCAGGAACCACTTAAATAACGAGGCATTAACTGCTATAATAACTCAGTACGAGGCATGACAAACACTCCGGCTCAGACAACCACGAAATCATGAGAGGCAGCAACGACCACCGTAACAGATAAATAACCATAACCACACAGCAGTAACCATAACCACGCGGCAGTAACTACAACCACGCGGCAATAACTACAACCAAGCAGAAACCACAACCACGTAGCAGTAGCTACAACCAAGCAGAAGCAACCACAACGCGACAGAAACCACAAGCACATATATATAACCACAACCACGTAAATAACAAAAAAGGCACAATACCGTGACTGGAACGATACACAAATAACCCGCACATAAAAGAGAGAAGCTTACGACGACGTTGTCAATGGTCCAAGTCGGACCGAAACGTCGTCGTAAGCTTCTCTCTTTCATGCGCGGGTTATTTGTGTAACAACTACGTAGTTATAATCACAACCATGCATCTATAACTACAACCACGCAGTTGTAACCACACAACTGCTATTAGTGATCTGTGGTTGTGATTATTGATCTCTGTGATCTTTGTAGTGGGTAAGACACACATATGCAACAGTTAGGTATCTTTATTTCGAAACGTTTCGCCTACACAGTAGGCTTCTTCAGTCTGAGGGACTGACCACCTCAAAACTTTAAGGGTGATGGACTGATTACATCGTCTTCAAGTATCTTCTGCTTCTATTAACTTTTCTGTACTCGACTGAAGAAGCCTACTGTGTAGGCGAAACGTTTCGAAATAAAGATACCTAACTGTTGCATATGTGTCTTACCTAACAACCTGTCGGTATTTTATACCATTTTAATGTTCAATCTTTGTAGTGACCTAGTACATGGTTGTCGTGCTTACTGATAAGTGGTTGTGTTGGTTGTTGTATGTGATGGTTACTGCTCTATCATTGTTGGTTATTGGTCAATGGTTGTGGTTAAACTTATAACAGTTCCAACTGTTGTTAACTATGTTTAGGCAAGAGACAACAAACATTCATGAGAGTTGAAGAATGAGACACTTGTGCAGCACTTAAGAATCTTTAGTGAGGAAACGTTTCGCCAGCCAGTGTCTTCAGAAACGTTTCGAAATAAAGATACCTAACTGTTGCATGTGTGTCTTACCTAACAACTTGTCGGTATTTTATACCATTTCGATGTTCAGCTTCTCTGAGTTGAACCGACGAAGCCACTGGCTGGCGAAACGTTACCTCAACAAAGATTCTCAAGTGTTGCACAAGTGTCTCATTCTTCAACTTGTCGGTTTTTTAAAACATTTACAACACGTTCAAGAGAGTAAAGAAAGAAATAATAGAGCTTCAAAACATTTAGCAACAAGAATATACACAGTAACAGAGAAAGTTCAAGACTGACGCCAGCTGCAAGAAATACAATCTCTCATAGAATTTATATTTACGAAAAAATTTTTATAACACAAATCTGTCTCGTGATTCAGCTATCATTAATTTAGCAACTTAGCACTATTCTTGGATAAAAGCCACGGGCATGATGGATGGTCAATTTTATAGGCTAAGAGCTGTTAGCCTACCCAGCTCATTCCAAAGTCCAGCCCTTAGGTATACTACCAACCCCCAGGATGCAACCCACACCAGTGATCCAACAGTATTCGAGACTACACTTCTGAACACTACTCGATCATAAACTTTAGAAAAATATCAATGAATAAACAAAAGGGACGGGGATTTTGTACCGCGGAACGCCGGGCTTGCTGCATGCACCTACAGTATCATAATATTTTGTATATTATGTGGAGACTTGGCACCATTACGCCGGCTTCTATCACCTGTCTCCACACATACCAAAATATCTCTAAGACAATAAATAAGGGTAGAAAGTCGCCGGTGAAGAAAATAAATTACACTCGAATCTGCGCCGTCACCGCCGCCATATTTGAAGCCAACACTTAACACCGCAATTAATGATGCCCAATTCTGATCCTCATTAAACCAGCCTCGCCTCTCACAGGTGACATCTGGTCGTTAAATATCGAACGTCGTAACTACCCATTATTTCCCTTAAAATAGTTTGTTAACTACTAACAAAACAATCTCAAGGACAATGGAAGCATTCGGTAAACTCGTACACTAACGACAATTCGATTCTATCACTGATCAAAAGGGCGTCAAACCTGAACAAGCATTAAGGATGAAAATCCTACTGCTGAAATAGGGCTGAGTGTGCTTAAAGGGACTGCCTCCTGGAGTCCCCTTGTGGACCCACCACTGGAGACAAGGGACTAGCCACAACCTGCAGTGTCATTTGAAGACCGAAAAACAAATGTTGTTCAAGGACAATAAGATAAAAGTTATTGTTCACTGTGTTTAGTGAACATTGATTTTGAGTGTGTCTCGTGGAAGGTAAGTGACTTTAATGTGACAAGCATTATCTAAGTTTAAATGTACTTGCCTAACACTTGTATATCTAGATTTTTGGTCGTAAAAATCCCCGAGGATTTGTATAAAATATTCAATCACTCACAAATGTGAAAGCTCAACTTACAAACACGAACGCATACACAGTTTCGAGAGCAGATGTGCTAATGCCCAAGAGGCCAGAAATCAGTGATGATATGGCGATTAAGGTTGCCTAGGAGGCTGGGCCAGAAGCTGAGTGTAGGCCCATATAAACAAATCGGTGTGTGCACACACACACACAAGACAAGAAGAATTCCTTGGTACCAGCAATTGGAATAGGCTACAATTTTAAATTACGGGAGAAGCAGTGTTGGAAGGATACTGGACTTTATTTTTTTTTCTTTTTAAGAAATTATGAGTAGTAGATAGCCGAAATAAAATACAATTAAAAAAAGTGTGTTAAAACCATGGGCAATTTTAATTAAGATAAATTTTTAAAAGTGATGTAACATGAAGACTAACACACAGGTAATTACCAAAGAAACGACTGAGTAGGATGGTCGTTAATTTTTTTTTTTTTTTTTTTTTTAGAAAAATTGTTAACTACTAACAATTACACATTGGGAACAAAAGCTGCCCATGTTATATTTCATCACGTAGGCTGGGGATCATACAAGGTGTTATCTGTCAGCCTGAGCTGGGAGACTCCAGCAGGGCGATGAGGATATCGTCAGGTATTCCATTCAAGGTTCAGCAGCTACGGCAGCTTCAAGTATAATTATAATCATGGAGGAGCGCTAAGCCCGTAGGATTATACAGCACATCTAGGGGGGGGGAAGGTATTCAGGCTCAATTCAGGGAACCGGAGCACAGATCCAATTCCCAAGATCAAGAGCCCCTCACCAGCGTCAAGGAAACGGCAGCTTCAAAGGTTTCGTTACTACCAGAAGAATTACTACCTTTCAGGATAGCCAATTCCATTCAAAAGGGAATGAGGAGTGGTACTCGATGCTGAAATATCGTTTCCTATTCGAGTATATGGAGTTCCCTCCCCTTCCTCACAGGAAATCTAATTGTGTCCCAGTGTCCCCTTGCGGATTCAGCGTGTCCCAATTCTTTCATATTAATGGAAACAGGTTGTACCTCAGGTTCCTGACCGGGGTCTGAGGAGAGCGAGAAGATCCACATGTTAGATCAAGATTCCACACACTTTAACTCTGCATGCATGTAAATTCCTCACTATAACTGTGCTCATTACTATGTAAACATATGTTACATGTATCATTCAAATAAAGGTTTTAACAATATCAAATGAATACATAAATGAGGAAAGGGGTGATGTAGGGGAAGAAAATACAGATTTTTCAATGAAATACTTTTATTCCCTTCTCTAACAGAAGCGGGGCCAGGAGCTATGAATCGACCCCTGCAACCACCAATAGGGCGAGTACATACAAATTTGGAATCTCCCTCCCGTTTCTGGAATACCGACTTTCTATAAAACACAAGAAATGTAATCTTGTGTACAACAACCAAAACAAAGACAACAAGCAAGAGAGCAAGGACGGAAAAACAAATCTTTGTTTAACTCGTTTTTCTACGCCGGATCTCCCGATTGTTCTGGGCAAGCTTAAGACACCGAACAAACATTTACAAAGCAGAACCCTTATAAGGGATAAATAGGTCGGTGAACGGAGAAAAAAGAATGGCAAAAAAAAAAATAGAAAAGGAATACGAAAATAAATCTCGATCATGTGTCCAGCCCTTGTGTACAGTGAAAGCAGTGAATTAAGCTCCCATACCCAGAATGGAGCTAAAAATGCCAGGATGGGAGAGGGAGGAGTGGTGAAAAGTTTACTGAGAAGTGTATTAAGTGTACAGAGCAAAGGAGTTTAAACTAGCTAATTGTGGTTATAGAAAGGTGTAGGATAGTAGGATAACAGAACTGGAAGTGCGAGTGACATTATAAGAAAGTGCAGGAGAGAGGATTACTAAACATTAACTGGATTATGAAAGACTGAAAAAGAAGCATAGTAAATGGAGCTAGGATTATAGAAGCTCGTAAGATAGCAGAATTCTAAGTGAGATTATAATAAAATGTAGGATATGAGAATTCTAAATTTCTGTTGGAGTGGTGTAAGACATATGAGAAATTATAAGAGGATTATAGAGTGTAAGGTAAAGGCATCATGAGAAGAAGAGAGGATGCTCAGAAGCACCAGAAGACGAAAAGAAAATACACCATGTATGACGGCTACTTATACAATAAACCCCTCACAGCAGTAATAGCAAGAGAGGAAGGGAAGTATTAGTTGTGCTGTGGGTTTTGAGGAAGAGGAATACGAGTACCATAGTGGTGTAGACTGTAGATGAATAAAAGTGTAGTGAGAATTATAGAGAAACAGCAGAGAAAGTACAAGAATAGGTGTAATAGGAAAATAAGATGAATATTATGTTGTGGTTAACTTTCCAGGCACATTAACTGCAAAGTAAGCAAAGTGATAATTCTGCACAAGGGTGCTCGAAGGTAATGGCCATATCACCTTCATATTCTGAACATATTTAATTAAAAAAAAAACGTTTCTTCAAATTACCGACATTCTAGAGAGAGCTCACACACCCTCTCGAACCATGACACTAGGGCTAACAGTTTTGGCAAAGCTTTCAGGATTTCCTGCTTCCAATCTGAGAGAGAATACAGTAATCATGGATAGAAGGGACTTAAACACAAAGGATGCTCAAACTCCAGAACACGGTAAGATGACCCCAGCGTCTGGGAGGGGAAAGGAAAAGATGCCTCGCAACCACGGTAAGATGACAAGACCGTCGAGACCTCTTCCTGTTGTAGATCCTTAGGTGACAGAGATAATAGTATGCAGACTGATCAATACACATGCAAGCAGCATCAAAATCTATATTTTGCCGCCACTCGCCGTGTAATGAACAGTAAAAATTTCAATGACGAATGTTCTTTTTAACATGTTGCACTATTATCAAGTTACATGATCATTTAATTTCTTTATTTCTTCCTTAAGTTGTATTAATAAATTCAGAATCTACCGTTTAAAGTGTTTGTTTGGCTGTCTGTCCTGGCGTACAGGACAAACGCAAATCATTTAATAGAGCGATAATACCATGTGCGAGACTTGGGATTAACTATGTCAGGTCTCACATACAAGGATCACGACAAAGCTGTCATTACAACAGCACGGAAAATGATAGACTGGATAACTAGAGGTTTCAAGATAAGAGATGCTGAGCCAATGATGGTACTCAAGTCGCTTGTTCACTCCAGGCTAGAATACTGCTGTACACTGACGAACCCCGTCAAGGCAAGCGAGATTATCGAGGTGGAAATCATAGAACGTTCATTGTCTGTATATATTTAGTAAAGCATCTGAACTACTGGGAACTCTTTGAAGCACCTTCATATATATTCCTTGGAACGAAGGCGAGAAAAGGTACAGCATAATTTACACCTGTAAAATCCTGGAGGAATTTGTCCAAAACCTGAACACTAAAATCACTTCACATAACGAGAGACTTGGCAGACAGTGCAAAATACCTCCAATAAACAAGGGCTCGACGAGTACAGTAAAAGAGAACTCGATGAGACGTAGAAGGGAAATTGCCAACAAACCTCTGGCTGTCAAGAGGGAACTTGACAAGATCCTCCGATCAGTTCCTAATCAGCCGGATTGTGGTTCGTACGTTGGACTGCGTGCGGCCAGCAGTAACAGCCTGGTTGATCAGGCCCTGATCCACGAGGCGGCAGGGCCGAAGGGCCGTTGATCCCCTGTAACATCCTTCAGGTATCCATCCTGTATCCATCCTATGGAAGGTAGCACAAGACCACGTGGATACACAAAAGGCCGAGGAACGAGGTCCTGAAAGGGTTAACATAAGTACATTTGGGTGTATATTATTTACAAATTGTAGTTATTTACGTGTTGCGAGCAAATGTTGAATATTTGCTCAATATTTCTGGTGGGTTAGTGTTGACTGACTGTAATGGCAATAATGTCTGTGTGTATTGTGAATATATTACATATCCCGAGAATAGTGTGTTCATTTTGAGTATTTCTCCTGTAAGTTTAGAGGAATGTGTATAATCTTGGCACAGTTCTGTGCATTCTTAGCACCTGCTGTGTGTAATGTATATACACACTTTTTTTTGGTTAGCATACTGTGCAGTAGCGTCATGCGATCCATTCAACAATCCGCTGCACAGTCATGCACCCTTTCTTGTACCCCAGACTAGTTACGCTACGTCATGCGCTCTGCCCTCCCGTGTACTCTACCTATGTGATGCCATGCCTGATGCTACGTCCCTCCGGCCCGTTAACACACCTGTTATGCGGTGCCATGCATCCCGTACCTTTCTCACCATTAAGAAGTGCCATATATCTTACCGCCCCCATCTACCATGCAATGCCATACTCCCTGCCTCGTCTACCAGCCAAGTTTTGCACTTGCCATTCTGTGTCATGGGCCAACCCCATGACTGACTGGTTTCCATAATACTGGCACCCTCAAGCCTATGTAACCATCGGATGAACGATGGTGAGACAGACACTATGTTTATTATGATGTTTCGTCCTGGAGTGGACTTTATTAAAGATTATCACTAGAGTACCAGAAGCCACAATTTCGGGGTTGGAACAATTCACTGCACACCTGTACTAACGAAAGGAACCCTATAACGACGTTTCGCTCCGTACTGCGCCAAGGATAATTCACAGGTATGACATAATGGTCCAGGATGGACTGACATGTCAGATATGGTTTCTCTTCTAAGTCCGGGTTTTTGGTGAAGACTATCAATACTTGATAAAGATTTCACTGCACACACTGCCTTTCTTGCTATATAATTCTCACAACCTGGAATGACTCTCCACTTCCTACAACAACTGGTTTAGTATTCTCTTGAAGAATCAGAACCTCTGTTCCGGTAATCTCTCTCATATTTGATGGTAAGCGGTTATAGAGTTTTGGAATAGGGATTCTGGTTGTTCCTGTGTTTATGACGCTCCTGCTTTTCACTGGGTTTATTCTGTATTTCCTCCTGTCTCTCTCATTTCATTAAGTTATAGGAGTGCGTAGATGAGGGACTTGGTCTAAAGCACTGTTCAAGTTTAGGTTATAAGATTTGTCTTCGTTCCAGCGAGTATATTAAGAGCTTTAATGCGCTCGCCCTTTACATTTTTTAACAGTTAAATTTACAGGCTAACAGCTGGAATCAGTAAATAACCTTCCTTGAATGTGAACCACAACAGTCACTTGGCTAACACCTAGGTACCTACTTACCCTCAGGTAAACAGGAGTAACAAGTGTAGAGAAACGTGCCCAACGTTGCAACTCGGACCCGGGATCAAACTATGTGATCCCTCAGTTGTGTGCCGAGGGCGCTACTAATTAAGCCACGAGCCGATTATACTGTGAGTGGGCAGTAACTATCTAACATAATTTCTAGCTCTAATATATCATCTGCCTTGAAAAAAAGCTGTAGAACACGGAACAGTTTTCAAGAGAGCTCAAGACCTTCGAAGAGTACCCCTTTTATCGCGATTTTTTCAAGTTCTTAAAAGTCATTTTCCTAACACTGATAATATCGACTTTCTAGACATGTAATCGTCTGGCCTTACTATTCTTACGTTTATTACTTACGCCCGTAGTTCCATCAAAGTACCTACTCAAGGTTTATGTCCTGTACTCGTTCTGAGTTCTATGATTTCTCCATATCGATTATGCAACCCTTGAACATCATGATTTTCTTTGCCCAACGGAAGACACTTTCTACATCTGACAGTACTGTATCCAGCGACTTCTAAAGGAAACTCTCAAACTCACTGATACACCGCTCTGACCAGTGTTTGTATCCATGTCTGCTATGAAGAAGTGAAAAAGCTAGAAGTGTCGAGACGTTCCTTGCGTGACTAAGGTTTAGACATTCCTTGCGTGACTGAGGTTTAGACGTTCCTTGCGTGACTAAGGTTTAGACGTTACTTGCGTGACTAAGGTTTAGACATTCCTTGCGTGACTGAGGTTTAGACGTTCTTTGCGTGACTAAGGTTTAGACGTTACTTGCGTGACTAAGGTTTAGACATTCCTTGCGTGACTGAGGTTTAGACGTTCCTTGCGTGACTAAGGTTTAGACGTTCCTTGCGTGACTAAGGTTTAGACGTAACTTCCGTGACTAAGGTTTAGACGTAACTTCCGTGACTAAGGTTTTCATTTACTAAGG
>NC_091295.1:34054535-34057035 GCF_038502225.1 Cherax quadricarinatus | reverse complement strand
GGGGGGTTTGTGTGTGTGGTTTTGAGAGAGAGAGAGAGAGAGAGAGAGAGAGAGAGAGAGAGAGAGAGAGAGAGAGAGAGAGAGAGAGAGAGAGAGAGAGAGAGAAAGAGATAGAGAGAGAGAGAGAGAGAGAAAGAGATAGAGAGAGAGAGAGAGAATGAATTTAATTTTCCCATTCCTCTGTCTCTTGTCAAAGTTTAACCACTTCATAATCACAGTGTTCGATCAGCAGCTCTCTGTTCTCACATTTATATCGTGAGGGGTCAGTGACCTTGACTAAGGAGGAAAACATTTTAAAATTGTTCTACACTTTATTGTTTGAAAGAGGATAATGTCAAGTTAGGATGATTGTGGATAATGTCAAGTCAGGCTGACTGTGGATAATACCAAGTTAGACTGGTTGTTCTCGCACGCAACGCAGTTAGTTTATTTCACCACGATCCAAATTACAGAAGCTTGCTAACTACTCGTTTTTAACGTAACTTAACCTATATCGTTGACCACCAACAGCGAAATAAAGCACTGTAATAAATGGTTTAGAAAACCGACAGGTTGATGAATGAGACACTTTTGCAACATGTTGAAATCTTTACTAAGGAAACGTTTCGTCACAGTGGCTTTATCAGTCCAATAATACAAAGAACGGATGAAAGAGAGGAGTAGTTTGAGGTAATCAGTCCCTCAGCCTGGAATCGATGTGTTCGGTCCATCGATTCCAGGCTGGGGGGACTGATTACTTCAAACTCCTCCTCTATTTTATCCGCTCTTTGTACTGGACTGATGAAGCCATTGTGATGCGGAACGTTTCCTCGATAAAGATTCCAGTATGCTGCACAAGTGTCTCAGTCTTCAAGAGACGCTGTTGCTAGTTAAGGGTCTTCTCCTGCCTCCCATCAATCCTGGATATCTTTCATTCCTCAGACGCAGCATGGGACTTACGAATTTAGCGCTTCTCCATGAATATAACAAGAGCGTTGGCATTGTCATGCAGTATGTTTACTTGGAGGACGGGGCGTGCCAAGACGACCACAACGCGATGAATGAGATATAACAGCGATATAAACTCGGGACTGGCGAACAGCAAACGGAAACTTACCGTGTGCGGTGGAAGGCCCCAAAGTCAGATTATCACTGTTTAAAACTCGTTGAACAGTCACCCATTTAACTGTCATAGCAACAGTGATATACTTTATTAAGAGGAGAGGATGGGAGCAAGAAAACGTGTTTTATGTAGCTTGTACGGCCTGAGAGTAGCAGGAAGAGCTACACAGGATCTTTCGTTAATAATGCATCATATTTTCGTCCTCATGTGCGCTATTACGATACCACTCTATCGTGTTTGCTGCAGTGTATTGTAATATCCCACGGTGTGTTATATTCAACAGTTATTCAGTCACATTCAGTTATAATCAGCAGTTACTGTACTTTACTGTTGTTCAGTAGCGGCCATCACACGACGACTCCCTTCAACCGTCCAAAGGGGCAGTTATTTATCTCAGGAACTGTATAATTAATGGTCCATTAGGAGGAGATTACAGAGCGAGGCGGCGTTTTAAGATGATTTGGCATATTCAAGTCAATGCACAGAGCCAGAGAGAGAGAGAGATAATTGTTATGACATTGAATCAAAGTCAGAGCGTCTGCCGGAGCTGCCGCTGGAAGCCAGACCGCAAGATATCTATAATTATCCTTAATAAACCCGAAAAAAGAGAGAGACAAAAAACTCACGATGCGAATTATTGAATCTGCGCGCAGTTCGCTGCAAAACCCAGGTGACACTCTTATAAAAAAAATTGATGTACGAGATTGGCTTGACACTCCAAGAGTTAAACCAGCGTTCAAAATCCTAAATAGCATGAATATTAGGATGACAACAGTGAAAGATATACTGCAGGGAGGGGAAGGGAGTTGTCGGGGGAGAAGATAGAAGGGGCGAGTAGGAGAGGAAGGAGGGTCGAGAGAGAAGAGAGGAAGGAGAAGAAGGAGGGGCGAGGGAGAAGAGAGGAAGGAGGGGCGAGGGAGAAGAGAGGAAGGAGGGGCGAGGGAGAAGAGAGGAAGGAGGGGCGAGGGAGAAGAGGAGGAAGGCGGACAGAGAAAGCAGATGAGAGAAGAGGAAGGAGGGGAGAGGGAGTAGAGATAAAGGAGGGGGGAGTGAGCAGAGGATATGAGAGAAGAACGGGAGGAGAGGAAAAGGGGGAGGAGGAATCGAGAAGGGGATTTTTTCCATTTTTATAGCGGACTTGGATACATCAGCAGTGTGTTGCTAGCCTCTCCTACATATTAATTACAGAGTGGGAACAAAAGCTGTTTCCCTCTCAAATTCTATCACGCAGGATGGGTTACATACATAGCGTTGAAATCTCTGTGTCAGCTGCGAAGCATCAGCCGGATGATGAGGATAAGAGACAAGTAGAAGAGACGGGGGAGTAACAGGAGAGGAGGAAGGAGGGGAGAGGAAGAGACGAGGGAGGGAAGGGAAAAGGGGAGAGGAGAGGGAGAC
>NC_091295.1:34017035-34049535 GCF_038502225.1 Cherax quadricarinatus | reverse complement strand
AGATAGGGGGGACATGATAATGACTTACAAAATACTGAGAGGAATTGACAAGGTGGACAAAGACAGGATGTTCCAGAGACTGGACACAGTAACAAGGGGATACAGTTGGAAGTTGAAGACACAGATGAATCAAAGGGATGTTAGGAAGTATTTCTTCAGCCACAGAGTAGTCAGGAAGTGGAATAGTTTGGGAAGCGATGTAGTGGAGTCAGGATCCATACATAGCTTTAAGCAGAGGTACGATAAAGCTCATGGTTCAGGGAGAGTGACCTAGTAGCGACCAGTGAAGAGGCGGGGCCAGGAGCTTGGACTCGACCCCTGCAACCTCAACTAGGTGAGTACAACTAGGTGAGTACACATACACACACACACACACACATATATATATATATATATATATATATATATATATATATATATATATATATATATATATATATATATATATATATATATACACACACACACACACACACACACACACCCAAGTGACGCTCTAGACCACTTGGCCACAGATGCATCACAAGCTGGGCAGCTTTGTTTATAAGCCATGTTTCTTTCCCAGCCCGGCCACACCAGAGGGCCTCAAGCATGGTTTCAAGCTATTTCTTTCTCCTCCTTTATGTTCTGATGTCACAAAAGCAATTTTTATATCCATCCACCACTCAGAAACAAGCTGGTATAAAAAGATAAAAATAGCAGCCAGTAGGATTCGAAGTCACGACATGGAGGCTGGCAAGGTTCCCCAAGTAATGATCTAGACCCTATATATATATATATATATATATATATATATATATATATATATATATATATATATATATATATATATATATATATATATATAGAGAGAGAGAGAGAGAGAGAGAGAGAGAGAGAGAGAGAGAGAGAGAGACAGAGAGACAGAGACAGAGACAGAGACAGAGACTGAGGAAAATGACAAGACGGGGTTAGGGAAGGTTTAGGAGTGGTAATGTGCGTTTCGATGATAATCTCCACCCATCAGATAATGTATGGAACATAATTGAAACTGTGTGACCTTAATCCTCGCCAGTAATCAAGGTATAATGATCAGGTATTGAAGGTGGTTGCCACTGTTTGGGCGAGGGAGATGGTGTACGCGCGTGTGCATAAGGGGCAGGCAGGGAGGACAAGGGAAGGAACTGACACGAAGGGAGTTGAAGGGTAAAGGTGTGGGATATGGGGAAGTTAAGAGAATGTTTGACATATAATGGAAAGGAGGGAGGGGACACGGTGGAAGGGACGGAGGGATTAGAGAGAAAGAAGCGGGATGGATATGGCAGGAGGTAAGGAGAAAGGTATGAATTACTTAACTGGACTACCACATATCTTATCTCTGCCTCCTGGATCGGTTATCTGGCCGCACAAGACTCATCGACCTTGACCTGGCCTGCTTGAACCTGCCTTGAAGCAGAGTTTTCAGCACTGAAGAGATGTCAGTTATCTTACGCTTATACACAAGGTCAGTGCTCGCCAAGTTCCCCACCTGGCTCATCCTCACAGACGCCCAGAAGACAGCTGTCACACTCGATGACTGGTAGCAATCAGCAGGTCCATTTTGGCTGTCTAACTCTCAAGGGCAACACTTCCCCCAGCCATCGTTCACTCCTTGACTGACTCACACTTGAAATATGCTCTCACAACAAAGACGTTCGAGAAAGAAAATCAACTGATCAAATGAACGTTGTTGGCAACCTCTGTACCTCTGTGTATAAAGCATAAAATTAAATTAAACAAACACCTCTAAATTAACTTCACAATAATGATCAGTGCCGGACTTCGAAATGAGTAGAGACAGGATAGGAGCTCTTAGCTTATAAATATAGTAACTCTTAGCCAAACAACTTTATAAACCTTAGATTATAAAAACAATAAAACAGAGGCACGGGTTTAAGCGAAAAAAAGTGAAATTAATTATATGTACCTGCCTATTTGTGATTGCGGAGGTCTAGTCTCAGCTCCTTGCCCCGCCTCTTCATACGACTGGTTTCAATACCGTGTATGGTGTTTATTTAAATTTCCTCACCTAAGCCCATTCACTTCCTTACCACAGCGATGCCTTAGTAGTACTTCCTGACATACCTGCTATTCGCCACGTTCTTAATTTCCAACTGTGTCACCGTCCCTATCCGCGATCCAGACAGAAAATGTTGATCAATAAGAAAACACTAAATGCAGCAATGTTTTCATTTTATTTTATTCAGAAAAATTGGGTATAAGAGTAATTTACTGCTATTCTCTTTCTATATGATAGTTATATAGTAGGAATGAAATCTAACTATATTTCACTGGCTTGAACTTCAATGGTAGGCTTCACTAACGGGTAAGATGGTTTAAAGTACTCGATAAATTCCTTCCCTCCCAGTGGGTGAAATGTTGTACCACTGAAGGTTTCCAAGACATTGTCTTCTCTGTCCCAGTCTTCCAGTCTGACCCCGGTTAACCTATCATGTATAATTAATATATGTAAGTTTTTTTATTCAAGGAATAGAAGTGTGTCGCACCCGTGGTCTAGCAACTAGTTTCCATAGCAGCTACACCAGATCATTACGAGTTTTCCGATGCACATAACAGTGCGAATGTGAACTCATACGTGGTTGCAGGTCACACTTCGCGCGTGCGTGTAACAGGTGTGCAAAGTGAGGGAAGTGTGGGCTGGATAGGAATAGGATGGGTGAGGGAGGTGTGGGCTACCAGTATTGGCTTTGCTTGGAACATTATGTCAGGTATGGGGAGTTAAGAAGCACCACATGTACCTGGCGTGTGCATGAGGTGCTATCTCGCGTGTGCACGAGGTGCTATGTAGCGTGTGCATGCTGTGCTACCTGGCTTGTGCAATTAACTTTAATTATAAAGTGCACACGACTAGCGACTGGTGGTTGACCACTGCTGAGAGCGGTGCCTGGGGGAGGTGGTGGCCACCATATAATGTGTACTAATATTATTAATACCTACCTCGGCTACTTACTCAGTCTCAATGTCTGACTTGCACTTTCTCGCTACCAGCCACACCCTGCACACACCAGTCACAACCTCTGACACACCAACCACACCCCAACTCCACACCGGACGCACCACAACCCTACACCACCTACTAATCACCTTCACACCATTCCATATCTTAAATTCAATGGCAAAGAATTATTAAACACGTACCTTATTAGTTTTATTATTTTTGTTTTACTATTATTATTATTATTATTATTAGTAGTAGTAGTAACAGTAGTCGCTTGGTGACGGTGGTAATGTAATGCTGATGGTAGCAGCACTAGTAGTAGTTGATGTGCTGGTGGTGGAAATGTTCGTAGTAGTAGTCGTAGTAGTAGCGCTCGTAGTGTTAACAGTAATCGTGTTAGTGGTGACAGTGCTTTAAGTAATGGCTGGGACTCCTGCTGGATGAGTATTGGAAAAAATCCTTAGTCCCGCAGAGCTTACCTTCAAAATTTTGGTTGTAGGAAGTTGAAGTTGTATTTAGATGCTAGCTGGGATACTTTATGTGAAAGTGACCTACCTTAAAATGAGATTTAACACGTAGTTTTAGAATTTAGATTGTTCAGAAATTGACGCACGTAGGCGTGTTCGAAAACTAATTGTGTCAGGCACATTGATTTACCCGGAGTTCTACTCCACGTCTTGGTAAACTCTCACGAACTATAGTATTACTATTAGGGGGGAATGGGGGGGGGTCCCAAGGTGTTTCATCGTCTTAAAATCGAGTATCTGTATGAGCCAAATTTTTTGGCACTGTTCCATCTCTAATTACATCCTATTGAAGCAATTCAAGTATTTGTCCCAGCCTGTCCTGTATAATGCAAAAATAATGAAGGCCATCAGACTTATGATTAATGAAGAGCCTACACCATGGTAAACACTGGGCTGTTGCCTTTTCTGGCTTTGGTGCAGGTGGCATTTAATATTCTCAAACCTACGTCCTTCTCGTTCATAATTATTCCACTTTTTATGGTTAGTGTGGTGCATAGCGGCAGACAGGTGGTGGGTCGGTCTAGTCCTGGAGGAGAGTCATTATTGTCCATAATTTTTATCCATCAAGCACTGCCTAATTACCCGACTCGCACTGGTCGAGGCATTGTTTATGAGGGTGGCAGCCTCATTATCAGGCAGGCTGATTGCTGTCTAATTATTCTTCCTAAGGCAGTGATTAATTAAAGGCCTCGCGGGTGGAGCAATTATCTCTTGATCTTTGATTAACAGTCTGTCAGCCATTGACGAATGGCTAACTAGACAATGTTTTGATTACTCGCTGAAATATTTGAAGCCATTGTTTGGTGCCCTGGGTTATCACTGCTCAGTTAATGGGTTAGCTGTTTATGTTCACAGTCAATAAAGTCTCGTTTATTAGTAAGGTGTCTGCGTCTAAAGCGATAAAGGTTGACTATATTTCTTCAGTTCGTTGACGTGGCAAACCCTAACCAGTTTGCACACACTATGAAGTTTAAGATGAAATATGACGTAGCCGAAATGAAAAAAACAATGTTATTATTAATAATAATATTATTATTGTGATTATTATTATTATTACGATGTTCGGCCAACAACAGGCTTTATTAAGTACCTGATAAAACCTAATGGGATGAACCGTCGTACAAATTATGGTTTCCTTTAGCAGAAATTTGCCACTGTTGATAAGTACTTAGACGAGTCGCAGAAAAAGGTTTTACTTAGACAACCTGATAAGACTCTACACAGAGCGAAAAGTTATTCCAAAAACAGGTGTACGTTCGTCAGACATATCATGAGAGTTGACCGATTTTGAGTATTTTTTTTTTTTTTTGGGGGGGGGAGGGGGGTTTGCTTGATTCCAACTGCTTGGTTATCCTCCATAGATTTTGTTATCTTTTCAATGCTGCTCAGTTAGCCTCCTAACACTGCTCAGATTATGGAAAGTATATTATCTAGAGCACTTCACCTAGAATTAATGGCTGTTCTTATAGTAATTAATTTATGGATATTAACCTTTGGTGGGGATACTAAATCTGATGATTCCTTGTAGTCCAGGAAGATGCAGTCCTTCTATCCCAGTCTTCACTGTTTTATACCTGTGACTGTCATAAAACTGTACTTAGTTTACTAGACAGGATTTTCCACTCGTAAATTCGTACTGTCTTTCTCTTGATAAAGATGTTTTACATAAGGATGCGCAAATACCCATCTTGAAAAATTCAAGAAACTCCCCATACCACGGGCGGGATTTGAACCCGCGGTCAGAGAGTCTCAAAACTCCAGACCGTCGCGTTAGCCACTGGACCAACTAGCCACAATAAGATTCGTCCAACTAGGTATATTTCTACACCATAGGAAGGTTAGCATAGGCACCACTGTGACCACAAATGCAAGTTTTTACAGACTAATCTCCAGCTAGCGTGGCCGTGACGAACTCTAGCTCAAGTCCCCTCAAAGCCGTTAACATGACTCACGAAATCGTAATGACACGATTGCAAACAAACCATACCACGGGCGGGATTTGAACCCGCGGTCAGAGAGTCTCAAAACTCCAGACCGGGATTTGACCGCGGGTTCAAATCCCGCCCGTGGTATGGTTTGTTTGCAATCGTGTCATTACGATTTCGTGAGTCAAGAAACTCCCCATATGCTTCTAAAGAAAACCTTGAATATTAAGTCAGCTCTTCGCATACCCCTCCAAATGTTCCTCCATTCTTCTACAACCTTATCACTTCAGCATTTCCATTATCACTTCGCTCTCTACTGTCATCTTTCTTTATTCTGGCACTCAAGAACTAAGCCTTGAAGTCTCGCCTGAGTACTAGGGAGAATCTGAGAAAGTGGAATAGGGGGTCGTGATGATTATACACAATCCATATATAATGTAGTGGGGATCTATGGCTCAGATTCTTTTGACTTAATCATAGTAAAGTGGCCGCATGCGGGTCTGGGAAGCTTCCAATCCACAGTTTGTATCTTAAGTCTGCCAGATTTAAACTCCTGTGCTTCACAGGAAATGTAAAGTTTAGCAATATTTATTTCCTCGGTTATCTGCACGGATCATCTCTCGAATCAAATATATAATATACTCAATCATACTTGAACATATTCTAAAAAAAATGATGGAATTAAAATCTCAAGGAAAACACACACACACACACACACACACACACACACACACACACACACACACACATACACACATACACACATACACACACATACACACACACACACACACATACACACAGGAGCTCGGACTCGACCCCCGCAACCCCAACTAGGTGAGTACATCTCCAAGGCAACCATTCTCAGAGTCGGTGTACATTAAGATCTATTTAATACATTGTTAAAGTTAAACTTTCAAGTTCCTTCTTTGGAATAGCAAGAAATTCGCAAATTCACCGTAATAACACAAGCCAAATGCGGGTGCCACTTCGTAAACACGATTTCGCCACACGGTAAACACAACCATAAAGCAAAGAGTATAGAGGCGAGATTTGCCCCACTTGTGATACCCGGGATCGACTAGGTAATTGAAACAGACCAGGAGTTATGAAATATGTGGCAGTAAGAGCCAAGTTTAAGCCCTCTGTGTTGTGAGTTTAGAACTTATCGTCATATTCCATTTGTAATGGTGGCGAAGACGGGGTAGGTCACACTCAGCTGGAGAAGAGGGAGTGGGGGAGATTGGGCAGGGAGGAGGGTAGCAACGGGAGGAGGGTAGCAAGGGAGGAGTGTGGCAAGAGGAGAGTAGCAAGAGGAAAGTAGCAAGAGGAGAGCAGCAAGAGGAGGAGGGTAGCAAGTGAGAGGATAGCAAGGAAAGAGGGTAGCAGGGGAGAAGGGTAGCAAGGGGAGAAGGGTAGCAAGAGGAGGAGGAGGGTAGCAAGGGGAAGAGGAGGGTAGCAAGGGGAAGAGGAGGGTAGCAAGGGGAGGAGGGTAGCATGACAGGAGCCTTCATGTCACTCGTCTCTAGAGCACTTGTTACACCTTTAACACACAAAACAGCAGGTGGTACCAAGTCCTCCACCACCACCACCTGGCAACACTATCCCACCACCTTAGCTCTATACGTACATACACATTAAATCCCTAAGAAATAATACTGAAGGAAATAATTAGTACACCAAATTTATAAGGGAATAAGATCATTTATTACACTACCAAGGAAAGTACGAGGACAGTACGATGACAATAAGATCAGCCATTTAAGACAAAATAAATTATGATTACTGGCAGATGAAATAATGTATTACTCATTCGAATTATAGCAATGATCAGAAAACGAACTAAGAACAGGGTATTCACAGTATGTTATTGTAATGAATATTTACAATTAACATTCCACTGTGGGGTCATTAAAACCTCCACCAAGTCCTTCAGCACTGGCTTTGGAAAACTGCCTCACTCTCTGAGGAAGCTTCCATCAGACCAGCCACTTTTTCACCGCACAGTCCTCAGACTCATTTACACTTCCAGGGAGGCCAAATACAGTCCGTCTGGCTGTAGCCGGCTACAATCCTTCCATAATATATTAACACAAAACTTGGATTATCCCCTCCCCTTCCCCCTCCAAGTGGCTGGAGCTGGTAGAGTTGAACTGTAGCAACATCACATTTCCTCTACGTTCTCTAAGGGAAAAAAAAGGAGAATCTACGATTCCCCTAAACTCTTAAGAGTTAAAGGGAAAAAATGCTAAGCTCAACAAATACTTAAACACAAAGCTTAGGCAACTGGGTTCCATTTATACCTCAAAATGAGATATAACATTCTCTAAGCTAAAAAATTAACTTCCCGTTTTCTAAAAAAAAAAAATTAGTTCCTCGCGAAAATCAAGAGAAATTACTTTAACACTTACTGGGCTTCCAGGGCCCTTATCATTCACTCTCCCCTCATTCAATCACAAGTCAATTTCATCACCACCAGCAAAATTCTTAAAGCACTAACGACCTACGAGTCTCTCTCGCCCTTAAGTGCATTGGTTCATAAATAAGGCCAACTCACAAATTAGCGAATCTAGGCTCATTTAGAGCTCAATACGTGTATCTGCCTGGATGCCACAACAAACATCAGGCTTCACATCGCCTCCCATTCATAACTTACATCTTTAATAACCAAGTTATCGCACTAAATACAATAAAAACACAATCAGTACATATTAACTATAAAAATATAATATATAATGTACATCGCTAAAGAATGAAGGAAGACTTGGCAAATTATCTTAATGCAGGAAGCCGCAGAGGTTGTCTGCTTCACATTGCATTAATTCACAAACAAGCAAGCTAGCAGTTGCTATGACTTACTAATGTGACAAAATAATGATCTATCTGTCCTGTCCACCCATTTGCAGAGAGCAATAGGTAAATTAACAGCTATTATAAAAACTGCTTGTAATATAAATTCTACGCTCACGAATGTTAGTGCGCGCGCGCGTGCCTGTGCGTATGCGTTTTGTAGATGTAACTTCCCATTTGTGCTTCCCTGTTAGTCTATCTCCTGTGCGTCCATGATCGCACACCTGGGCTACCATGTCATCTTACAACTGACTAACATTCAGGTACCTCCTGTTAGGTGAACAGGGGCAGGAGTCAGCAGACTTGCTCATACGTAGCGTCTTATCTGGGAATCGAACAAAGGACCTTTCGGGTGTCTCACGCTCTGGCTACTTGGCTACAAAACTTGACCTGTTTGCCATTGCCACACCTTTACTGTGACTAAATGCACCACTTGATTTATATTATATAATAGATGCCTGAATACTGATTACCCTTACTGAACTTAAATACAGTATTTTAATTAACATTTGTACTGTTGCGTCTGGGTAAGTTTTGCGTACATTCCAGTAGCGGCAGGGATTGAGAAAGTGAGTCGGGCATATGCAGTGCTTACAAATGCATTTACACCGTCTGTACGAGCGACGTCGGTGCATGGGACACGCGGTGCGTACGGAATAAGCCGCAGGGTCGCCAAAGGTGTCTGCGACAAAGCATGGCCTTGCCACACGCTGCTCAGACAGCCACCCACACTGATCTCACAGGAGGGAGGTCCCCAGACGCTGCAACCATCCCCGCTACCCCAGAGGTGGGATCCGCTACTCTTCATCATTAGTGTACCTGGCCGACATAAGAGTGTTCCTCGCCTCCCGCCCACTGCCTCGTATTTCACTTATGAGCCTGGAATAGACGTTATCGCTGACCATCAGTGTGAACTTTACTTACAGAATGAAACTGACGATAAACCAGTGTATCGTAACTTTACCTTGCGATCTACTGTGTTTGTATACCCTGTAAGGCATGTTCAGGTTAATAAGAATATTAGAGACTAAGGAGTTCTGAAAAACTGATTCAGGTTTGGAGTTGTGATGAGAAAAATAACACATCATATCTTACGGAACGGACAAAATTGGAACCCATGGCAAGCCAGTGCTAAAATAAGCACGTAAGTGTTCTAACTACTGCACCATACCGGCCTTTTAAATACATCCAACTAGGTATATTTTTTTGGACTGGCTTGCCATGGGTTACCTGTTTTTTCAGTTGTTTTCATCGTATTAATGAGAATTTGAATACCTGATCATGGCTTCGAAGGTACCTGAGCTAGAGCTTGCCACAGCCGTGCTGTGTACGATTCATCTGAAAAAAAAAAACACTGCACCATGAAGTGAGGCGTCCCATGCTAACCTTCCTACGGTAAGAAATACAGCTAGACGAGTCTTAATGGGCCAGCATGGCACAGTGGTTAGAGCGATGGCGTGTTAGTTTTAGAATGGTTCGCTGTGGGGTTCGAATCCTGTCCGTTCTGGGAGTAGTTTACAACTGTCATTACGATTTCGACAGGCAACACAATATTTAGTAAAATAGGTACTGCTAGTGGTAACTGCAAAATTAATAAAAATTTTACATATGACAGGAAATAAGAGGATTATGCTTACGACACTTCTCACATTTTCCGTTTCCTGCCCACAGTGGCTAGAAGGAGCGATGCTGAGAGAGCTTTCTGCATTACTACTCTTGTGCCATCTACATAATAGCAGCTGATCCTCCATTTAGTGACAGTGCTCTACAAATGACCTCCATTTTGACTGCAGTCTTCTGCTGTTTATCTTTACCATGTACTCGTTTGACTGCCTTCACTACAAATATATTCTTAGATCTGGCAACGTGTCTCTTCTACCTCTGAGAAGATACAGTAATTTTTTCCCCATCAGAAGGTCACACTTTATTTCCAACCAACTTTGGCTGGAACAGTTTGACTGATCCAGCCAAAGTTGGTGTTTGCTGCATATAGCCCGAGGCAAACGTCACAACCCGTCTAATATGAAAGTTCCTTTGTGGATGTGAAGTTCGTTCTTGAAGACAGTTAAGGATTAACTGGTAATTCCTCATATTTTCAAAGAGTGCTGAAACGTCTCGGATCCTCTTATTGGACTTCCTGCAAACTTTCACTTGTTTTTCTAGTCTAGAAAATACAAGTGCCCTCAAGAGAATTATCATTGGCTAGGTCTTTCATTTTTAAACATTCTTGTTATCCAGCCTTTTATTTTCTTTGCAGTTGTGGCTGGAGCAGCTCTCAACTTCACGTTGTGGTGATGAATAAGACAGATGCAACACATGGGTATTTCGACTGCCGAAACGTTTCGCGTGCACAAGCTTCTTTAGTCGAATACAGAAGGGTACAACATTATAGACACTATAAGTAGTTTTGACGTGATGAGGCCATCACCTTCAGTAGGTGATCAATTCCTTAAGCTTGTCAGTACTGTACACCGACAATAATATAACACTATAATTAACGTTTTGTTGCTTCAATGTAAGACCTTCCAAGATGGTTACCCTCAGGCCCTTTACATTCACATTCCGCTTGGCTTAATTAAAATGCATTATTTACTTTGGTAAATATTTATAAAAAAAAATGTTTTTAAACCGACTTCGTCATGAAGGTGTGCGAACAAAAGCGTGACCGTAATACGAATTTTTAAATTGCAAAATACAAGTATACACAACATGTACTAACATATTTCAAACTATTTAACACAGTATTTTAAGATATTCAGCTGGAATCAGTTAGTGCAATCTAAGAAATTCTAAAATATTTATCTCGTCAACATTAATTTTAACTTTATTTTTAGTTTCGTGCGTGTTGTCGCATATCCAACTCTTGATTTCACGCTCTAACACTGCCTGAACCAAACAATTTACCTGGCACGAAAACCTAAAAATAAACACGCTGCATAAGTTTCTACCACTACAACTTAAGAAACCAGCAGCAGCAACTGAAGTATTAAGTTCACTTGCAGCAGCAGCAATAGGAGTAGCACCAACATCATGAGTGCCAAGCAGAGGAGCCATTTTCAGCACTTAGAGGACTAAGGTAGAACGGGTGGTAGACACACATCAGTTGGTCTTGGCTGCTCCTGTTATGTACCACTGGACCCTAAAGCTTAAGTAACGTCTGGTACCGTGACAGCAGGCTTAAGTTCCTCAGCATGATACTGCCTCAACACTCCCAATCCACTCACAAGATGCATCAGAAACGAACAATATCTGAGTACAGCCAAGAATAATTTCACTACCTGCCATTGCTCTGAACATCAAATTTAATTATTATACTAATTGCCAAGTAGTCGCTAGTTACCGAGCCATGAAGATTCTGTGTAATGGACAACTTTTTATAGATGCTAAAACTATTTGTTTAAGAAAGTCTACGCCACTTCTAGCATTAAGGCTTAAGAATGGATACAGTTTACACAATTACGCGCACGTAGCGCATGCATGTAGACATGTGATCATAATCAATATGTGTATAAGCTTAGTTAAAAACTCAATTGCTGATTCAAAACTTACTTTAGTAACAGTCATCATCTACTGTTCATCTCATCAGTCTCTTAATTTTAAAAATCTTCAGAATTTGCCAAGTCGACACGTGCACACTTTTCAATATACAGAAGCCAATGTGTGAAAGGATGTGCCAACCCACATACTCTTAATACTAAAGTATCTCTCCTTATGGACTTTATCTCCATGTTATTCACAGCATTTCCCAACATACACACCATCAGCAAGAGAAGTTAATCACCACCCACAGCAAAGGTATCACCAGAAACAGAACCAACTGATGCGCAAAATCAGCAGCAATACCACCCACAGCAGAGCAACAGCACCACCAGCTGCTGCTAGTGGTAGTGGTGATGGTGGTGGGTGGTATTGGTTGTGGCGGCGATGGTGGTGATGGTGGCCCTGTAAATTAATGCTTTATTCCACTGAATAAGATAATTACGTTTCATCTGCACAGCCGCGACGACGCCTGGCCTCGGGTACTTGTTTAATGAATGCCCCAGAGATGAAGGTGGCAGGGGTAGGAAGAAGAGAGTTGGGTAAGGAGAAGAGAGTTGAGGAGGGAGAAGACTGGGGAGAAACAAGAGAGACGGGAAGAGAGAAGATAGTATGGGGGGAGACAGGGATTGGGAAGGAGCTAGGTAGATAAGGATACGAGGCAGGAAAGAGGGCAGGATAGCAGGTAAGAATGGATAAGGATACGAAGGAAGAATATGGTAAGGAAGGGGTAAGAATAAGCAAATATAGGAGGGAGAAAGAAGACAATGGAGGAAAGGTAAAGATGGATAAACATGGGAGAAGTGGTATAAATGGTTTAAAAACTGACAAGCTGATAACTGGGACACTTGAATATCTTTATTCTAAACACGCTTCGTCAGCTTTTGGCTTCAGTCCAATACACAGAAGTAGTCTCAAAGATGAGGAAGAGTTTGAGGTAATCAGACCCTCAGCCTCAAGTCTATTTGCACGGTCCATCAGTCTTGAAAAAAATATAGCATACATGCGAAGACAGGGCTTATATACGTCAGACGGATGAGCTGCAGCAGCTGTAGACAGTCACCAATGGAAAAACCCACTAGTGGAAGTAGGTCATGCCTATAGGTAAGGCAAGTTTTGAAGATTTCTCTGCACCAACATTCCAAGCTATTGCTATGTCTATCAGAATTTGAATAATTGGTCTACCAGTGCTTCAGCTCACCTGTCTGCAGTATATAAGCCACTTCTCCGCGTATATGCTGTACTTTTTTTCAAGATTGATACTGAACACAGGATCCAGGCTGGAAGACTGACTGATTGCCTCAAAACTCCTCATCTTCCACCGATCTTCTCTGTACTGGACTGAAGAGGCGAAACGTTTCCTGAATAAAGACACCCAAATGTTCCCAAGTCTCTCAGTTATCAAGCATAAGGGAAAGCGACGAGCAGACGAGAGAGGGTAAGGAAGCAGGTAAAAGGGACAGGTAAGTGACAGAGGACAGGGATAATAACAAAGGAAAGGGGGACTGAGATAAAGGATAGGGCGGGAAAATGGTAATACTGATGATGTGTGGGAGGACAGTAAGGAAAAGAGGATAGTAAGGAAAAGAAAAATGCAGAGAGGGTGCCAAGACTCAAGATATGGTGTATGAGGTCGCCAGCTAGGTACAATGTGCCAATGATCATGCACGTTGCATGAATGTAATGTGTGAACCACTGGTATGTAATTGTATGTGTAGAGCAGGTGTCCATACGGACCATTTCATACTTGTATGTATACAAAAGCATGCACACATACCTATGCACGAACGCTAACATAAGCCACACAATCATAAATACATGAACTCTAGCGTCAAACAACAAACATAACCACACAAATACACTCACATAAACACCTGCCTAACATCCAGAAATAGTTGTATTTCATGACGAGATCAGCCCGTGTTGGTTATTCAGCGCAAAGATAACCAGAAATACACTTACATAATCCCAAACTACCAAAGACACAAACACATAAGATCGTGAGTTTGCCCACAAGCATATGAACGTAAGAAAGGAGAAGCACTGCGGCAGGCCTACTGGCCAATGCTAGGCAGATCAAACTTTCACCCACCCTACACACTCGTATACCTGTCCAACCTATATTTCAAGCCACTCAAAGTTCTAGCTTCCCTGACATATCAGATCACTCATCCCTCCCTGCTTTACCCTTCCTCGCTCCGTTTAGCTATAGTGAATAACACCTCGTATCTACGCTGATAGAAACTCGGAACATCTGCCCCCATCGCCAACAATTCTACAACCATCTCCAACAACCCTACAAGCATCACCAGCAACACTACAACCATCCTAAACAACCCCACCAACATTATTTACGTGTGTGTGTGATATATATATATATTATATATATATATATATATATATATATATATATATATATATATATATATATATATATATATATATATAATCAATAACAACACTGCGACTAGCCGAGGATTCGAACCCACGTCGTTTTGGCCCTGCCTCGTGGTGAGCGAAACTCACATGACGCTCTAACCCACTGGACCCCACACTCCTACAAGAATCAAACAACCAGCAGAGCTAGGTGTTTTACCTTGATCCAAGTACATAATGGGGGTGTGGGTGCCTCTGAGCTAATTTCATTCTAATCCCCGTTTGGTGTACTAGCCTCCACAAGCAGTAATTAGTCACAATAAATACTGCTTGTGTAGGCTAGTAACGATATGAGTTCGAATCCTCGGCTAGTCTCAGTGTTGAGTCAGTGCCACTCGTTCGTGGTCAAATAATATTAATATATATATAGTACGCGTGATCTGTGTGTGATCTGTGTGTGATCTGTGTGTGTGTGTGTGTGTGTGTGTGTGTGTGTGTGTGTGTGTGTGTGTGTGTGTGTGTGTGTGTGTGTGTGTGTGTGTGCGTGTGTGTGTGTGTGTGTGTGTCTGTGTCTGTGTCTGCGTGTGTGTGTGTGTGTGTGTGTGTGTGTGTGTGTGTGTGTGTGTGTGTGTGTGTGTGTGTGTGTGTGTGTGTGTGTGTGTGTGTGGGGCTGTCTGCCATAGCGAGTGCGAGCGTGTGCGTGTAGCTAGGGTGTGAGCGGAGGGACTCGGAAAACGAGCAGCGGTGGCTCCTGTACTCCTGACAACCCTGGCTGCTGCAATAATTAATGATGGGTAATTGCCACTTGAAGTCTGGAAGCTGCGCGCGCACTGGTCCTGCTCACAGTCTTCCCCAGCTACCGAATTCACCTCTCCCACTCATCCCCTCCAAAACAACCCTCCCCTAACACACTCCACAAAACATACTTCATTTTCACAAGGTGCTCGAAAACCTCAAAGAAAATTCCCGAAGAATGAAAATTATGATCGTGAAATGAATTGAAGATTGGGTAGTTGGCGTTGGCAACCCTCTCTGGAAAAGACTGTTAAAACTGCAAGTCAACACAGACGCGTCCGAAACACAGCGTAATGCTTCCAGTTACTGAATCACTTTACGGGGAATTTTTAGGGTTGTTACTGGTAGTGGGTGTAACTACGATGAGAATTATATTTGTGCTGATAACAACACGTGAGGTCTTGCAGAGGACTTGCATGTTCATACCGAGGCTACTTGCTGAGAAGAACCATCTGCTTAGGAAAGGAACCTTCTGACGACTTTTCGGTCCGTCCTGGACCATTATAGTCACAACTAACTTGACAATGATCCAGAAGGTTCCTCTTCAAATACGGGTATTTGGTGAATTCCTCTAGCCAGGGGATAGTGACTTTCTCTACTTCTACCCAGACTAAGGACGATCCTGTATTATCTAGGCGTGCGAGTCAAGAATAGTAAACAAAAGGCTCTCCTAATGACGCAAGTTTTTTTTTATATCTTTACATACAGAAGAAGATAAATTGGACACATGTGCAACACTTAAGTATCTTTATTGAGGAAACGTTTCGCCACACAGTGGCTTCATCAGTCCATACAAAGGAGAATCGTGAAGAACAGGAGTAGTTTGAAGTAATCAGTCCCTCAGCCTTGAGTCGATGATGGCTGAGGGACTGATTACCTCAAACTCCTCCTGTTCTTCACCATTCTCCTTTGTATGGACTGATGAAGCCACTGTGTGGCGAAACGTCACCTCAATAAAGATACCCAAGTGTTGCACATGTGTCTAATTTATCAACTTGTCGGTTCTCTGAACCATTCATCTACACACAGAGAAGAAATTTATTAATAAAATATAAGGCAAACAAATACCAGCATGAAACAAGTAAAATTAAGAAGAATAAAGGAGGAAGAGTAGGGAGGAAAGAGGGAGGGGAGAGACCTTTACTGTTGTCACCGACACCGTGACCTCTACTGCTGTCATGATCAAGGGAGTTCGCTAAACCCGGACGGCTCTGACAGTCCCTGAGGAACGGAAATTAAGCAGGTGCAATCCTAAGGAGATGGCCGCCCACATTCCTTTGATCAAGAGCCTTTCACCAGGATCAAAGCACCCCCTCCCCTCCCCTTTCTCATATTAACTCATGATGGTAACGGTTTCATTAAAGCTGAACCATTAATATTCTTTATTGAAGAGAAATAATGATATGTGAAGATTTAAAGTTTATGTACCAGAGAGGAAAAGGTAATATATTTTTGTTGCTATTGACTAAAAAAGCGGAGACTGCAGAGGAGATGGGTCACCTGGAGCTATCTGGAGGCTATTTTGGGGGGTTCAGTGCCCCAAGCTGCCCTGTCCCAGACCAGGCTGTTCGTGCCAGCCGCAGGGAGTGCAACGTGGACACCACAGCCCGGCTAATCAGGAACTGATTTATGGTAAAGTTAGGAAAAAGTCAGGATGAAGTTTGGAACAAGTTAGGGAGAAGTTAGGGAGAAATTAGAGTGAAGTTTGGAAGTTAGGGAGGAGTTAGGGAGAAGTTAGGGTGAAGTTTGGAAGAAATTGGGGAGAAGTCACTGCATATCAGATCAAGACCAGTCAAAAAATACTTATGCAAGTTATATGTAGGACAGCACAAAATATTAAAAAAAAGTGGGATAAAGTTACGATTAAAAAAAATAGAAACGCAAATATTGTGAGAATAGTGTACCGTCACGGACTGCAAAGTTGACAGCCACACACATTTAAGAACTTGAAAATTCTACTGATGCAAGGTGCGGAATCACAAATCAGAATAAAATTAGCGTCACAGAACGTGATGGCATCACGCTCAACAAATGCGTCAACATTTCTGTTCGACTTAGTTAAATCAGGCACAAAGCTTCCCGTCGTCTACAATGAAGGTCGCAAGAGATCAAGTGCTGTCTGTTGCCACTGTCATTATTTAAATTTGTACTTGTAAATGTAGAAAACGCACAATGGTGCCCTTTTACACACCCTGACTAGTGCGCGTAAATTCGTCCGTACCTGGCTTCATGCATGTCAGAATTTAAGTGCGAGAGAGAGAAGACATTACGAAACAACCACATGCCAACATACAGCAGCAGCATGTGGTCATTCACAACACTGCAGCAGCATCGAAGTGCCCACTGCACTTCATCACTGCACAAACACTGCTACAGAAGTTACCATTATTATATTAATGCTATACAAAAGTCGAAAGTAGATAAGACACATGCAACAGCTGTGTATCTTTATTGTGGAGACGTTACGCAAATATAGGGAGGGGGGGTATTAATCCAGTGCAGAGAACAACTACGAAAGACGGTGGAATACATGAAAAGTAGTTTGAGGTGATCAGTCCCTTGGTCTTCATGAAGCTAAGGAGTTCCCAGCCAGTGATCACCAAGAAAGCCACCAAACAACGACAAATAAGTCATAAACGTGCCAAGCATTCTACAGAAAATTAAAACGTGAAAGACAACTTTGACCACAAAAATTAAGCGACGATGACGACACCTCTAGGCCATACACTCGTCCAAGTTAGTACCGTGATAGAAAAGGCAACTAGATATGAAGTCTTGACACTTACCTCAAGTACAGGTAAGCATACATCGTACAACAGTGAGAACTGGATATACCGATGCTTAAATATGCCTAATACTGCCAGGCTTGAATCATCTCGAGCAGTGTATATTAAACTGTCAGTCTTTACGAAGATTGTGCCATCCCCTCCTTATCTGACACAACTCAGGATATTGTAATCCATACATGGAACTCTCACAACACACAAAAAATACCCACCACTGACAGTTCAACCGAACGGAGAGCTATCACAGAGAAGGCCAATCAAAGGATTAAGATCTCTGTAGGTCGAAGCCTTGCAAATTTAAAAGTAGCCACACAGACAGTCTTCATCAGCAATCCAAGCGTGACCTGTAGCTCGGTGGTTACAGCAGTCGGCGCACAACAAAGGTTCCAGGTTCGATTCTGGAGACGTATGAGCAAGTCTCTTAATACGTGGTGCCCCTGCTCACTCTGTAGCAAATATGTACCAGAGTGTTAGTCAACTGTTGGGCTCAAATTTTGGGTAAAAGGTGGTTCGCAACTGGGTTAAAAAAAGGGGGGGGAGGGAATAATAAAAGTAACTGAGTCTGCCAGCACAGCCGTTCCCCTAACTACGAATGTAAAATCTCACTATAACAGTATGTCTGGCTGTAGAGAAATAATAAATCCAGTAATACAAGTTTCAATTCTTGGACACGTACTGTTCTTGATATAAGTAAATGACTTACCGAGTCAAAGACTATAGGAAAAAAAAATAATTCAGTGCTGGGATAACAGATAACTGGAATGATCAGAGGACTAAGTCGAAGGGAGAGCACCTCCATAGATTTAAAATTAAATCAGACTGAGATAAAGTAACATAACATTCACAGACAAATCTTTTATTTTTACACGTTTCGCCCACACGAGGACTTTATCAAGTCAAAGACAGGATGAAGTCCCCTGTGTAGGCGAAACTTCGTAGTTAAAATACAGGTCTAAATGCAAATGATGCCACATTACCATACTTATTAGGAATCCTGCCATTCATAACAACGACTGAGACAGCTCACGCTGACGAACAGAAAGTCAAGAGCCGAGCCCAAGAGCTGCAAGTCAACACACACAACACTAGAAAATACAGGCAGAGCCCATCCCGAGCAGAGTGAGCAGACCCATAGCCACACTGACCATGCATCATCATTTCCCTGGGCCGCCACCACGCGATACACAGATTGAGATGACCAAGCCAACGATTATACATTTATCCTCGTGACTGAGGTATCCCCTACCCAATCCCACCACCACCTCAAAATCCTCAATCTCAAATAACTTCCCCACCTCCCTAACCCCCCCTCCCAGCCATCCCATTCCCACTGTCTCACTAAACTGTCACTACAGCCTCCGTAAGCTTACCAACTTCCCAACCCCACCACTTCGATATTCCTAACGCCATCACCAGCACTTCGATATTCCTAACGCCATCACCAGCACTTCGATATTCCTAACACCATCACCACCACTTCGATATTCCTAACCCCACCATCCCAGCAACTTGCTTCTTAACCTCTTGTAATTCGATCCCTTCTATAAAATACTTAGGGTGCCCACACCACACCTATCACTCCACGCCCACACCTATTACTCCATGCCTATCACTTCACGCATACACCTATCACTCACACGCTATCCTTACCAGAAATTCAAATCGCATTTCACTTCAGCTCCAGACTCGCTTGTCACGCACATCTCAACCCCCCTCCCCCCAGTGTAGCCAACGAGCACTCGTTCCTGACAGTTAACGAACACTCGTTCTTGTCAAGCCCTAACCCAGTTAACGAACATTTATCCGTATCAAACTCTGAACTCTGTTAGATTTCCTCAATTAGAAATCTAAATTCTATCCATCGTTACCTAATTATCGGTCTTGCTTGTGTGGCTACTGGACGTGGTGGTTCCTCCCTTGAGAATAACAAGGATCCTGGTCGGATCTAAATGACGCACTGTCGAAGAGCGAGGACAGGACACGTGCTGCAGAAGAAATAACTTCGTTACAGCACCTCTATCTTCTCTTCACATCGATCCTGCTCTCTCTGCCTTTTTTGTTCTTTCTGTCACGATACTTTTATATACAATACACGAGAAGTGGTGCGTGTGATATGCATAGATTAACAGTGCTTTACATAACAATCGTCATCAGAAACTTCCCTTGAAAGTCAAGACCCATGGTATGAAAGAATGTCTTAAGACGGCCTTCTTAAACGAAATGTCCTCATGACTTGACGCAACAAGTGGTGTGCTGTTAGGTAAGACACATATGCAACAGTTAGGTATCTTTATTTTGAAACGTTTCGCCTACACAGTAGGCTTCTTCAGTCAAGTACAGAAAAGTTGATAGAAGCAGAAGATACTTGAAGACGATGTAATCAGTCCATCACCCTTAAAGTTTTGAGGTGGTCAGTCCCTCAGTCTGGAGAAGAGCATTGTTCCGTTGTCTGAAACAATCCCAGCAGACAACGGAACAATGCTCTTCTCCAGACTGAGGGACTGACTATCTCAAAACTTTAAGGGTGATGGACTGATTACATCGTCTTCAAGTATCTTCTGCTTCTATCAACTTTTCTGTACTCGACTGAAGAAGCCTACTGTGTAGGCGAAACGTTTCAAAATAAAGATACCTAACTGTTGCATATGTGTCTTACCTAACAATCTGTCGGTATTTTATACCATTTTAATGTTCAAGTGGTGTGCTACATGGGATAAATTATGATCATGGTTTACTGGCCTGGAGTTCTACGACTCGCCCGCCATGGGTTCAAACTCCACCCGTTCCAAGGTTTGACAGTGACAAAAGGTCATGTTGCACAGGATGCCTGTAAATAAATTTAAAAATAGATATATACTTCATCAAGCCGCGACTTACACCGTTTCAACAAAAGCATTGATATAAAACAGATATTTTATTTAGTCCCTCCCGTCTACTGCAATTTTATTTTTTTTTTGTATGCCCAAAGTCACCAGCATCAACATACAGTAATATTTCCCCAGCTCACCGATAATTACTAGTACCACTTCTAGCAGCATCGTCTCTCCTAGCCACAAGAAACTACAGCTAACAACCTCACTTTCCACAAACACAGTCAGCAGTTCTTTCCCCTTTATCCCCCCCCCCCACACACACGTATAGTTCAAACGATCGTTAAGAGACGGGACCAGGAGCTAAAACTCGACATTTTAAAGCACAACAGGTGAGTACAATCAACAGTATCACCACCCATTAACATCCTGACTTCCTACATTCTAACACAACAGTACCTCGTACCTTAGTGACAAGTTATATTCCATGCTCCTTCCTACATCACCTCTTCCTGATAGTTTATTTTTAACCTCCACCCACCCAGTTCAAAACCCCCACCAACACCAGACCAATCTCTCTTTTCCGCCCCCCTGCACATTTATCCTCACCCACATGCAGCTCACATCTCGACACATCCCAGACACGGTATTATCAACACGAGCAAGTAACTACTTGAACGAGTCTACTATTACCGCATGGATGTGGGTCAACTTACCTTCTGATGGAATAATGTCGTTGTCCTTGAAGCGCTAAACCAGTATGATTAATTTAGGTAGAGGAATGGAGGCTCTATCCTCATTCCCTAATCCCAGCCCGGTCTCTGACCAGTCAGGCTGACAGTGATGGGCGAACCATCTCCTACAGGAGCACTGTCACGATATTAAGTTGCCTTAGCATCGTCTAGGACTAACTTATCACCTAAGTGAGCATCGAGAAAGACTTAACTTGCATCCTGAGACAGAATAAAAAATGACTGACACCTCACGCGTAAAAAAATCAAACTAGAGAGCAATATGAATGACGGTCTGTTAAGCAGTGTTGCAGACATTGTCTTAGTGTGCGCCTACTAAATAGCATATCATTAAATAAAGAGAGAGCGAGAGAGTGCACAAATTACCCCAGGTTTAAACCTTGCCCACAGAAAAAAAAAGTATTCCGCCCAGTTCCATTATCCAACTTTAAAATAATTTTGTGATTCCCAGAAACCAAAGATTTTTTTTTTATCACTGAAAATATTTCTTGATTCTTGATGAGTGGAAAATGTACGAAAGATTTACGTGTGTTGCCGTACTTGGAGGTTAATTACAGGGCAGGGGACGCAAGCTGGACCCTCTCCCGTGATCTACACATGCGATCCTCCGGGAGGAGCGACCGCGATATTACCGAACATTAAATAACATTCAGAAAAACTATATTCCAGCCCCGAAAAGAATATTTAGCTTCGAAGGTGAAAAAGTCAATCACCACGGTGACCTGCCGGTGGGATAGAGACCTGCTGGTGTGATTGTGACCTGTTGTGATAGTGACCCGCTGGTAGGATAATGACCTGCTGGTGGGATAGTGACCTATTGGTGTAACACTAATATAAACTTTCACCATATTAAATCCCGATTTTAAAAGTGATGGGCATCACTAAAATTAAAGTATCAAATACAAATCACTTTTCTCAGAGAACAAATTACAGTGACGAAATACTTCGCGAGCAGAGTTTTACCTTACAAACAAACAATAACAAAACCACAAGTATCTGGAATAAATGAGAACCAACAAAAATAAAAGTACCTGTAAAGTAACACAAAAGCAGCTCAAAAACCACACAACAGATCTTACAAAAAAAAAAAAACACTATCACATTAAACAATTGAGAATTTCCTCAAAACATCAATAGGAATAGTTAACACAATAATAAACTACAGCACAAATAACATTCAGACTGTTAAACCTAAAGTCAACTCAACTGTGAAAATGTTTACATTTGCAGGCATACTGTAAACATATCCACAGTCGTAATATCTCATGGTGGTCAACCTGTATCTTAATGACTTACGGCTCCTCAATATACAAGTACACCAGCGCCAATTACCACTTCTTTTATCGTGAACAAATTTCTTTCATACCTCTTTCAGCTTGAAAAAAAAAAATCTTCATTAAATCTTGGGAGAGTGGAGAATGTGTCAATGTGTACCCCTTCATTACATGTGGATATGTTTGTTCGTGGATTCAAGTGTAAAATACAATGTGAATAAATGTACGAGCCTCTTTAATCGCTAGTTACGGGTGTTAAGATGTGGGGGATTTACATCGTGTGGCTTGCAAGGGGAAGTTGAGGTACGAGAGTTTACAGCGTGGGGGTTTACAAGTGGGAGAGATAGTATACGGGAGTTTACAGAGAGGAGTTTACAAATGGGAGTGGGAGCTTCGTGATGATGTGGGATTTTAGATCTGAACAAAACTTAGTCGGTGATGGTTGAGAGTAGTTGACTAGGAGGGTAGGGAGGATACCGCGGGTTGGGTTGGTCTCGGTTACAGAGGTAGGGGGTGGGGTAGGGGGGCAGGGGAAGGGGGTAGGGGGGCAGGGGAAGGGGGTAGGGCGGGCGAACTAGAGTACATGTAGACATCAGGGTGTATTTTTTGGGGTGGAACGGAAAAAAACGAAGAGGGTAAAAATGTTGGAGGTAAGAAGGCAACAGAGAAGTGAAGGTAAGGAAGCACTGGTGTTTTACAGTGTTACGTGTTTATGTACTGAGATACAAGTGTAGGGTCATACTGCGCTTGAGTAGGTAATGGGAGACAATCAAGTTCTATCCAGGTCTTGATCCAGTTCCCTACATCAAGAGCAGTTTATCAGTAACAGGGTAGAAGCTTGAAACATCCAGCAGACAGACGTGAGCGTGCTGGAGTGCACTGCAAGCAAGTTGTCTTCCCAATTTGATGTGCTGTTGGAGTGTGAGCATGGTAATATCTGTGAAGGCTGCAGCCAAATCGGATATGAGTTTTGTAGATGAGAAGTATGATACCTGCACTTCAAGTTGCCTGGGGATGTCACGCTTCGGTGAGTTAACATTGAATCGTGATGTGTGTGCACTACTGCAAAGACAGCTACGGAACAAGTGACTGTGTATGCGTTCTCTTCTTCGAGTCACGTCTGCCTTAGAGAAAAATGGCCGTGTTCGAAAATGCATTTAAATCAAGAATACTGTGCTGCATAATTAAAAAGCGCAATGCTTTACATTAAATATGTAAAACCATATAAAAAATCTGAAGGAATAGAAAACAATTAAACAATTCCGTTTATTTTTTTATGTTAAAAACGGGTCTTTGAAAACGAAACTTGACTCAGACATCAGCGCCAGCGAGGGAAGTAAACATACATACAAGTCAGGCTTCTGAAGACGGCAAGAACGAGATAAATAACTCACAAAATGAAGTTCACGAGCAGAAATAGTATTAAGAATTACAGACACATTAATAACTTACATAACTCTTGGCTTCATATATCACCCAGAACCTTGTCAACCTTCTCCCCTCCCCCATCTCCTTCACACCCATTTCAAATACTCATATTTGAATTAAGATTGTCTAAAATAAAAATTAAGTAATTACTACTATTACAGACCAGCTCGATGTTCCATGACCCTCGCTTGACACTTCAAAAAAAAAATCAGTCATGAGAAAAACCATGATGTTTAATGAATCGCTGTCAAACGAGGCTCATTAGCGAGCAGGTGAGAGAGGTCCTCACCTTTCCCCAGAAAATGTCTTTGGTCTTCTTCCTCGCTTGGCGGCCTTAATTATCCAGTGTTTACCTAAGGCCGGCCTCATCTGCATGACAGTGGCCGAGGTCCTCCTGGCCTCCATGAAAAGGTGTGTAAGGAGAGATGGAGAGAGGAAGGGAGGGAGGGTTTAAAGTTCATTACACAGCTGCAAGAAAATTTATTGCACAACCGTACAGATGAAAAGTCATTACAAAGCCGTAAGGAGGATGAACAGTTTTTCATGAAGCTGTAAAGGAAGAGAAAGAGGAGGAGGAGGAGGAGGAAGAGAAAGAGAAAGAAGGTGCTTCATACGGCTATAATAAGAGATTCCACTTGGTAAGGAAAGATACTGAAGACACAGGTTCAGAGCTTATATTTGTGACAACGTACGTAGACCATAGTTAAATAATCGAATTAAAGAACTCCGATGTGGAGAAAAACTGTCACAATAACCTGCGTGTTGTACTGATTACTGTCTGCAGTACACCTTTGTACCAGGAACACACGAGCACAGCCAACAGTCTCATGTCAGGTGAGTCCCACTCAATCATCACAACAATTAACTAGGTAGGTCCCACTCAACCATTAATTAAGAGGATGCGCTTCTCTGACAATTATGAAGATGGAAAGAGGTTTATCACGCTCCAAGTGCAGGAAAGAAAGTGAGGAAAGGAAGAGAAAGTGATGCTGACCACGCATCAGGAAAGAAAGAAGTTAAGAAGCAGATGCAGGTGTAAAAGGGAGAGTACCACAGGTGCTAGAATGTAAGGAAAAGTAACACAAATGCTAGTGTAAAAGGGAGGTTAATACAATGTAGACATAAAAGAGAGGTTAACTAACATCTGCAAGTGTAAAATAGAGCTTACCAAATATCAATGAAAGCTTAATAGGGAGGTTAAACACAGATGGAGTGAGAGGAGGTTAAAACACTTGTGAGACGAGGCTCGCAGACGCAAGTATAAGAAAGGGTTAACAAAAACAGATGCAAGTGAGAGTATGGGGCTCAGAAACCCAAGTGCGGGTGTGAAAAAGGGGGGTTGACAAACACACATGCAGGTGTGAGAGGGGGTTAACAAGCACAGGTGCAGGTGTGAGACAATATTAACAAACAGATATAAATTGGAGAGGGGATTGACACAGATGCATGTGTGAGAGAAGGCGGGGGGGGGGGGAGGATGCTTACACACACAGGTGTGAAGGGAGGCAGGGGGGTTAACATACGTAGGTGCGAGAGACAGCAGGGGGTTAACATACGCAGGTGTGAGAAGAAGCAGGGGGTTAACATACGCAGGTGTGAGATAAGGCAGGGGGTTAATATACGGAGGTGCTGGTTATGACAGGCACCTGTCAGACTTCACTTCCACTGTGCTAACCACTTTCAGTCTGGATATCAAATTAAAAAAAAACACAAACAGGAGAGTACACAGAAAAGGTCAACAGATCTCGTTTTTTTTAATTAAGAAATCAAAAACGATGAAAAAAAAAAAAGACTCGAAGTAATCATTTTCAATAGCGTTTAAAAAAATCACCCTACGCAGAGGAGCTTCACAGGAAACCTTACTAAAAAAATGACAAGCACCAAAAACTATTAGAATTTTTATTAAATAACGGAAAATGACGTCCTTTTACAAGGAGACGGGGAAGGAAGTTGCTATACAAATGTAGGTCAAGTCCTTTTCAGCAGTCACAGGATAAAAGAAAATAATATCCTCATACGACAGTGCTTAAAAAAATGCAGTCAGAACCGATTTTACAAACACTTTGCAAATGAGAGATTCAACTTGATACAACGCAGGGGCGGCGTCCGGTCACTGGGACCACAACGTTAGTTTATGGATGACCACAAGGACAACCCCTTGGTCGTAAACTATGAAGCAGTAGCATAAGCAATAAAAGCATCAGCAGAACTAGCTGAAGCAGAAGGAACGTAAGTAGCAGAAATAAAGGCAGAAGAAACAGCAGCAGCAGCAGGAGGAACATCTGCAGGAAGAACAGCATTAACAAACAGCAAGTGCAGAAATAGCTGCCGTAGCAACGGCAGCAGTAGAAACAGCAGCAGCAGCGCTACAAAGCTAGACAACCGAACACAGCTACATAAACCACAAGAGAAACAGCACCTGCTACCCATCACAACTTTCTCCACCGTGAATTAACTCACTATCTCACTGATGAGCCGGAAATGCTACAAAAATCTGTACCAACCTTACAGTACCAGGAATCTTATGAACCTTTCTCAACAAGATGCCCACAGCTACTACTTCAGATACACCAGAACATTTAAAACCCATTTTTTTATTAAATTATTCGGAATTCACTTAGTGTAGCTTCATTAAAAAATAGATAAATAATACAATATATCTAAAGATCAGCTCATCAGTGGTGCTTTGAAAGATACCTCGTAAAAAAAGGTTTATTGTAAATACTTGGGCATAAACTGAATAGAAATCGTCTTCTATAATTCATATTGCTAAACGTAAATTGCAGTATTGCCAGAACAGTGTAAGTTATTTTACTAACTCACGAACGAGAACTCTTACAAATATGGAATAACTAGTCCTGCGAGGGTGAATTTTCCTGAGTAAGTCCGACTTTCTCCAACTTTCACTGCAACATTAGCGCCCTACTTGACCCAACCAAACGAAATGTTTTGCAATGCACTATGACCTGACAGAACTGTCTACGAACTAAGAAACAGACGGGTAAGTTACTACAGGCTACGTATATAACAGTTACTGTAAGAGGATAGTTACTATTGGCTATTTACACGAAAGTAACAATAACTACAGGCTACCCACATGAAAGTAACATGTACTATAGAATAACTACATATTAACATACATGAAAATTGCTACAAGATACCCACATATAACAGAATGGAAACTTACTATTAAACATTCATATGGAAAATAAACTGAAGGGTTGCTACAGGTCACCACATGGGAGTAACAGACATCAAGGACACCCACATGAGGCAACAGATAGGAAGGTTACTACAGTACACCCACATGGGAGTAACAGACAGGAAGGTTACTACAGGTCACCACATGGGGGTAACAGATAGGAAGGTTACTACAGGACACCCACATGGGGATAACAGACAGGAAGATTACTACAGGACACCCACATGAAAGTGACAGATAGGAAGGTAACTATAGGACACCCACATGGAAGTAAACGACAGAGAGACTCATACAGGTGACCCACAAGGAAGTAACAGACAGAAAGATTACTCCCGGACACCCACATGGGGGTAACAGACAGCAAGAGTTTCTACAGCGGAGCCAGCCATGTGAAAGATGAGACGAACTGGTACTAAAGTTTACCCCACTTGCCTGAACTTCAATACAGGTGGATAAGCATGTAACGCAGGAGCCTCGATCCTCCAACCTAAACGGGAGAACGTGCCATGCAGAGGCAATGGTAGCATTTCCAAAGGCTATTATGAACACTAGTAACCCAGCAGTATTTCTAACGACTATTATAAGTATTACCAACCCAGAAAAGTTTTTCATAGACTTTGTAGTAGGCTAATTAGGTCACATAATACGAAACTTTAATTATTTAAATTTGTTTACGTATGAAGGAGGTACACGAGGCAGGTAGTGACCTGGATGATAAAGTGGAAGGTCACCAATACAAAGAGTGACCTGGGTAGTCAAGGAGCAGGTCACCACAACAGAGCCAAGGTCCACCTGGCCAGTACAAGGAGGAAGTTTTTGTTTTACCTCACCGTGTGCTCATCTGCATAACAGTGGCCACTCCACCCTGTGTACGACCCACGTGGCTTACCTGAAAATCAATTAGGACATTTTAGTCGCCTTAATCTAACAGTCGGAAAATAAAACCCACTATAGAACAATAAAAACACAAATACAAATTTCACTAAACAATCACATTGATGCTAGTATGAGAGTAGTGATTGGATAAAACAATCCCACGTCTCCTTTCTTTCTTTTTTTTTTCTTTTTAGCCAACAACTGGAAGTCCACTGAATAGCAACCGAGGTAAAAATATCGCCATGTTTGAACCCGAATGCCACACTGATTTACATAACACAGACAGTTTCTTTTGGAGTTAGTTTGCTTTGTTTTTTTTTGTACGATTGGGGGAAGGAGAGAGGGAGGGGGGTTAAATATTAATTTAGGCCATTATCCCACGGCATATCTACAGGACGTGACCCGTATGAGGTGGTCTCGGTCGAAGAGGTTCAAAGATACTTGCATTTCGCTTAAAATAGGTAAATATACATAGCTGTTAGAAATAATGATAATGATTATAGTAATAATGTTGGACGGAAGATTGTGGCAATATTGTTGGCCGGATGACTGTGGCAACAACGCTGGCCGGAAGATTGTGGTAATAATGTTGGCCGGATACACTGTTTTACATAAAGAGTCATCTTGCGGTGGTTGGTGGTGGTGCAGATAAAGAAGGCAACACACACAATGCTTAACACTAACTCATCAATACTGATGTCCATATATACACAATATGCCACTTGTGCACACCTGCCTTTCCTAATACAAATTAGGAGCAAACACAAATTATATCAATGCACACGCGAGGGTTCATACATCACACACACACACACACACACACACACACACACACACACACACACACACACACACACGTGTACACATGTATACACGATAGCACTAGGTCCCAGTCTGCCTCATCTCCATAACAGAGGCTGGGACGGGCCCTGTGTATATAGGTTTTGTCAAGCCTGCTTTGTAAAAACCTCACATGCAGGTCTTAATGAAAGATCCTTTGGCAGCCTTTCAATTGGGCTTCAGCGTTGGGGGATGGGGGGGGAAGGGTAGGGATAAACCCGACCTGTTAGTCTGGGGATGATGAAGTTCACTTGGGTCGGTGGGTGGGGAAGGCAACCTTGGGGTTGCTACTTGGCACTTTGCTACTGTTGCATACTGACGAAAAACAATGTAACGATTTTTTTACACAGTTGAATTTACAGACTAAGTGCTGCTGTCCTATCTCAGCCTATTTGAGGGTCTTGTCCTGACTGTGGTATACTATATGACTATACTTCTGCTATACCAATATAATGACTCAACATTCAAATAACACTTAAGTACATGTATATATTTACTGATACGTAAAAAAATATATCAGGTGTAATGATATATGTCCACAGGTCTCTCCTCGCAAGGGAATCGAGATCGTTTGGTTGAGAGCCCAGCGCGTTACTACAGAGCTACAAATCACCTTAATTTTTCGTATGTTGTTGCTACTGCTACTTGTCTTTGAGAGGGAGGGATAGCAGATCGGGTCATATCTCCTGTCAACTAGTGCTGCATGATGACGAATCAGTAGTACTACCACTATCGGTACTTTCACTACTGATATTATTTTACAATGACAATCTAACGATAAAAGGCGGTGGAGAAGAAGGAAGGGACGAGAAGAGAGGAGAGGGAGGGAAATGGTGGTGGCTCAGTTGATGTTGCCATTACTCCAGCTGGTGCTGTTGGTGATTGGGCTGCTGCTACTGCTGCCGCTATTGGTAGTGCATGTGCTACTACCTGGAGTCTACTGGAGGGTATTCCGGGGATCAACGCCCCCGCGGCCCGGTCCATGACCAGTCCTCCCGGTGGATCAGGGCCTGATCAACCGGTCTGTTACTGCTGGCCGCACGTAGTCCAACATGCGAACCACAGCCCAGCTGATCTGGCACCGACTTTAAGTATCTGTCCAGCTCCTTCCTGAAGGCACCCAGGGGTCTATTGGTAATTCCCCTTATGCATGGTGGGAGGCTGTTAAACAGACTTGGGCCCCGGACACTTAAGGTGTTTTCTCTTAGTATACCAATCGCGCCCCCTACTTTTCATTGGGGGTATTTTGCACCGCCTGCCCAGTCTTTCACTCTCGTAGGGAGTGATTTTTGTGTACAGATTCGGGGCCATTCCTTCTAGGAGTTTCAAAGTGTAGATTATGATATCTCTCTCTCGCCTGCGTTCCAACGAGTACAAGTCAAGTTCTTCCAAGCGTTCCCAGTAGCTGAGGTGTCTGATAGAACCTGTAAGTGCAGTAAAGGTTCTCTGTACACTTTCCAGATCTGCAATTTCACCTGCTTTGAACGGAACTGTTTATGTCCAGCCTGATAATATATTTACTGTTGGTGTACTTCAGGTGCTTTGGACTTTACTGAAGCTCCAGGTTTCATTTCAATAACATCTGTCACGATGCCAGATGAGACGTATTCTGGCCAAGTCTCGAGAGTGAGAGATTCAATATGTTGGAATGTCAAATGTCAAATGGTGTGCTTGAACTGTGAACACGAGGGAAGAGAAATGTAACTCGTTTAGCAAACTTATTAATGCTGCTGGTATATTTGACACTGATGTTACTGTTGCCGTTGCTGTTCCTGATGCATCTGCTACTGTTGCTGTTATTGATGCTGTTATGGTAGTTATTGCTGCTGCTGCGGTGGTAGTTAGCCTTTGCTGCTGTTCGTTTCTTTTTGCCGTTGTTTGTGATCTTGTTGCTACAAGATCAACATGATACAGTGATCACAAAAACCTCTTGCACTAAGAAAAAAGTTAAGTCCACTAAGGCAGTAAGGCAAAAGAATTGCACACTTTTTTTTTTACTGGTTTCGTTACGGAATAAGGTAAGAACGGACAGGGAGAGTGAGATGAGGAGAGGTGTGAAAACAGTCAAATGATTAATGTTTTATGTATTTGCTGTTGCTGCTGCTGCTGTTGTTTCTACTGCTACTGTTATCACTACTTCTGGTGCTCAAGACTGGAGAATGCCATACGTGAAGATAAAAAAGCAAAAAGTATTTGGGAGTTGAAAAACTGTACAAAACATTATGCTTCTTGGTGTCACGAATTATGGTCCCAATAGCAAAGACGTGTATTTACACCCTGTTTCTTTACCCTCAACTCCCACTACCATCTCTACACAACCCTCCTTTCTCACTTATCCCAAGTTCCTTTAGTACACTCCCCCCCCCCTACTGATGTCTCTCAGCTCAGATTGACAGATATAAACATTATGTAAGTTAGCCATTCTGTGTGATGAAATAACAAGGAAACATAGCTAGCTACTTTTCCCCACTAAGTGTAATACATAATAAGGTAGAACCACCTTGCTGAGGTACCATTTTTTTTTAATTAAAAAAGAAAATTCCTTCCTCTCCTATTATCTCCCTCCTTCACCACAGACGTCTACCATATCATAGGTGTCATCAGACCGGCTCATATCTTTACTGCCTCATCGTGTTGGTTTCCCACTTTCACCTGGTGATATCCTGACAACCTCAGTCATAATGCATTCTAACAGCCAACGTTCCCTGTCTGGCTGGTTACACTCCCGTGGTACTTGTGTACTTCTTATATTCTCCGAACCACGATTACCTGCACATGATACACATGTTTAGGTAGCAGTGGTGCCACATTACTCACCGGGTAGCAAACCATCGTTTATATATATATATATATATATATATATATATATATATATATATATATATATATATATATATATATATATATATATATATATATATATATATATATCGTGCTGAATAGGTGAAACTGGACAATTAGCAAGAAATCATTTAAAATTAAGTCCTTTCAAAAATTTTCTCTTACATTTAGATAAAAAATTTTTTTCAATTATGTTAACATAAAAATTAATATTTTTGTACCGAAAGAACCTTAGAAAACTTACCTAACCTTATTATAACAAGCGCAATTTAATTTATCCTAATCTAACTCAATATATTTTAGATAAGTTTACAATAATTTAATAATAAACAAACATAATGAAATATATTTTTATCGTTAGGTTCAGAATGATTTTTGCGAAATTATTGCATATACAAATTTTCGCTCGCCTTATTCGGCACAGCCGTTGCTATTTAAGCCAGAATCGCAAGATTTACCTATTCGGCATGACATTACATAATATATATACATATATATATATATATATATATATATATATATATATATATATATATATATATATATATATATATATATATATATATATATATATATATTAGTGGAGGGATGTAGGTGACGCGGGTAACGTCGTTCGGGAAATGTAAGAAATGAGCGTGTTGTAGTTTTCATAACTTGTCACTATTATTCTATTGTGTAAAGAGAAGTCCCATAGTTTTGTAATG
>NC_091295.1:33749535-34012035 GCF_038502225.1 Cherax quadricarinatus | reverse complement strand
CATAACCCTACTCCTACCACTGATGTACGGGGGGCGTCCTCCCCTCCCCAGGAGAAGTTCCCTTACCCTTTCCCACAGTGGTTAACATTCACGGTACTCGCATTACTCTCCGCCTCACAATCTGCATTTCTCGCTGTCGACTCCTAGGTCGACCTAACTGATACCTGCCAGTGTTACCTGGTGTTTCTTGACCAACCTGATACTTGCCACAACTTGATACTAGTCAGTGTTACCCAGTGTTCCTTGACCAACCTGATACTTGCCAGTGTTACCTGGTGTTTCTTGACCAACCTGATACTTGCCAGTGTTACCTGGTGTTCCTTGACCAACTTGATACTTGTCAGTGTTACCCGGTGTTCCTTGACCAACCTGATACTTGCCAGTGTTACCTGGTGTTTCTTGACCAACCTGATACTTGCCAGTGTTACCTGGTGTTCCTTGACCAACTTGATAATTGTCAGTGTTACCCGGTGTTCCTTGACCAACCTGATACTTGTCAGTGTTACCTAGTGTTCCTTGACCAACCTGATACTTGCCAGTGTTACCTAGTGTTCCTTGACCAACCTGATACTTGTCAGTGTTACCTGGTGTTCCTTGACCAACCTGAAACCTGCCAGTGTTACCTGGTGTTCCTTGACCAACCTGAAACCTGCCAGTGTTGCCTGGTGTTCTTTGACCAACCTGATACCTGCCAGTTACCTGCCAGTGTTACCTGGTTGCAACTGTAATCCGGATGCAGAAATACACAAAACTCAGTGATTCAAGCGAGCATAACTACAATACTCTTGCAGAATGGTTAACTTCAAAATGTAGTGAGCAGAACTGTGATACCAAACAGGAACATCAACAGTGCTGGTGGCAGGCATAGCTGACATTTTGCGCCCTTGTTTTCTTTGAAAAGATTGAGGCCCAATTGTCTGGAAAATTAGCGTTGTGAGAGAAACAGTGCGCAATATGGTCAGGTGTTGTGACTAACAGGCGCTGTGAGAGAAACAGTGCGCAATATGGTCAGGTGTTGTGACTAACAGGCGCTGTGAGAGAAACAGTGCGCAATATGGTCAGGTGTTGTGACTAACAGGCGCTGTGACAGAAACAGTGCGCAATATGATCAGGTGTTGTGACTAACAGGCGCTGTGAGAGAAACAGTGCGCAATATGATCAGGTGTTTTAACACATGCAGCTGGAGACAGCGCTTTGTGTTGACGTCCAGTAATAACAATGGTGGTGGTGGTGGTGGTGGTGGTGGTGACGACGGCGGCGGCGGCGGTGGCGGAGACGGGTGGTGGTGGGTGGTGGTGGTAGTACTGGTGGTAGCAGGAGCGGTGGTAGTATTGGTGGTAGTATTGGTGGTAGCAGAAGCGGTGGTAGTATTGGTGGTAGCAGTAGTGGTGGTAGCAGTAGTGGTGGTAGCAGTAGTGGTGGCGGTGGTTCGGCAGTAGTAGTATACTGTAAAATTCCTGTAGATTCCTGCCTTCTGTGATCCAAACGGTGATACTGCTCTGTGATCCAAACGGTGATACTGCTCTGTGATCCAAACGGTGATACTGCTCTGTGATCCAAACGGTGATACTGCTCTGTGATCCAAACGGTGATACTGCTCTGTGATCCAAACGGTGATACTGCTCTGTGATCCAAACGGTGATACTGCTCTGTGATCCAAACGGTGATACTGCTCTGTGATCCAAACGGTGATACTGCTCTGTGATCCAAACGGTGATACTGCTCTGTGATCCAAACGGTGATACTGCTCTGTGATCCAAACGGTGATACTGCTCTGTGATCCAAACGGTGATACTGCTCTGTGATCCAAACGGTGATACTGCTCTGTGATCCAAACGGTGATACTGCTCTGTGATCCAAACGGTGATACTGCTCTGTGATCCAAACGGTGATACTGCTCTGTGATCCAAACGGTGATACTGCTCTGTGATCCAAACGGTGATACTGCTCTGTGATCCAAACGGTGATACTGCTCTGTGATCCAAACGGTGATACTGCTCTGTGATCCAAACGCAAATATTCCGACAACTATTTTAACGAGGGATAGGATTCGATTACGGCTCAAAAATGATGCAAAGGTGTCCAGACCCCGGCATCAACACCGCCTACTGCTGTGGGTGTGAACATGCAGTGGGATAGGCAGAGTAGTCATTGCAGAGTATGTAATGCTGTATTCTGTACATTAAAAGGATAATTAGTGTAAAGCGTAGTATAGATGCAATACAGTGGGACAATATTTTATCTATATATATATATATATATATATATATATATATATATATATATATATATATATATATATATATATATATATACAATATATAATGTCGTGCCGAATATGTAAAACTGGTCAATTAGCAAGAACTCATTTAAAATTAATTCCTTTATGAAATTTTCTCTTATACGTTTAAAGATATATTTTTTTCATTAATGTTAATGTAAAAAGTTTTAATTTTGCACCAAAAGAATCTTAGAAAACTTACCTAACCTTATTATAACAAGAACAATTTATTTTAGCCTAACCCAACTAAATATATTTTAAATACGTTTACAATAATTTAATACTAAACAAACACAATGAAATATATTTTTTTCGTTAGGTTTAGAATGATTTTGGTGAAATTATTGCATACACAAATTTTCACTTGTCTTATATGGCAAGATGAGCGTTGCTATTTAAGCCAAGATTGCAAGTTCTGCCTATTCGGCACGACATTTATATATATATATATATATATATATATATATATATATATATATATATATATATATATATATATATATATGTATAGGGAAGTACTACCTCTATAGCTGGAATGGGGACCCTCATCCTCAGAGAAGACCATAAACGTACCTCAGGGAAAACTCAAGGTTCTCCCCGGAGCTGTTTGAATATTTTCTTCTCCTACCACCTCCTATATTTTATGTTCTATGTGAACATTTATTAATAAACAGAATGCATTTACAGAAAAACACAAACAGTTAAGACCATGTAGCCCATATTGGTCTTTTTTGCATTTTCCCCCGAAAAATGCACATATATTTTTGTGTAAATTTGGGGGCAGCGGCCAGACCCAAAGCAATACGGAAGACGAAAGGGTGGGCCCGCTTCCCCATTCCCGGGGGGAAACTGTTTGGGAGGGAAGTCCCCGGGGGATGTGCACCCACACCCTTGGAGGACGGGCAGTTCAAAACCGATGTTACACCCCCCTGAGCTTTTGGAAAAAATTTTCAGGATCGGGCTACCCAAAAGCAAAAAGGGAGCCAGTCCCGAATTGGGGTTTGGTGCGGGAAGAAAGGCCCCAATCAGTGATGGCCCCCGGATAGCTAGGGTCCTGTATTCCGCTGAGTCACGGGAGGTTATCATGAAGAATTTTTCTTATCAACTCGTTTGATTTCTATGGGAAAAGGGTAGGAAAAATTTTTAGAACAATCCGGGATGATCTGCGGCCCCAGCTTTCCCAAGCCGACCGGAAGAGGAGCCCTGTGGAAATGACATAGCAGCTTTATACACATCAGCATCCTGCAAGGTTAGATGTTCTTCGTCTGCTGCAATGTCAGGGAGGTCAATGTTGGTACTGGGAGCCCTGGGTGGATGTTTGTCCTTCAGAGCTTGCGCTGTGCTGACGTCCTTGGGAGCGATGGTATCCTCACTGGTTATAAGCCTCAGAGCTCCAATAGTATTACCCTCTTCTATTTTTTTGCTAATTTGGGCTCTGATTTTTGAGGCGTCGGGTGTCCTGTTGTTGGCATTTGCCCGGCGGGTGTTTGTCGCCCTAGGGGGGAGACGGACGAGGTTGTCATCCCTTGGGAATGCATTTATTGCCCTAATAACATGTGTTGCTAGTGACTTGTCCCTCCTTGGTGGGACAGCCAAACAGATATTGCCAAAAAGCAGCAGGTTGTGCCAGAATCTGTTGTTTGAAGGAGCATCGTTGACTTTCTTCAGGTCAGTGAATTTGCTAGCAGCTTGAGAGCGAGCTGCTTTGGGGACGTGTGTCAGAGTCCTGGTGGATGTTAATTTGATTGCAGATTTGAGGTCCTCTGTAGAGGTGAAGTCACTGTAGCTGTCAGCGCTGTCTGCTGGGAGGGGCAGTAGGTTCTTCTCATTTGGAGATGCTGCTTTGGGGATTAGCGTGGACGGTTACAAAGCATGGCTTGCTTCTGCAGTGTTTTAAAAATTGAGGTTGGAGAGTTGAAGGAGGAGGTCTTGCTTCTCCAGGAGGAGATTAGGAGGCTGAAGGTCCACCTCAGTGGGTCTGGGAGAGAGTGTGAGGTGGCTGGAGTTGTGGGAAATGAGGCTTCTAGCAGTGAGGTGCAGTCTGTCTCTCGCAGTGAGGAGGCTGTAGGTGGGGATGTAGCAACGGCTACCAGCATTGAGGTGCAGCCCAGCACCTGCTACAAGTGGCGAGTGGTTCACAGTAATGGGAGGCGCATCAGAGTAAGGAAAGTTAAGAGTGAAGATCTGAAGGTAGGAAATCGCTTCTCTGTTCTTCAGGATGAATGTACGTCAGTGGCCAGTGAAGGTAAGGGTACTACTGCCCCTGCTAATGGAGGTAAGCGCATTCTTGTGGTTGGTGACTCTCAGGTAAGATATATTGACCGTGCTTTTTGTAATAGGAATAAGAAGATGAGAGATAGAGTGTGCTTCCCTGGAGCTGGTGTTGGAGACATAGTCAACAGGCTGGATAATATCATGTCACGTAATGGGAACAAGCCCATTATCTGTCTCAGTGCTGGTGGAAATGATATTGGGAAGGGTAGGAGAGAAGAGCTGCTAGATAAGTACAGGTCAGCTATAGAGTTCATTAAGTCTAAGGGAGGGATCCCAATCGTATGTAGCATCTTGCCTAGAAGGGGAGTAGGAAATGAATGGTTGTCTAGGGCAATTGGTGTAAATTGCTGGCTAGACAGATACTGCAAGGAACTTGCAATCCCATTCATTGACAACTGAAACAACTTTTATGGCAAACATGATATATATGCAAGGGATGGGGTACATCTCTCTGGGGCTGGGGTGGTAGCACTTGCAGACACGATTGAGAAGGCCATTGGTGAAATGCCTATGATTTTAAACTGATAGAAGATAGAGGTATGGGTGTGTGTGGGAAACAAGCAGGTTGCAACACTAGGGTTCGAAACAGTAAATGTATAAAAGGCATTCAGCATGAAGTTATAAATAAAAACAATAGATCAGGTCAGCAAACAAAGGGGGACAGCAGAGGGCAGCAAGGGACTAGCTCCCTTAAGGTTTACTATACTAATAGCAGGAGTGTAAGAAGTAAGATAGATGAGCCAAGATTAATTGCAAGTGCAGAAAACATAGATATTATTGCTATAACAGAGACCTGGCTCAATCTAAAAGATAGAGAGATGCCCTCTGAATGTCACATACAAGGCTATAAATTATTCCACACTGACAGGGTCAACAGGAAAGGTGGTGGAGTAGCGATGTATGTCAGAGACAATTTACATTGTTGTGTTAGACAAGATATAAAATTAGAAGCGTCAGCCACTGAATCTGTTTGGTTACAGCTTCTCGAGGGCCGAGAAAAAATAATTTTGGGTGTGATTTACAGGGCCCCAAATCTTGACAGGGAGTGCAGTAAACTTCTATGGGACGAAATTCGTAAGCCATCTACAAACGAAAATGTTGTGCTAATGGAAGATTTCAACTATACACAGATTGACTGGAGCAATTTGACAGGAAATTTAGAGTCATGTGACTTTCTTGATACGATCCAGGATTGTTTTTTAAAACAGTTTGTGACAGAACCAACTAGGGGAAATAACCTCCTTGACTTGGTTCTTGCCAGTAGGGAAACACTAATTAATAATCTTGAGGTTAATGATGAGCTTGGGGAAAGTGATCACAAATCACTCAGTTTTAATATATCATGGAATTCCCCTAATAATGGCAATCAAGTCTCTGTCCCTGACTTCCGCTTGGCTGATTTCATAGGACTGAAAAATTACTTAGGTGGGCTGAACTGGAATGACCTGACTAAGGGTCAGGTAGGTGGTGATGGATGCCGATATGACGCTTTCCAGGGCATAGTTCTAGCTGCTCAGTCAAATTATGTTCCAAATAAGGAAATCAGATCAAACAAAAATGATCCTAAATGGATGAACAATAGATTAAAATATCTAATTGGTCAAAAGAGAGGCATATATAGGCAAATCAAAAGAGGAGAGGGACAATTAAGAAATCGATATATTCAGTTAAAGAGAGAAATAAAAAAAGGAATTAGAAAAGCAAAAAGAGATTATGAGGTTAAAGTTGCAAGAGATTCGAAGACTAACCCAAAAGGATTCTTTCAGGTATACAGAAGTAAGATCAGGGACAAGATAGGCCCACTCAAAAGTTCCTCGGGTCAGCTCACTGACAGTGATAAGGAAATGTGTAGAAGTTTTAACACATACTTCCTCTCAGTTTTTACACAGGAGGATACCAGCGATATTCCAGAAATGATAAATGATGTGGAACAGGACGATAATAAACTGTGCACGATTAGGGTCACAAGTGACATGGTCCTTAGGCAAATAGATAAATTAAAACCTAACAAATCCCCAGGCCCTGATGAACTGTATGCAAGGGTTCTAAAGGAATGTAAAGAGGAGCTTAGCAAACCTTTGGCTAATCTTTTCAACATATCACTACAAACTGGCATGGTGCCTAACCTCCATAGTGGGAAAATTTATGGAATCAATAATTGCCGAGGCAGTTCGTAGCCACCTTGAAAAGCATAAATTAATCAACGAATCTCAGCATGGTTTTACAAAGGGGCGTTCCTGCCTTACGAATTTGTTAACTTTTTTCACTAAGGTATTTGAGGAGGTAGGTAATGAATATGATATTGTGTACATGGACTTCAATAAGGCTTTTGACAGGGTCCCACATCAGAGACTATTGAGGAAAATTAAGGCACATGGAATAGGAGGAGAACTTTTTTCCTGGATAGAGGCATGGTTGACAAATAGGCAGCAGAGAGTTTGCATAAATGGGGAGAAATCAGAGTGGGGAAGCGTCACGAGCGGTGTTCCACAGGAGTCAGTGTTGGGCCCCCTGCTGTTCACAATATACATAAACGACATAGATGAGGGCATAAAGAGCGACATCAGCAAGTTTGCCGATGACACCAAAATAGGCCGTCGAATTCATTCTGACGAGGACATTAGAGCACTCCAGGAAGATTTGAGTAGACTGATGCAGTGGTCGGAGAGGTGGCAGATGCAGTTTAATATAGACAAATGCAAAGTTCTAAATGTTGGACAGGACAATAACCATGCCACATATAAACTAAATAATGTAGATCTTAATATTACGGATTGCGAAAAAGATTTAGGAGTTTTGGTTAGCAGTAATCTGAAACCAAGACAACAGTGCATAAGTGTTCGCAATAAAGCTAATAGAATCCTTGGCTTTATATCAAGAAGCATAAATAATAGGAGTCCTCAGGTTGTTCTTCAACTCTATACATCCTTGGTTAGGCCTCATTTAGATTATGCTGCACAGTTTTGGTCACCGTATTACAGAATGGATATAAATGCTCTGGAAAATGTACAAAGGAGGATGACAAAGTTGATCCCATGTATCAGAAACCTTCCCTATGAGGATAGACTAAGGGCCCTGAATCTTCACTCTCTAGAAAGACGTAGAATTAGGGGGGATATGATTGAGGTGTATAAATGGAAGACAGGAATAAATAAAGGGGATGTAAATAGTGTGCTGAAAATGTCTAGCCTAGACAGGACTCGCAGCAATGGTTTTAAGTTAGAAAAATTCAGATTCAGGAAGGATATAGGAAAGTACTGGTTTGGTAATAGAGTTGTGGATGAGTGGAACAAACTCCCAAGTACAGTCATAGAGGCCAGAACGTTGTGTAGCTTTAAAAATAGGTTGGATAAATACACGAGTGGGTGTGAGTTGGACCTGATTAGTTTGTGCTACCAGGACGGTTGCCATATTCCTCCCTTAAGTCAAGGTGACCTAACCTGACTAGGTTGGGTGCATTGGCTTAAGCCGGTAGGAGACTTGGACCTGCCTCGCATGGGCCAGTAGGCCTGCTGCAGTGTTCCTTCGTTATGTTCTTATGTTCTTAACACATTACAAAATAGTGGGAAATGCTACCATACAGTGGATTACGAGGGTTATTCCAAAGAACACTGGAAAACACTACAGAATATCGACGCATGTTAGAACAATAAAAGGTCTTAGAGAAGACATGCTCCACATTCAAGAGAACTATAATGTGTTTTAGAAGGAAAACATTTAAGAGTAATTACAAAATATTCGAGGCACGAGACAAAAGTCTGCATGACACTATCAGTCGACCGCACAAGGAAAACACAAGCAGAGTGCCTCAACGGGGTGCCTATAAGTGCCTCAATGGGGTGCTTGCACTTAAGCCACAAGAGCACAGGAAATCCCTCCACTCCTCACACGCACTGTCATCCTAGGTTCATTATCAGGCTCAGGATTTTAGTTTCACATTATACAAAAGTATTAAGGGTAAAATATATCGGGGAAACTTTGACTAGGCTTTGAACTAAATGATACTAGGTTTCTCATTTCATATACAATATTAAGATTCTGCTCAATTTTCTCATTAAAATGCAACTTAGAGAGCAAGCTTGATTTAAAACTACTATAACTTACGTTTCTTCACAATGTAACGTCAGTTCTGTTGCTGAGTACTAAGTTTTAAGTGATTTCCATTGCACAGTTAAGGATCAGATTGATAGAAAATCAGCTATTCAGCACAGTAATTCCACTAGAAGTAGAATTCCTTCCATCCATTTATTCTACTCTGCAATACAATTCAATGAATTCTTCTCTTGTCATGGAAAACCAGCCAGTAACTAAGGTCTTTCACTTCACAGTATTTATGTGCCCTTATTTTCAGGGACAGCTCAAACTTAAGGTCCTTCACGTATTACTGACGAGATGTGAAATTTCATACATCAAATAAAAGGACTTGAGAGAACGACGAATTTTCTAGTGAATAGCATCAATCCTATGGGTGAACCAGAGTGCAGATTTTTTGACGGGAAGCATATCAACACACTCAGACTCTTGAAGGATGTGTGTGTGTGTGTGTGTGTGTGTGTGTGTGTGTGTGTGTGTGTGTGTGTGTGTACTCACCTAGTTGTACTCACCTAGTTGAGGTTGCGGGGGTCGAGTCCGAGCTCCTGGCCCCGCCTCTTCACTGATCGCTACTAGGTCACTCTCCCTGAGCCGTGAGCTTTATCATACCTCTGCTTAAAGCTATGTATGGATCCTGCCTCCACTACATCGCTTCCCAAACTATTCCACTTACTGACTACTCTGTGGCTGAAGAAATACTTCCTAACATCCCTGTGATTCATCTGTGTCTTCAGCTTCCAACTGTGTCCCCTTGTTACTGTGTCCAATCTCTGGAACATCCTGTCTTTGTCCACCTTGTCAATTACTCTCAGTATTTTCTATGTCGTTATCATGTCCCCCCTATCTCTCCTGTCCTCCAGTGTCGTCAGGTTGATTTCCCTTAACCTCTCCTCGTAGGACATACCTCTTAGCTCTGGGACTAGTCTTGTTGCAAACCTTTGCACTTTCTCTAGTTTCTTCACGTGTGTGTGTGTGTGTGTGTGTGAGACAGAGAGAGAGAGACAGACAGAGAAAGTGTGAACAGGTGGTAGAAATAGTGATGGAGATGGTGGCGGCTGTGGGAATAAAATCCCATGACCCTTCTTCATGACACATTACTGTCAACCTTGTCTGTCTACATGCTACACACTCGTCTACAACAGTGGCCACGCCATCACAATCACCAAAATTGCAAGGAATAATACCTCGAAGGACCTTTTTCTGATGATTTACTATATCACCATCCTACTATACACATCTTGCAATACACATCACCATCCCACTATACACATCATCCTACTATACATATCACCATGCAACTATACACATTACCATCCTACTATACACATCATCCTACTATACATATCACCATCCAACTATACACATTACCATCTTACTATACACACCATCGTGCAATACACATCATCCTACTATATATATCATCACCATTCTAGTATAAACATCACCATTCTACTATACATATCACCATCCTACTATACACATTACTATCCTACTACACACATCTTGCAATACACATCACCATCCTATTCAATATACCATCACCCTACAACATGAGACAAGAACGGGGTCCATACACACTTAGACATAGCAAAAGTACACTATACACTGAGAGCCGCTAAATCCTGTCGCAAAAACAGCTGCCATTTACGTAACTCTAAACATATAATTTAACATGTGGGTAGAACACTGTGGCAATGGGATATAGCAAGTGTGCCAGCGACGTAAGAGGGCGCTGTTTTTTACTCATATACGCTGACTAAATACATATATAACAAATAAACCAAGAAACATGAAGTACAAAACAAGAAATTAAAAATATACAAAGCTAACAAGCAAAGATATAAATAAAACACAAACATATACAAGCAATACATACCTGGAGACATAAGACACACAAATAATAAGCAAAAACATATAAAAAAAAAACATCGAAACCAATAAAACCAAACCAAACACATCGAAACCAATAAAACAAGAAAAAACAAACATACACAACGAATAAGCACAAGCAAGCATATATATAAAACGAGAAAACAACGAGGCAGCCAACCTCTGAAGTATCACTTAGCAACCCAAAACAGGTTCGTATGTTTATAGAGTTAAACATGAAGGCGTACAGATAAAAACAATGACTCACACACTACGTAATATATTGCTACTCATCTGCAAACAAAATTAGATCCTAACATAACGTAGTCTTTTTCTCGGGCGTGGAGCCGTACCCAACGTCTCCATTAAGACAAAAGACTTGTTGGTTAAATTGCCCACAAGACAAATTTAGTAATTTATGGAGTAACTGGTTAAGCAAACTGAGTAATGCATTGCTTGCTATCCGGCCATAATGAGCCAATTAGTATCCACCTCGGGTTCTGAAACCTGAGAAAGACCTCACACTTTTTTGGCACCGCGACCCGTTGCTACAACTCAAAATACTCTCTTCCCTCCCCACATGATGCACACGGAACCACCAGTGAATATTTTAGCGAAGAGATGAAATCTTTAGAAATAAAGATGCCATAAAATGCGTAAAAATCCTAATCTTTTTTCAGCAGTTCTCTGACAACAGAAATTACAATAATTAAAATACGAAGCTGAATGTTACATAAGACACAGGATAGCGGGAAAAGTGAGCATGAACCTGCGGAATATTAACGTGTACACAATAGGAACAAATACCAATACGCCCAAAATTCACTACAAATATGAAAAAGCAGTGAATATTACAAAAACAAGAGAATTTAGAGACCAGATGGGCGAGGTCAGCGGGCGGAGACCAGGGATAGCAGATCTAGCAACAATTAACCTCGCCTAGGTAAGCAACTGCATAATAGCCAAGACGAGTATGTTTATTTTCATTGTTGCTGGTCGCTGCCAGGGCTCACCTTACATGTCCTGGGTGGTCCTCCTCCTCCTCCTCCTCCTGCTACAGCTGACGCTACTGCTGCTGCTGCTGCTGCTGCTGCTACAGCTAAAGCTACTTCTGCTGCTGCTGCTGCTGTTGCTGCTGCTGCTACAGCTAACGCTACTTCTGCTGTTGCTGCTACAGCTGACGCTACTTCTGCTGTTACATCTAACGCTGCCTTTCCTGCTGCTACAGCTTACGCTACTTCTGCTGCTGCTACATCTGACGCTGCCTTTGTTACTGCTACAGCTGACGTTGCTTCTATAGTCGACACTACTGCTGTTGCTGCTTATTTTTACAATTGTTAAAAGTGGCGCTACTGCTGTTGGTGCATTTGATGCTGTGACATCTGCAGCTGCTGCAACTGTCTTTACCCTTGATGCTGCTTTTGTTTCTCTGTTACTGAGAATTTCATATAGAATACGCTACAACAAAAGAGAACGTCATTTCAAAAAGGGTACTTACTTATGGTAAAGAAAAAAAATTGTCCATCAGTTAACTCCACAGATGCTATCAGAAGGACTGGAGTTTTAAGGTGCCAACAGAAAACACAGGACGGAAATCTGTCATTCAGAATCAATGGAGAAAGAAAAATCGAGACCAGATTGTTCTGTGATTATCAAAATTCACACACACACACACACACACACACACAAAACATGCACAAAAGAGAGAGGGGGGAGAAGGTCCAAATGTTTATCAACAAGTAGCTTTGAAAACTGCTAACACTCACAGGGCATGCGTGAGAGGAAAGTGCGATTGGTTGGTTGGTTAATGGGGTTTAAAGTTTATCGACTACACTTCACCACCAGTCTACACTTCTTTGATTCCTAAAATAGGGATGAAAGTACACTCACAGTATACATGTACAGTGAGATATACACCTCAAGGTGTAACATCAGTTACACCTTTTGGAAAGAGAATATAAAATTCTGAAGGTCGAGAGAGCAAAAGCCATGGAAGCAACGGTGATAAACTCTGCTGTGGGAGACTGATGAATACATGCGAGGTTTATTATAATGGTGATACAAATAGTTTTCCTCTCGATTTGCATTATTTTTTTTTATGGCCGAGGATTTTATCCCGGACCTCGGTGATGAGAGCCGCGACTCTCAACACTAGGCTATAGAATTTGATGAGAGCTGCATTAAGAGTTTTGGTAAACGCGCCTCACAAGCTGAGCAAGTCATATCCAGTGTAATTGCTATTGTGATTTTCCAGAAATGAAGAGTGATTTAAATATCTTCTGACCTTGAAGAATATTCTCAATTTCTTAAAGCAAATTTTTGCAATTGCCGAAATACAGAATTTCTGTAAGAAATCATAAGCGTTTTCAAAGTTAACCTGCTAATGACCTGGAAAGTTTTAATGTAACAGGAAAACATTGTACTTTCGTATAATTTAATTTGATCCCATTTCAATTAGGATCAAATACAACATGAAAGGTTACTGGTGGAGCGGTAGTAGTTAGTGCTGCCTATTTTGTCAGTGTTTCCTGACAGATATGAAACAGACAGGAGGCAAATCGTGAAAAATGCACAGCACCCACCGGACAGATTCACATGGAGGGTAATACAAGAGAGTACTGAAAGACAAAGCTAGACACAAATACAAGACAAAGGTCTGAAATAATGACATACGACTTACGTCCCCTATTACTGATAAGATGTGGTGCCAAAATAACGCCTGATAAAGTCTCTGGTTTTGTTACTGAGGATTCTATGCTCACGACCGAGTATTTCCTCATGTACTGCTAGGTTAAAGGCCAAACGGAAAGGAAATACGTACTTCTAATGTTACTGCCTTGGCATCTGAAATAAAATGCGAGGAGGGAATATAAATGGTAAGCCTACTTAACGTTCATATCTGCACGTGTATCACGTCATTTGAGTATGGGTTATACATATACACCAGCATGTGGTAAAGAGAAGGAAGAACACATCTGCATAGAAGGTAGCAGATACACTGACACGTATCCTTATACACCTAAGAATAAACATATTTCTTAGGAAACACTAGTCAATGAGAAAGATAAATCATATTACTTAAAGCTTTCGTTAGAATGAAACAAAATTGGATATATCAGCACTGTGCTGCTACCCCATTAGCTTCCCAAGTTATATTCTACCACACTGGATGAGTTTTGTACATCGAGTGATGAAATATGTCAACATAAGCTGGAAGACTAGAGCAAGGCAAAACAGATGAATATATGGTCAAGCTTGAAGCTGATCAAGGGAAAGGAGAGGAGAGGGAAAGGGAGAGGATGAAACAGACAAATTGAAAAATATATAATGATTAAACAATCGAAATATTTACTCTCAAAAAGAGAAAATCACAAGCTCAGCACAAGTAAGGAGAGGCAAGCCATGTATATGCATGTAACATGTCACAGATGACTATGGGACAATACACCTCTTACTTCGCATCAGGCGGGTCACTATCACTACCAATACCACAACCTTCACCGAGTTGACGACCACCACCAAGTTGACGACCACTATTAAGACGACGACATCCATAACCAAAATGAAAACGACGACCACCATAAACAAGACGACCACAATCATCAAAACCCGTCAGCACCCTGAACCCAAGGAAATATTAGCAATAACAAGTTGTAGAGCGAGAGACGTCAAGAGAGAACAAGAGGACTGAGAGCATTAGTGAGGGGGAAGGCTCGATACATCACAGCTACTGAACGCACCTCCGTGACTCTTCATACACCGCCCGTATGAGTAGATATAATAATCCTTCCACGTCTCTGAGATGCTTCCTGTCCTCACGTTCGGCTGGTCCAGAAGGCATTGACCAGTGGGTTTCCAACTGTGTTGCCCTATATGTTTGTCACACTCTTGCCTCCAGTGCCAGCCATAGAGTATATTGATAGATCCGAATTTATTGGTGATAAATGCCATGGCGATTATGGTTGAAATTCTGTGCAATGAAAAGTGTGCATCTAGACCATAATAATTGAGAGGCTTATCATTATGATTGTTAACTTGTATAAAAAAATACGATACAGCATTAAAGAATACATTTATTCTCATTCATGAGAGAGTTATGCGTCACTCATAATAAAGTTGAAAATCTTAGGTAAAAGAACACATGTGCAACTAATGCGACATTTTATTGTGGCAACGTTTCGCTCTCCAGGAGCTTTGTCAAGCAGTTACAGAAAATCTTACGCTATATCAATAGGTTTGATGGTCGTACATGAGCGCAAGCGATATTTGCCTTGTCCTCTGGTTACAAGGAGAGGCAGAGATGGATGAAGACTGTGCTCCAAGATAATCGTCCCTCAGCCTGACTTACTTTGTTTGAGATTGATATACCAACCATGCTATTCATCCCAGAAACTCCGAGACATGTATATTTCCTACGGTCGAACTACACACACAGCCATAATTTCTACAGCAATCCCATATGTGATGTTGCTCCAACCCTACCTATCAACTTGAGGGAGAGGTGAAGGAACGGGTACACGATGGCTTATTTGGTGGTTTAAGGAAGTATTTCTTCTGTCACAGAGTGGCTAGGAATTATTTCTTCAGGCTCAGAATAGTTAAGGAGTGAAATAACCTGTTCGAAGAAATACGGGAAGCAGGTTCCAAACACAGTTTTGAGAATAGGTATGACAAGGCCCAGACAGCTAGGAGGGAACAAATCTGACAAGTGTCAAGTGAGGAGGCAGGGCCAGGAATGGGACCTACTCGTATAACCCCCATAATAGGCGAGTACACGTACACACACGTACACACGCACGTACACACAAACGTACACACACACACACACACACACACACACACACACTCAGCATGAGTGCACACCTCTGCCTCTGGTCCAAGAGCAGCGCTATTCACCCTCGTGGGAGCCTTCAGCAACTGTCCATTTTAATGCCGCCGACGAATCAAAACACTCACCATGACCCCCACTCACGTAAAAACTGCCACTACAAAAGAGGGGGGAGGGTGCGAAATGAAGGGAGTGAGGGGTGCTATGTGGGATGGTAAGCGGGGTGATGCGAGGGTGTGTGGGGTGCTGGGTGGGGGTGCTGCGATTTGTTGTACGGGACTGGATGACATTGAAGACAGCGGAAAATCAGCTGGCTGGTGAAAGAAGACAGGCAAAGGCTAGATGGGGAAGGTGTATAGGTAGGGTGAATGGGGCGAATATCAAGGAGAACATGTGAATAACAGACAGCACAACACCCCACAGACCGTATGGAGGCTGAAGAGAAGTTGCAGAGGCTGCTGGACGAGTTTGGTAAGGTATGTAAAAGAAGGAAATTAAAAGTGAATATAGGAAAGAGTAAGGTGATGAGGATAACAAAAAAATAGGTAATGAAAGACTGGATATCAGATTGGAGGGAGGGAGTATGGAGTGAATGTATTCAGATATTTGGGAGTGGACTTGTCAGCAGATGGGTCTATGAAAGACTAGGTGAATCACTGAGCTGATGAGGGGAAAAAGGTGAGTGGTGCACTGAGGAGTCTGTGGAGACAAAGAACGTCATCTTTGGAAGCAAAGAGGTAAATGTATGAGAGTATAGTTATACTAACGCTCTTATATGGGTGTGAAGCATGGGTGGAGAATGTTGCAACAAGGAAAAGGCAGGAGGCAGTAGAGATGTAGTGTCTGAGGGCAATGTGCGGTGTGAATCTAACGTAGAGAATTCGTAACTTGGAGATTAGGAGGAGGGGGAGGAGATGCGGGGTTTCTAAAATATTATCCAGAGTTTTGAGGAGGGACTGTTGATGTGGTGGTTCGGACATTTAGAGGATGGAACGAAATAAAATAAATCTGTAGTGAAAGGAAGACCTAGGAAAGATTGGAGGGAGGGGGTAAAGGAGGTTCTGTGTGCGAGGTGCTTGGACTCCCACAAGCGTGCATGAGCGTGTTAGACAGGAGAGAGTGGAGACAAATGGTGTTTAGGACTTGACGTGCTGTTGGGGTGTGAGCAAAGTAACATTTATGAAGGGATTCAGGGAAGCCGGCAAGCTGAACTCGAGTCCTAGAGGCTTTGAAGGAGGGGTGTTGATATGTTTCAGTTTTGTGTTGTAGTGCAGACACGCCTTTGGCAAGACAATGATGGAGTGAATGATGATGAAATAGTTTCTTCTTTTTCAGGTCACGCCTCCCGAGAAGCCTGCCAAAATTCCGAGAAGCCTTTGACCACTGGGTCATCAAAGCTACAAGTGTCAGGTGCCCAGTACATGTCACTTCTGATGCGAGCACATACGTGACTGTGAAAAGCTACAGAACTAATTTCCTTCTCCTGTTTGGAATACTTCTTCACGAGCAGAATACATATTAATGCAACCATGAAGGAATGATTTTAAGCAAATAGCATTACGACTAGCCGGGGATCGAACCCCATATATATTAACATGCCTCCCGAGAAGCCCACCAAAATTCCGAGACTTAACCCGTCACTTCTTGCCAGGTACAGTAAAGTTTCCTCTCGAAAATTTCAGAATCAGAGTGTGGCACATCACCAGCATCATACAGAGGATCACGATCATTCACAAACATATGCAGAGGATCACCCTCAGGACACATACAGAGGATCACGATCACTCAAAATACATACAGAGGATCACGATCACTCTCAAAACACATACAGAGGATCACGATCACTCTCAACACACATACAGAGGATCACGATCACTCTCAACACACATACAGAGGATCGCGATCACTCTCAACACACATACAGAGGATCACGATCACTCAAATATATAAAGAGGATCACGATTACTCTCAAACAGATAAATGTATGCCAGGTGTGTCTGCCCTCTAATTTAATCTGCGAAGAGAAGTCACAGAGCAACGATTCTTGGGAAAAGGGAAAAGTTTAGTAATGATTCTTGGGGAAATGTTTAATAACGTTCTCAAGAAAAGGTTTAACAATGTTCTCAGGAAAAGGTTTAATAACGTTCTTGGGGAAAGGGAAAGCTTCAACAACGTTTTTTGGGAAACGGAAATGTTTAATAACGTTCTTGAAGAGAGGGAAAGGTTTAATACCATTCTTGGGGAAGGAAAATGTTGTGACCAAAAAAAGGTTCTTTCAGAAACGAAAACATTCAATAACGATTCCTGCGAAAAAGGGGACAAGATTCAATATGTCTGTCTTGTCGAATTCAACCGGCTGATTAATAAAAATTTAAAGCCAATCGACTACACGAGGGTCATTAACACAGCATCTCAACCTCTTGCAACACCAGTCAACCATAATCCGTTATTGTTGTCCCTCTAGTGTTACCTCCCTTATTATCCCTCTAGTGCTACCTTCCTTATTGTAGACCCTCTAGTGCTACTTCGCTTATTGCAGTCCCTCTAGTGCGAACTCCCTTGCTGGAGTCCCTCTAGTGCGAACTCCCTTGCTGGAGTCCCTCTAGTGCGAACTCCCTTGCTGGAGTCCCTCTAGTGCGAACTCCCTTGCTGGAGTCCCTCTAGTGCGAACTCCCTTGCTGGAGTCCCTCTAGTGCGAACTCCCTTGCTGGAGTCCCTCTAGTGCGAACTCCCTTGCTGGAGTCCCTCTAGTGCGAACTCCCTTGCTGGAGTCCCTCTAGTGCGAACTCCCTTGCTGGAGTCCCTCTAGTGCGAACTCCCTTGCTGGAGTCCCTCTAGTGCGAACTCCCTTGCTGGAGTCCCTCTAGTGCGAACTCCCTTGCTGGAGTCCCTCTAGTGCGAACTCCCTTGCTGGAGTCCCTCTAGTGCTAACTCCCTTGCTGGAGTCCCTCTAGTGCGAACTCCCTTGCTGGTGTCCCTCTAGTGCGAACTCCCTTGCTGGAGTCCCTCTAGTGCGAACTCCCTTGCTGGAGTCCCTCTAGTGCGAACTCCCTTGCTGGAGTCCCTCTAGTGCGAACTCCCTTGCTGGAGTCCCTCTAGTGCGAACTCCCTTGCTGGAGTCCCTCTAGTGCGAACTCCCTTGCTGGAGTCCCTCTAGTGCGAACTCCCTTGCTGGAGTCCCTCTAGTGCGAACTCCCTTGCTGGAGTCCCTCTAGTGCGAACTCCCTTACTGTAGTCCCTCTAGTGTTACCTCCCTTATTGTGTCCCTCTAGTGCGAACTTTATTGTAGTCCCTCTAGTGCGAACTTTATTGTAGTCCCTCTAGTGCGAACTCCCTTACTGTAGTCCTTCTAGTGTTACTTCCCTTACTGTAGTCCCTCTAGTGCTACCTCTCTTGTTGTTTTACTTCTAGTGCTACTTTCCTTATTGTTGTCCCTATAATGCTACCTCCATTACTAGTTTTTCTAATGCTGCCTCCGTTATTGTTCTTTCTCTAATGCTACCTCCGTTATTGTTCTTTCTCTAATGCTACCTCCGTTACTGTTCTTTCTCTAATGCCACCTCCGTTATTGTTCCTTCACTAATGCCACCTCCGTTATTGTTCCTTCATTAATGCCACCTCCGTTATTGTTCTTTCTCTAATGCTACCTCCGTTACTGTTCTTTCTCGAATGCTACCTCCGTTATTGTTATTTCTCTAATGCTACCTCCGTTATTTCTTTAATGCTACCTCCGTTATTGCTGTTTCTCTAATATTACCTCCGTTAATGTTTTTGTCTTAATGTTAATTCTCTAGTTTTGTTCTTTTCCCCTCGATGCTACGCCGTCTAGATGGCCATTTAACTTAGTGATTATGTCATCCTCTTCCTCCTTGGCTCCTACTCCCCGTTTCTTGCCCCTCCCCGCCTCATCCTCTTACCCTCATTTGCATAAGAAAGAAATAAGCTTATTGCAGACATAAATTAAAAAGTGCGTTTTTGTATTTGTAGCCCCTCACACCTGGGCCCAGTGGCTAGGCTCAAATCAGACGAGATTATTCCCATTAAGTATCGGTTCTTTTTCAGTAACGGGTGATGTGTTGCTAACTCTTATTTCCGTACTAAGACGTCTGTCGCTGAACCTGACATTAAAAAATACATTCAGGAAACAGTGGCAAAAGTGTGACATGTTTATGAGGTTTTTACCATTTATGGAAAAAGTAGAGACTTGCACTTCGAAACTGCTGATGCAAATTTCAAAACGAGAGAAAACGGGAGATCTCGAAGCTGGCGGTAAGCAACTACCCGCGTTCCCATTTTCTTTGTTGGCGGATGAGGGATGGAGAGAGCCGGGCGATCCCTTGACCTGAGTTACGATATACATCATATATTGCCACGGATATATGCAACGAGGTGGTGGGTGGGGGAGGGGGGCTGCTTCTGACTCCCCCATTCTCTCCAGGTCTCTCCCCCAACCGACACTCTTATCGCGAGAATTAGTTTGGAGAAAGGGAGAGAGTTTGGCGGGGAATGAGATAGCTTAATAAGGAGGAAAAAATATATGGTACGACGAGGTAGTGGCAGTGGTTGAAGAGACAGGCAGGTTGAAGGAAGAAATGGGACAGAAGACATGCGAGGGCAAAGAAAGCTGGAAAATGAGAATGGAAGAACAAATTAAAGCACAAAGAAAATGAAAACGAGAAAGATAAAAAAATATACACGGGATACAAAAAAAATATAAGTGGACGGAACAAAAAAAAAGTCAGATGGAAAAGCGGAGAAACAGTTCACGCAAATGAATACAAAACCACGACAATAAAAGGATAAGATGACTAATGTGATAACAGGGAAAAAGAAGGAAAATATGTCTGAAAAATGCTATATAAAACAGCAACCCTTGTACCTGAGTGGCAAGAAGAGGAAACATACAAGTGATGAAAGGATACATTCAAGAGGCCCTCTAGGCACTCTCCTATCAAGGGATATCAACATCATCCCTGATAATGTCCCTCGGGAAACTACTAGGAGGACCTGTCGAATGTGTTATGACTGGGTTATTTTTGCATACTTGATATTTCTTTTGCAATAATTATGTAACACACAAACTGAAATCGTAATAAACGCTACTTAATGAATATATATATATATATATATATATATATATATATATATATATATATATATATATATATATATATATATATATATATATATATATTATATATATTTAATATTTTATATATAGGGAAGTACCACCTCTATAGCTGGAATGGGGACCCTCATCCTCAGAGAAGACAATAAACGTACCTCAGGGAAAACTCAAGGTTCTCCCCGGAGCTGTTTGAATATTTTCTTCTCCTACCACCTGGAGTTTCTGGAGTTTATCTGGAGAGAGTTCCGGGGGTCAACGCCCCCGCGGCCCGGTCTGTGACCAGGTCTCCTTAGGTCAGTGTCCCAGGATGCGACCCACACCAGTCGACTAACACCCAGGTACCCATTTTACTGATGGGGAACATAGACAACAGGTGGAAAGAAACACGTCCAATGTTTCTACTCTGGCTGGGAATCGAACCCAGGCCCTCACCGTGTGAAGCGAGAGCGTTAACCACCAGGCCACCAGAGCCCCCACCCCTATATATTTTTATTTTATGTGAACATTTATTAATAAACAAAATACATTTACAGAAAAAAACAAACATGAATTCAATGGCACAATGTATCAAAGATCATGAATTTCCTCCAGCTCCTCCGAGGCTGGACGCGAGCCAAGTATGCAGCAAGCATTTCCCCTCTGGATGGCGACGCTGAGGCGCTGGAACATGAAAGTGGCTGCCCTTGGGTCCCTGGTGGTGTCGATGAGTCTGGAACCCAATTCTTTAAGGAAACGTGTGGCATTTTTTCCCCATTATCCCAAGGTCTCTGATCCCACTGGGACAAATCGATACTGTTGGCTAATGTCCCTGTACTTGCTGATCTTGTACTCCTCCCTGTCGCCCCACACTGTGATGGATATAGGTGTCAGCCAGTGTGGACACACAGGTATAGTCCCATGCTAAGAGCTTGCCATTCTTCCAAGGATAGATGGTGATCCCGTCGAGGCGGTTTGCTGGGTTGTGGGTATTGTTGGCTGCTAGTGATCGGGGCTCCCTCTCGGCAGGGCATCCAGGTGTAGCAAGGGTTCTCTTAATGATGTCGTTGACCTCATTGTGTCTTGCATGCCAGCCCTTGGTTTTGGAACAGTTAAGACCATGTAGACCGTATTGGTCTGCTTGCACTTTGCCGCAAATACACATATATTCTGTGTGAACTGGGGCAGCAAGGCGCAGAGCCACTGCAATACGGAGGGTCTTAGGGTCGAGTCGCGTTCCCATTGCCGATATGGGAACTGTTTGGAGGAAGTCCCCGGAGTGAGGTGCACTCACAGCCTGGAGACGGGCAATCTCCCTATCTGATGTTGCAGCCCTGACCATGTTGGCAAGCACCTTTTCAGCAAAAGGGCCATCCCAGCTTGACTGTTTGTGAGCCAGTGTTGCACTAGGGTTTGGTGTTGGAGCAGCAAGAGTCTCCCATTCGGTGATGGCACTGGCATAGCTAGGGTCTTCTATTCCTGCTGAGTCACTGAGGGTGTCAGGAAGAATTTGTCTTATCAACTCGTTTGATGCTATGGAAGAGGATAGGAAAGCTGGTAGAGCAATCTGGGAGGATCTGCGTACTCCTAGCCCTCCAAGCCTGACCGGAAGTGAGGCTTGCAACCACTGTCCATCGTCAAGGGAAAGATTCAATACACTCTAGCATGACCTTCAGGAGAGAGTCATATTCCTTGAGTTTTGGACTGCTGAAGGCTGGGGAGCATCTCAGAAAATAGGTAAGTTTTGGAATTGACAGGCACCTGGTGAGTAGGTAGAAGGCATCGTGTGTGTCAATGTCTTTCATCCTGCTTTCCATCGTCCGGAGGTCTGAGACTTTTTTTCCTAGGATCAGATCGATGGCATTGGACCCAAGAGGAGCACCGAGGAGAGTGCTATTGGCTGGATCAATGGCTCGTGCTCCTGGTAAAACGGCGCTAATATTCTGGATCATCTGTTGATTGGTGGAAACTATTTCACATTTGGTGGGGTTTAAAGAAAGGCCCAGGCTTTCTCTCATGTCTTTAATTTTACTGATGTCCTCTAGGAGAGATTCTGTTGTGCCAGCTAGGGTACCGTCGTCCAGGAACCAGATATTGAGCTCGCTGGAGAGTGCCTCCGTGACTTCCTTGATGACCAAACAAATTAGAAAGGGGGCGAGAGGGTCCCCCTGTTGCACGCCCTCACACGAGTCAATTTCATGGTCCCCAAACAATAGTTTGGAAGTCACACTATAACACGATTCTATGAAAGGATAAAGGGAAGGGAAGTTTCTATAAACTGCTTGGAGAGCAGCATCCCTTCTGACTGAGTTGAAAGCGTTGGCAAAGTCCAATTTGACCAAGGCTTTTTCATCGGACATGTTTTTGATATATACTCGTGCTGCGTGGGCAGCTGCTTCACAGCCCTGTTGAACGCCGAAACCGAGCTGAGTTGGTTTCAGCATTGCAGCAGCCTTTTGACTCACCCTTCTTACTGCAGCCTTGGCGACTAGGCGCCGAAGGGTGTTGCCCACTGCAATGGGCCTGATTCCGCCATCTTTTTTCCGGAGGGCACACAATAAGGCACCAAAGAAAAGGGGTCTGATGGCCTCTGGGACACTGCCAGCCAGGCACAGGTTGGAAAATTTGGTGAGTTCAGACAGCAGAATCTCTGAAACCTCACCAAGTGCTGGATTGAGTATTTGTTTTAAGTGTTGAGGCCTTAAACCGGTGAAACCTCCTGCTGAGCCCTGTGGAAATGATATAGCAGCTTTATACACATCAGCATCCTGTAAGGTTATATGTTCTTCGCCTGCTGCAATGTCAGGGAGGTCAATGTTGGTACTGGGAGCCCTGGGTGGATGTTTGTCCTTCAGAGCTTGCGCCGTGCTGACGTCCTTGGGAGCGATGGTATCCTCACTGGTTATAAGTCTCAGAGCTCCAATAGTATTACCCTCTTCTATTTTTTGCTAATTTGGGCTCTGATTTTTGAGGTGTCGGGTGTCCTGTTGTTGGCATTTGCCCGGCGGGTGTTTGTCGCCCTAGGGGGGAGACGGACGAGGTTGTCATCCCTTGGGAATGCATTTATTGCCCTAATAACATGTGTTACTAGTGACTTGTCCCTCCTTGGTGGGACAGCCAAACAGATATTGCCAAAAAGCAGCAGGTTGTGCCAGGATCTGTTGTTTGAAGGAGCATCGTTGACTTTCTTCAGAAGGTCAGTGAATTTGCTAGCAGCTTGAGGGCGAGCTGCTTTGGGGATGTGTGTCAGAGTCCTGGTGGATGTTAATTTGATTGCAGATTTGAGGTCCTCTGTAGAGGTGAAGTCACGGTAGGTGTCAGCCCTGTCTGCTGGGGGAGGCTGTTGGTTGTAAAAAAATTTAATTTTGCGCCAAAAGAATCTTAGAAAACTTACCTAACCTTATTATAACAAGAGCAATTTATTTTAGCCTAACCCAACTAAATATATTTTAAATACGTTTACAATAATTTAGTACTAAACACACACAATCAAATATATTTTTTTCGTTAGGTTCAGAATGATTTTGGCTAAATTATTGCATACACAAATTTTCACTTGTCCTATATGGCAAGATGAGCGTTGCTATTTAAGCCAAGATCGCAAGTTCTGCCTATTCGGCACGACATTATATATATATATATATATATATATATATATATATATATATATATATATATATATACACACACACATTACATGCATACACAAAATACACAAAATAGGCGCGAGAGACAGTCACCGTTCATAAAAAAGCATGTGAAGAGAATAGGGCAAACATCGGAAAACAAGATAAACAATAGTAAAATAGTTAAGTTGGTAAATAACAGCACATGAGGGAGGGTACGAACTTTGCCCTACATTCAACTCCTCCAAAAATCCAGCTTTCCTGGCAGCCTCTACTCTTGGCCAACACTCGCCCATGTTTACGTTTTGAAGATTGCAAATACTGTCTCAGACTCGCAAAGCCATATTCAGAAGACGCACTCCAGTCCATGGATGAGCTCAAGACGAATACCGCGGCAAGTCCATTAGCTTCGTTTACCTTTGCAACTGTGTCAATGGTGGTTATTTCCCACCAAAAGTATCGGCTGATATTTCTTGAGGGGATATGAACCTCCTTTGACGCTGTTGGAAAGATAAACAAAGCAGGGTTTTCCTCCAGAACTCGCCTTTAAAGACCCGAGTTTGTTTCCTGTACATGGCTCCAAGACATTCGGAAACATATCGAGTCCGCATCATACAAACACTAATCCTCCATACAATAAATACATTTTTTTGCATCAAAAGCCGCGACAAACATCAAAAGAATCAATCACTCGGTGAGGATAAACAAGCACGCAGCGATACACTCGCCCCAGCCACTCACGTCAGACTCGATCACGAAGTGTAAACGTATAAACAACCTTCTCCTGCTGGCTGTTATCTGTGACCCGCAGTCAGATAAGCAAAGCACACGACTCTTGCATTAACTGAACCTATAATTTTGCCTACTCTGGAGTCAGTGCAACGACAACTGAAGATTACACAGTTTTCCTGTTTTTGTAAATCACTGGCGAATGTAAGGGGTTATAGCTTCAAAAAGTGCATAAATGATTTGCTGTTTTTATATATAAAAACTCCTAAGAAATTAATCTCCGACAGACAGTAACTATATAGCCTTGTACTGATGAATAAGATACATATGTAACACTTGCGTATACAAATACAACAGTGCTGTATTCGTCTGTGTTCGACTGAGGAAGCTTGCTGTACAAGTGATATGTTTTGGCAATCATTTACCCGTGCTGCACGCGTCTCATTCATCAACTTGTCGTTATTGTATGATAACCATTTACTAATCAATTTATAATGTCTACTGGTTTACAAATATCAAATGAAATATGAGAAATAAATTTGGTGTCTCAAGACAATAATGGTTGACTTATATATACTATGGGAATAGTTGGGCGAGAGTACAACCTGCTTAACATATGCCTGTAGGATCTACCTAACAGTAGAAACCCCAAGCATGTAGCAGTAGGATCTGCCTACCATTGGGCAATAAGGCCTACCTATCATGGTCCAGTGGGCCTACTGCAGACAATCTTCATTCTTAGGCTGCGCAACACAACTGATTAACTTTCTAACTCCTGCAACACTAATGACTAACCTTTCCTTTCCAGGTTTGTCACTAGTGTTGCAGATTCCTGCAACACTAGTGACAAACCTTCAGACCCTACGAGCTGAAACACTAATGACTTATTTTCCTAACAACGGCCACCTAGTCTAAAAAAAGGTGAACATAAATCAAGTCTTAGAAATGATTTTAAGAGAAATGTTAGTCAATCTTCCTTTATGCCAGAACATTGCATACAACCCAAAACAGATGTTTATATGTTTAACCTGAGACTATTACCACGCACAACGGGTTAAACACGATACTGTAGTTTATGACTTGGCCTTTTTACTGACCTCGAAAGTTATACGAAAAATGATGCTGTTACTGGAAATGTTATGCGGTAATTTCGATTGGGAATCATAATTTATTACATCGCATTTATACACTAAAAAAATGTAAAATAATATGAAATTTAACCTAGGAACATTCACAACGGAGGTGACAAAGGACACTGAGAAATATTGCAGAACAGTATTTAGGCCAGAAACTGAAGGGTCGCCCTGCCGTGGTTAGCATCAGTGACAGACGACACCTTCAACAAAAGGCCACACCACAGACTGCTTCTCACCATAAGGCTGACAGCAATACAGAACCAGTCATTAATATAACAAGCGTGTTAGGTCTCTTTTTCCTAATGCATAATCTAACAACTTCCATATACCATGCAATTAAACTCCGCTTACCAAAGATTAACAACATAACACAAATCTTAGTATCAACAGCTATTTATTTTCAGTTTCTTCAATTTCGTTGTTAAGATACAAATCCCATCAAGGATTTGCATCTTAACAGCGAAATAATTTGTCATTTGATCACTTTTTTCTTTCTTTTGCCATAGTTCCGAGCATCACTGTCTTCACTGGCCGGTATCAATCTCATAAATTAGAAGTGAAATACTTCAAGAATAAGAGCCAATAAGAAATGAACATGGAGGTAACGAGTACACTGAATATAAGTTGAATTTTGTGAGCTTTACTGGCCATCTTATATGTTTACGAGATAAAACACCAGCAGTCCTGCCAGAGTGCAAAACGTTTATCGGGCATCCTTTTAACACTTCTATGAATGGTTGCTGTCTACCAACCAGTCCAACCTACTTGATTCAACTATCAGAAAACCTACCCCTTAAGTTTAAGCAAAGGAAAAAACCTAAGCAACAATGTGTAACTTTAAAACGCTTCGCCCAGGTATAGCTTTCATGAACTTTGTCACACATGTAACTTAAAGAACCTACCCCTAAGTGTAATTTTTAAAGAATCTACCCCATGAGTAATTTAATTAAGACCCTGCCTCATGTGTAACTTGATAATGGAAACCTTGATAAAACCTAACTTAAATACAATCATGCGGGCACGTAGAATTAACCGAAGATATCCCGTGTAAAAACCTGTGGAATAAAAAATGCATTTTAAACGTAAAATCTTGCGCTATTTTATACTTAAAACCTTGCTTGATTTTAAATGTAATTTTACACTTTAAAGCTTGCATCATTGTAAACTTAACACAGCTTCTTGACTCTGTTAATCTTTAAAACCTGTCATACTGTTTACAAAATGTACTTGTGAGAGAGGAAGAGGAGCAAGCTGAAAGACAGTAATTATCTTAGAAGGTACTGTCGTCTTCTTATACAATTAAGAAACGTTAGCCAGTTAAACCTTTTTGCATTCTGGGTTTCATGAACATGTAATATCTCAGGTAAATCTTACAAACATCTACTTACATTCAGTGTATACATCTTTAATTTCTAGAACACTTCTTTAGTTCCTGATCTTATATTTCCATTCCAGCCTAGAAGGCTGTATTAATACATTAATGACTAACAAACTCGACAAGTAGTTTATTAAGACACTGCGCAATACCTGTCTTCATGATGGAAACATTTCGCCAACTAGTGGCTTTATCAGTTAAACACAAAGAATAATGCTGTAGATGGTTCAGACATGAAGTAGTTGTTTGAGGTGATCATTCTCTCATCCCTGATAAATCCGTTGGAGAAGGTGAAGTACCAGTCTGAGGCAATTCCTCCTGCAGGCTTGAGAGGTGTTCAGTCCCCCAGTCCCGATGAATCTCGAGACTGGTGGAATGAACACCTTTCAAAGCTGAAGGAGCGATCACCTCCGAGTTCTACTTCAGGTCATTCACCATCTCTAATATTATTCTCTGTACGCCTGGTCTGCAACAGGGGCGATGATCCCAAAGCCATTAACAAGTAGAAGAAACATGATAAGACTGACTTAGTGAACTCATAATGCTGCTAAGATGCAAATCTCCGATTCAAAAAGAGACCCTCCAATTCTAGCTCCACTAATTGTGTCAATGTTGTTGGAGGGGGGCACAAGAAAGGCTGTAAAGCGAGATGTGGTTACCCAAGATTGCTATGTGGTTGAGGGGACCAGCTAAAATCACCTTTCACATCCATCAACTCTGTTTAGCATAGGGTAAATAACCCTCTTTGTAAAAGCAGCCATGTACTTCCAATGATACAAAGGAAAAAACCGGTCTGTGGCCAACAACTACAGACAGTATCACTACTGTCAATCGCTGGCAATTTTTTACTGTCATTTGCTACTGTGGGACCAACATTATGGCGTCAGAAAAGGTCGCTTTACAGCTGATGTCCAGTAGAATCACTCCACTAGGTGGCTACAGTCAATGAAGGTAGCCAAGATCAGTTGTGCTCTTGTGCTGGACATTGCTGCCGACGTTGACCGCAACAACAATAAGTCACTCGTGGATCCGTTTTACACCTCCAAGATATACAGAGGACATCAAACAGTAACGGATCTTTAGATCCAAAACGAAGCTGTTTTTCTGCAGATATTTTACAGGCGGAACAAATAATTTACATAGAGGATTTATATAAAATTATTTATCCTAACAAATATTAATAGGGTATTGCTCTCGATTATTAATTACGGCAATATATTTATATCACGATAAAAAAAACACCACATTTCGCTTCGATGGACTGAAACCGCAGTTCTATGGTTATATAAACCGGATAATATTAAGAACTTTCCTGAGTAAAGAGTGGTGTGTCTGATAATTTTAAACACTAAGTTACCTCTCAATATTCACTGTAAGACTGAATAAATAATATATCTCTTCTAAACGAGATTTATATTATTTACTTCTTATTCTGAGAATCACCGTCGGCGCTGACTATCCCCCACCTTGTTAATATTCCTGCTTAAATATAATGATCAAAAGTAATATTCTATAATCTAACACATCAATGATTTAAACAGATTGAACACCAACACATTAGCGTACTGTCGACAGTAACGAAGTAAAGACAGGTGCAGAACAAACTTTTATTGCGACAACGTTGTGCTCTATGTAGAGCTTTATAAGGTCAATGACCACATCCAAAGACTTATATTTTCACTAAAACAGTATCTGCTTACTAATTTTCAATTTTGTTCACACTATTCATTGCACGTTCATTTTTTTCAATTAGATTTACTGTGTTCATAAAAAGAACAGGGGTGCGTTTATTAATATTCTCATTCCTTTAAGGTTTCTTCTCAATATAAAAGTCTTGGTCTGAGACGAAGCAGCTGAGATAATGATCCCAAGAACCCTTAACAGACACAAGCTAGTCCACAATTCGGGTTTGAACTATTATCTTCGATGGCTAGTTTACCATCCTGTCTCTCGACTTCTGGAGAAAACGAAGGTGGTTACATGGAACCTCGACTAGTTCGGCTCCACCAGAGTCACGCATCAGCTATTATACCATAAGACGCTCAACCACCAGAAGTTTCTCTCTGGCTTTACCTTCCTCCAGTACATCTCTCAATCTTCGATTATTTATTATTTGTATGACTAATTTGGAAAACATCATCATATTTATCATAAAAGTATTCTGACAATGATTGCTTGAGGTGATCTCTTCAGTAAGCAGGACTTACTTGGCTGTACCTGGGTACAACACTCACCCTGTATCCGAGGTCAAAATTGCTTAACATTACATAATTTATGTAAGTATACAATGTATAATGAAGTAAATTGTTCTTGGTATAAACACAAGCCGAGGCAAGAAATAGCTTTCTGGTTAGTAAAATTCATGGTAGGAACGATTATTCTTAATCAGAGAGAGAGAGAGAGAGAGAGAGAGAGAGAGCAAGCATATGTAGTCCAAGTCAGAACCGCTCCTCAAGACTTCCCCACCTCCCGCCTGCTGGGTCAGTCTCGACCTCTCCCTATCACGCTGCTATTTAAGCCGTGTGCATAATTAACAATCATTATCACATTTTCCATGAGCACGAAGAGCCCGTCGCTCTGAGCTCCGGAGTTTCTCCAAGCGCTCGTAACTCATCCACCATTATTCCCATATCTCATTTTTTTTTTTTTAGTTTATTTAGCCGCCTCATTTTCTCTTATGCTTCCCATTAGGATTTCGAATCCTATACACGATGCTAATTTTAAGCTGTTAGTGTTATCAGGAAAAATATACCTGACAAGGAACGGTGTCAGAAAGTGACCCGTTCTATGATGGCCACCCTATGACCACGAGAGCATATGACCCCGTGACCCCATGGACACGTGAATGCAGGGTAGCGGATCACCCTACAGCAGTCCACGGAGGCAGCGATCACTGGCTTACCAGTGCTGAATCCTATGGCCTCTGTTTAGCGAAGAATAAAAAAGCACAATACCGTGACTGGAGTAATATACAAATAACCAGCATCGTCAATGGTCCTGGTCAGACCGCAACGTCGTCACAGGTTTCCTACGTGCGATTTATGTGTGTACTCTTCACCTCCTTCAAAAAATTAAGATTATTTACCATGGCAGGGGTAACCCAAATAAAGAAACATTTACCGTCACTCGTTCTCTAGCTGTCTTGCCAGAAGTGAGCGGACACTAAGTTAAATTAAACCATCTCTTCATATACTGCTGCATGTACAGAATCAAACTGAAAGGTTAGAATTTGATAATGTACTGAACTGGAATCGATACTCTTGAAATGTTTTATCGTGCCGTTTCTTGAAGGTGAGTATTGTATTGGTGTCTACAACACGGGAAGCGCAGACAATAACAATAGCAATAATAATTTATTTTCATTATTATTATTATATTCCCGTGGAGGCTATAAATAGGTAAAAGTGATACAACACTTGGGGGCGCGCGAATTCAATCTGGTTTCATCCAAGGAAAAAGAGTGGTCGCTTTAGTTCCAAGGATCGAAAAACCGATCACCAGCATCAATGAAGGTAATGAAAAGAGAGAAAGGAAGAGAAACGGGAAGAAGAGGAATAGAGGAATAGCATGGCCTTCAGCTAAGATAAATGGGCTAAGTTACTGAATGGTTCAAATCACAGCTATACATGAAAGTATCACAACTATACGCAAAGATTATCACACCTATACTTGATAAGACTCTCACAGCTAAACATCAACGACTATCACGGCTATACATCAAAGATTATCACAGCTATATATCGAAGACTATCACAGCTATGGGTGAATGGGTTAATTTGAAATAAACATTCTCTCTCAGTCCACGGCAGGATTCGAACCTGCACACTGTGTGTCAAAGTACATAGTACTTTCGCCAACCTGCCAGATACAAAATCTGGCTGAGTAGCGAAAGTACTATGTACTTTCATACACAGTGTGCAGGTTTGAATCCCGCTGTGGATCGAGATATAAAGAGGTAATGGTTTATATATATATATATATATATATATATATATATATATATATATATATATATATATATATATGTATATATATATCTATATATATATGTATATATATATTTATATATATATTTATATATATATATATATATATATATATATATATATATATATATATATATATAATGTCGTGCCTAATAGGCAGAACTTGCGATCTTGGCTTAAATAGCAACGTTCATCTTGGCATATAGGACAAGTGAAAATTTGTGTATGCAATAATTTCGCCAAAATCATTCTGAACCTAACGAAAAAAAATATATTTCACTGAGTTTGTTTAGTATTAAATTACTGTTAACAAATCTAAAATATATTTAGTTGGGTTAGGCTAAAATAAATTGTTCTTGTTATAATAAGGTTAGGTAAGTTTTCTAAGATTCTTTTGGTGCATATATATATATATATATATATATATATATATATATATATATATATATATATATATATATATATATATATATAAGACGGAGAATAGGATAGCAGATGAACAAGGAGGCTTTAGGAAAGGTAGGGGGTGTGTGGACCAGGTGTTTACAGTGAAACATATAAGTGAACAGTATTTAGAAAAGGCTGAAGAGGTCTTTGTGGCATTTATGGATTTGGAAAAGGCGTATGACAGGGTGGATAGTGGGGTAATGTGGCAGATGTTGCAGGTGTATGGTGTAGGAGGTAGGTTACTGAAAGCAGTGAAGAGTTTTTACGAGGATAGTGAGGCTCAAGTTAGAGTATGTAGAAAAGAGGGAAATTATTTCCCAGTAAAAGTAGGCCTTAGACAAGGATGTGTGATGTCACCGTGGTTGTTTAATACATTTATAGATGGGGTTGTAAGAGAAGTAAATGCGAGGGTCTTGGCAAGAGGCGTGGAGTTAAAAGATAAAGTATCACACACAAAGTGGGAGTTGTCACAGTTGCTCTTTGCCGATGACACTGTGCTCTTGGGAGATTTGAAGAGAAGTTGCAGAGATTGGTGGATGAATTTGGTAGGGTGTGCAAAAGAAGAAAATTGAAAGTGAATACAGGAAAGAGTAAGGTTATGAGGATAACAAAAAGATTAGGTGATGAAAGGTTGGTTATCAGATTGGAGGGAGTATGGAGGATTTGAATGTATTCAGATATTTGGGAGTGGACGTGTCAGCGGATGGGTCTAAGAAAGATGAGGTGAATCATAGAATTGATGAGGGGAAAAGGGTGAGTGGTGCACTTAGGAGTCTGTGGAGACAAAGAACTTTGTCCTTGGAGGCAAAGAGGGGAATGTATGAGAGTATAGTTTTACCAACGCTCTTACATGGGTGTGAAGCATGGGTGATGAATGTTGCAGCGAGGAGAAGGCTGGAGGCAGTGGAGATGTCATGTCTGATGGCAATGTGTGGTGTGAATATAAGGCAGAGAATTCGTAGTTTGGATGTTAGGAGGGAGGTGCGGGATTACCAAAACTGTTGTCCAGAGGGCTGAGGAAGGGTTGTTGAGGTGGTTCGGACATGCAGAGAGAATGGAGCGAAACAGAATGACTTCAAGAGTGTATCAGTCTGTAGTGGAAGGAAGGCGGGGTAAGGGTCGGCCTAGGAAAGGTTGGAGGGAGGGGGTAAAGGAGGTTTTGTGTGCGAGGGGCTTGGACTTCCAGCAGGCATGCGTGAGCGTGTTTGATAGGAGTGAATGGAGACAAATGGTTTTTAATACTTGACGTGCTGTTGGGGTGTGAGCAAAGTAACATTTATGAAGGGGTTCAGGGAAACCGGCAGGCCGGACTTGAGTCCTGGAGATGGGAAGTACAGTGCCTGCACTCTGAAGGAGGGGTGTTAATGTTGCAGTTTAAAAACTGTAGTGTAAAGCACCCTTCTGGCAAGACAGTGATGGAGTGAATGATGGTGAAAGTTTTTCTTTTTCGGGCCACCCTGCCTTGGTGGGAATCGGCCAGTGTGATTATATATAATATATATATATATATATATATATATATATATATATATATATATATATATATATATATATATATATATCTCAGAGATATATATGTATCAAAGACTATCCCTAGTTACCGATAGTTTTACCCGCTATAAATGATCGTAAGACAATTTGCCAACATTTTGTGATTATAAGTTTGATACACTGATAATTTTTAATCTAGCAGAGTAATTATGTATTGAGTAAAAAAATATACAATTTGATTCTGCTCATCATTTCTAGTTTTAATTAACTCTTCCCTCGCGAATTGTAATTATAACCCAGGGTAATTATTTTAATGACACGTACACAGGAGGAAATTAACAACCGCAGGGATGATTAGCAGAGGCCATTAACATAAACGATTAACATCACAATCATCTACACCCCCGAGCATGTACAATCATCAACTAGGCTGACACCTGCAGCAGATTCATTTCATTTGGGAAGATGGGCAATGGTGAGGGTGCTGAGGTGGGAATAGTGGGGGGTTTCTGAGGTGGCAATGGTGAGGAGAGTGCCTAGGTGGGGATGGTGGTAATGCCAAGGTGGGATTGGTGAAAGTGCCAAGGTGGGATTGGTGGAAGTGCCAAGGTGAACGAGGGGACAACACCGGACAAACCCCCATTCTTGTAGGGGAAGAACAAACAGAGAAAGAGGGGGGGGGGGAAAGAACAAGCAGTGTGTGGCAAATTGTTAAAAAATTGGAGAGGCAAAGAACGGGGGAGGGGTGGCCACCCCCCATCCACAACACCAGCTGGATATAAAAATATCAGACGAGGTGAGGGCTCAACCCACAATTAACGCCGGCCTTATACGGCATGAAATCTGATAGTATAATAATAGTCGTAAAAATGTGATGAAGATGTGATAACGCTGGGATGTTTTATGCAAGCGTTGTCTGGCTCTGCGATCACCCCGTGATGGAGGCTTCATAGCCCAGGGCAGCCTGTCGCAATTATGCTGCAACCATGATCCTTGATTATGCTGCAACCACGCTCCTTAATTATGTTGCAACCACGCTCCTTAATTATGTTGCGACTATGCTTCTTAATTAACCTCCCTTGATACCCCATGCCCTCTCACACCTTCTAGAACCTAGTATATATTGCATAGAATAAGCACCAGTTGATATACAGAAAGAACAGAACGCAACGACGTAGAACAATGCATTTGCCAATCACTGGTGTCATTATCACCTTGTTTCAATAGTGTCACCATGAATGTATTTGAATGGCGTCAACATCAATGTATTTAAATGGATTCAACATCAATGTATTTGGTACCAGCATAAATTAATTTGAATGGTATCAACATCAGTGTATTTGAATGTTAACAAATACGTTTAATATACATCGACATTAATGGGTTCTGAGACATTCGCCTTTACCATGTTTCAATACAGTATTCATCAATGCGTTCCAGTATAAGTCATCAATATTTCAATGGGTACTGGTATGCCTGGGAGCACTTACTGCCTCCTGCCTCTCTACCTCATTCGAGCAAAGACGCTTCCTCTGATTGCTTGGACCTTCTCTTTTCTGCAACAATGCAAACTCCCGATGTGTTTATTACAACACGAAAAGCCAAGATCTATCATTCAACTCCTTCGATTATAATCGAAGTACATACCCCTTGAATATGATAATAATATTGAATATTACTGAAAATTTTACTAAGACGAAACAACTGCGCACACACACCAGGTGGTGTTTATATCGCTGTGTATATATACTATGTTTACTTTGTATTTTAGGAATTAAATAATCACTGCTTGATGGTGTAGAGGTGAAGTGCAGCCTTAACGAGCCTCCTATAATCGAGAGACGTTTAACCTCGTTAAATCAACACAACACTAATCACACACACACACACACACACACACACACACACACACACACATACTTTTTCACAGTCTGCCAATAACATTACCAGGATGACACCATCGCTCAGTTGCTCAAGATGAACAAAGATAATTACGTATCTATAAGCAAGCAATAATTACAACTGTTGAAAGAACCCCGCAAGCAACACTCGTTACTGTCAGAGCAAACATCAATACATGCAATACCAGTCACTGTTAAACCAAACATTAATATATACAGTACTTACGCATGTTAATCACTCAAAACACTCCCCCTTATTAAAACAATTACACATTCCATTAACAACTGTTTAAACAAGACACCAAACACACAACATTCATCACTGTGAAAACAAAGGAAACACACACGATATTCACCACTGCGAAAATAAAGGAAACACGAGACATTCACCACCGTGAAACCCCCACACAACACTCACCATTATTAAAATAACAATACAGCAGCATTCAGGAAACTAGGTAAGAGTTATACTACCATGCTCAAACACGGTCAACCTAAGCTACGATCCACAGCTGATTTAACTGCTACAAAACACACTCATCCCTAGCGAGGTGTACTTCTGGAAAACAGTCTTGGTCTGTTATACCCCGGTACACTGTACCCGGTGAGGACAAATCTTAAAAATAACAATAATCATAAGTTTTTGTTGACGTTGACGAACATGTTAAGTAACTATCATTAAGGTGAATGTGAGGCTCATCACAATTCTATTTCACGACCCACACCCGTGAATACCTCATAAGGGTTAAATAATATGCTCCACACACAAAGTACACCCAAATCTTGTGTACGTAAAATGCATACGAGTGTACATTATACACGTCGGATGTATTAACTGTAGTGCGGGTATAAATTATGAATGGTATTTAGTACAGAATGTATACTTCATACACTATTTTGTCCAACAATCAGAACAAGCATAATTCTCACACCAGGATTAGCAACAGCTTGGTTGACCAAGAAAGCACCAGACAAGACAGGCCCAAGTCCGGGCTGCAGGAGTGGGAAAACTCTCGAAACCCATTAAGAGTATATCAAAAGAGTATCCTGGATAGCCATCCATTCAAGCAAGCACAGAAAAAAAGTGCAAAAGTCACTAGAAGACAAAGTTTTAGAAGTAAGCAGCAAGTCAGGTAAGCCAACAAGCAAGCAAGCAAGCAAGGTCAGAAAAGTAAGCAAACAAGGAACAAAAGCAGCAGCACCTGAAGCAAAACCAGAAGCACCTCTTACCTGTTAATGACCAGCCAGCGGTTCTGGACCAGATGTGTTGATAAAACTCATGTTAAGCCTCTGTTAAAACTAAATAATTATGTGGCTATTCATTAAACGATAAAACTGAAGCACTAAACTCGGGTGTTTGGTTCTTGCCTTCAAACCTTAATTACGGTTATTTGTTCAAGCAGTTTAACACAAACTTTCTGTACAGGATAACCACCATAACAACGGTACATTATTATTATTATAATCAAAAAGAAGCGCTAAGCCACAAGGGCTATACAGCGCTGCAGGGTAGGGAAGGAAGCAAGGGAATTGGATGGCAGAAGGGAGGGGGGATGATCAGCAGGGTACAGAAAACAGCGGGGCAGGGGATAGTACGGGGGTAGAGGGTAGCAAGAGATACAAGTAGAAAGGGCTGAAAGTATCAAAATTTGTGGAGTAAGTCAGTCGTTGTCAAAAAGTCAATGAGAGAGTCCGGATGAAAGGTGGGTCCATCAGCGAGAAGGGAAGGTAAAGAGAGAGCAGCGGGGCGAAGACGACAGAGGTAAATTCTGCGTGCTCGTTGATAAAGTGGGCAGTCCAACAGAATGTGGCTGACTGATAATGGAGCTTGGCAATTCTCACAGAGAGGAGCAAGACGCCTCTCCATGAGATATCCATGAGTAAGACGAGTATGGCCAATGCGAAGACGGGAGAGAGTAGTCTCCCAACCTCGACACTGGTGATAAGAAGACGGCCAGTAACCTATACTCGGTTTAATAGACTGAAGTTTGTTGCCGAGCATAGTAGACCAACGTTGTTGCCAACGGGTGTGAAGGTGGGAAGATATTACAGCAAAATAGTCCGTACATGGAATACCTCTATAAGAAACTGGTAGGTCATGTACTGCTGACCGCGCAGCAGTGTCTGCCTGTTCATTGCCCTGTACGTCAACATGACCAGGGACCCAACAAAAAACAATATCTTTATGCTTAGTAAAGATGCGGCGTAGCCAAAGTTGGATACGGAGGACTAAGGGGTGAGGTGTATCAAATTTTTGTATAGCCTGTAAAGCACTAAGGGAGTCTGAGACAACCACAAATGATGACACAGGCATAGATGCAATACGGATAAGTGCTGTAAGGATGGCATATAATTCAGCAGTAAAAATACTAGCTGAAGATATTAAATGCCCTTGTACGACGCTGTCCGGAAACACTGCTGCGAATCCTACGCCGTCAGAAGACTTAGAGCCATCTGTGTACACAGCAATGGCATGAGAATGAGAGTGAAAGTGGTCAAGAAAAAGAGAGCGGGAAGCGACCGTAGACAGTTGGGCTTTCGAGCAAGGGAGGGAGAAAGAACAGACTCGAACAGCTGGAACTTCCCAGGGGGGTAGGGAAAAGTGTGATGCTACATGTACATAGAAAGGTGGTAGTTGAAGAGAAGACAAGAGCGAATGAAGGCGAAGAGAGAAGGGACGGAGTAAGCAGGGGCGGCGAACAAATAAAGAATGTCTACTAATATCAGTGACCATTCTATAAATGGAAGGATTGCGGAGATCATGAGAGCGTACATAGTAGCGCAGGCAATGGGCATCACGGCGATCGGATAAGGATGGAACGTTCGCTTCTGCATAGAGGCTTTCGACAGGGGAAGAGCGAAAAGCACCAAGGCATAAACGTAATCCTTGGTGATGAATGGGGTTAAGGCTAGAGAGAGTAGCAGGAGATGCCGCTGAATAGATCTGGTCACCATAATCAAGTTTCGATAAAATAAGGGTGGAATGTAGGTGAAGGAGGGTTCGACGATCAGCTCCCCACGAAAGATGAGCAAGGGTTTTAAGAAGGTTCAGCCGGCTGTGACAAGTTGCCTTCAGAGAGGTAATGTGAGGTTTCCAGGATAACCTACGATCAAAGAGGAGGCCCAGAAACTTGACTGTATCACGTTCAGGGATACGTGAGCCATAGAGGTACAAAGGATGATCAGAGATGACAGAGCGTCTAGTGAAAGTGATTTGGTGGGTTTTAGTGCTGGAAAATTTAAACCCATGTGTGGTGGCCCAATTGGAAACACGGTCGACTGCATGCTGGAGAGAAACTGTAAGGAGGTGACAGTCAGCGCCTGCACAGGCAATAGCGAAGTCATCAACATAGAGTGATGACCAAATATTTGATGGAAGACTAGAGGCCAAATCATTAATAGCAAGGAGAAAAAGTGTTGTGCTCAGAACACATCCCTGGGGGACACCTTCAGCTTGGATAAAGTCCGGGGAGAGCACATTATTAACCCGAACACGGAAATGCCTGTCAGTTAAAAAGTTCTTAAGGAAGGATGGTAGATTGCCTCGAAGGCCTAAGGAGTGGGCTTGGGCTAAAATATTATACCTCCAAGTTGTGTCATATGCCTTCTCAAGATCAAAAAATATGGCAATAACTGAGTGGTTATTCGCAAAGGCATTACGAACATACGTATCCAAGCGCAGTAAGGGGTCTATGGTAGAACGTCCCTTACGAAAGCCATATTGACGAGTGGAGAGACTGTTGTGTGTCTCTAAATACCACACTAAACGTCTATTTACTAGACGTTCCATTACTTTGCAAACTGCACTGGTAAGAGCAATGGGACGATAGTGGGAGGTTTCATGTCCCGTAGTGCCTGGTTTGCGGAAAGGGAGAACAATGGCGGATTTCCACAGCTGTGGAAGAACTCCTTGTGACCAAATAAGATTGTAAAGGCGTAATAGGACTGCAAGGGCTGACTGATGTAAATGTTGTAGCATACGAATATGAATGTCGTCGGGCCCAGCTGCCGATGATCGACAAGCTGAGAGTGTTGCCTCCAGTTCTTGAAGTGTAAAAGGCACATTATACTGTTCTTCTCTGAGAGAAGAAAAGTCCAAGGGTGCTAACTCTCTGGCAGACTTTGAGGAAAGAAATGAGGGGCATAGATGGAGTCCCTGAGAAATACGGACCAGATGATTGCCAATTTCATTGGCAACATCTAGTGGGTTTGCTATATCAACACCGGCAACCCGCAGAACAGGAGCCGGGTCAGGAGAATATTTACCACTCAGTTTTCGTACTTTTTTCCAGACTGCACTCATAGAGGAAGCAGAGGTGATGGTGGAGACATAATCTCGCCAGCAAGTGCGTTTAGCGTCACGGATGACACGGCGAGCGATCGCACGCTTCTGTTTAAAATCAAGGAGTCGCTCTGTGGTTCTATTGTACCGGTACCTGCCCCATGCAGCGCGTTTCAAACGTACTGCACGAGCACAAGCAGGAGACCACCAAGGCACGCATTTCTGAGAATGCCTGCTCGAAGTTTGGGGTATAGAATGAGAAGCTGCGGTGAAAACGGAGGATGAGAATAGGTGTAAAAGCTCATCGATGGAGGACGAAGAAGGAACCTCTTTAAAAACAGTCAGGTGTGAGTAAAGGTTCCAATTTGCCCGATTAAATTGCCAGCGTGGGGTGCGAAGAGGTGGCGAATATGAAGGGGAAGTAAGAATGATTGGGAAATGATCACTGTCATGTAAGTCCGGGAGAACAGACCAAGTAAAGTCTAATGCGGCGGAGGAAGAGCAAACTGAGAGATCGATGCAAGAGAGAGTATGAGTCCGAGGATCAAAATGGGTGTGAGTACCTGTATTTAAAACATGGAGGGGGTGGGTGGCAAGAAAAGCCTCTAACTGAATTCCACGGGAATCACAGTGAGACCCTCCCCAGAGGAAATGGTGGGCATTAAAATCACCAAGTAACAGAATTGGTGGCGGTAATGACGAAACAAGGAAGGCAAAATCCGGAATAGATAATGCCCGAGAAGGAGAGAGATATAAAGAACAGAGCGTATACCACATATGTAAGTGGATACGGGCTGCTGTGTAATGCAGCGAAGTATGAACAAATAGCTGATGGTACGGAATATCAGTGCGGAGAAGAAGGGCACTTTCATTAAAGGCCCCATCAGGAAAAGGATCTGAAGAATACAATAAATTATAGCCTGAGATGTGAGAAATAACAGCAGAGTGTAATTTTGGTTCTTGTAAGCAAACACCAACAGGGGCAAACTGGGAGAGTAACATCTGAAGCTCACCCCGATTACCCCTGAGGCCACGTATATTCCACTGTAAAAAGGCCATGAATGGCAATGATAAAGATACTTGAAATCCGCAGGGAAGGGTTCCTACGGACTAGGAGGGTTAGAAAAGTCCACATGCGGAGGCAGTGGAAAATGTTCAAGCAGCGAAGGAACGGTGCGCTGTGAAGAAAGGAGTTGCGCAGATGGAGCAGAGGAGAGAGAAAGAGCGGAAGGTGGATCAGTGTCCATTGATGGTTTGGTCTCTGCAATATATTCAGAGATTGCTTCAAGTGTTTCAGAATTCAGAGATGTCGTATGGGAGACAATATTGGGAATGGTAGGGGGAGGATGAGTAAAGATTGGAACTGTATTGGACTGTACCAAGGTAGGGGGGGGCGAAAGGGTGGAGGGAACTGGAGAAGCGTGGCAGGGGACAGAAGAGACAGGAACCTGGGAGGTGGCAGAAGAGGAAGAAACTTGGGAGGGAACAGGGGAGGAAGGTACATTACGAGGAGGAGGGTGAACCTCTGCACTTGTAACTGAGCCAGTGAGAGGGGAAGAACTAGGGACAGAGACAGGGAGGGTAAAATGAGGAGGTGGAAGATGGGTAGGAGGTGTTACCGGACCTTTTTTTGACTTTTGAGAAGTAGAGGGACGATTGGGAAGAGGTGTCGTACGAGGTCTCGTCGATACTGAGGCTTGTAAGAGAGAACTCGAAGAAGCGAGATTAGACTGAGGCGTTGAAGTAGGGACGTCTGAGCCGAGGACAGCAAAAGGATTAGATACAGGAGTGATTATGGGAGAGGTAACCACAGAGGTGGGTGTAGAAGATGGGATACCAGAAGTGGGGGGACGTTTTGAAACACGGGAATAAGAAACACGTGGGAGTCTCCCTTGGAGGCGGAGATGAGAAACTGCCATGGCATAAGGGAGACCTTCTGTCTCTTTGAGGTAACGGATTTCCCGCTCGTTTAAATAGACCTGACAACGGCGAGAGTACGAAGGGTGAGCCTCATGACAGTTAAGGCAAGAGGGAGATCGATTGCAAGACGTATTAGAATGGTCATCGGCACCACAGACTGGGCATTCGGCGATAGATCTGCAATATTTCGCTGGATGGCCAAATCGCCAGCAATTTCTACACTGTTGTGGTGTAGGGATCACCTTTCGAACTTGTAACCGATGTCCTGCTATATAAACTGAGGATGGGAGTTCTCGGCTGTCAAAAGTTAAACGAGCCACATTGCTAGGGTATCGTCTCCGCCCACGGGCAGGAAGAACGTAAGTGTCTACCTTGAGGATTGGGAGATCTTGGAGTTCCAGCTGTTCTAGAATGTCGGTGCCACATGTCTGGAAATTTTGTTGAACTATGGTATGGGGCAGAATAACGGTACCACTACAAGAATTGAGGGAATGATGTTTTTCAAGGGTGACAGGAACAGTATCTATATGGGAAAGACGAGAGAGCTCACGAGCCTGGGTAGCATTCTGTACGGTAATGATGCGCGTACCGCTCTTAAGAGCATGAAAAGAAATATCTTTACCAACATGGCGTAGGAGTGCCTTGCCAATACTATGGTCAGAAAGATAGGCAGTAGAGGAAGTTGGTCGTAAAGTGAAGAATTTAGTCCACTGTTCAGTCTGAAACTGAGCGTGGAAAGGTAGTGAAGGACGTGTCGATCTTTTCTGAGAAGAACGAGAAGGTGAAGGTGGAGAAGTATCATCAGCAGGTAATTGTCGTTGACGTTTAGGCGTGGGACCAGAGTTGGTCCGACGTGGAACGGGTCGGCGATTTGAAAATTGCCGCACCGTAGAGGGAGAGGCCGGAAGCATAGTCAGAGGAGAGCGAAGGTCTGATAAATCGAAGGAGTCAGTCGAGGCCTCAGTACCTGAAGCAGGTGAGGAAACAGCACCGGCAATAGGTACAGAGGCATGAGGAATGTCTGAAGAGTGGTCCAAAGACGAGGCGGGGTCAGAACGGGGTGCGGTATCAAGAAGGGGCCCGGGGGTAAAAGGTTCATGGACTAGGGCTGCCATGGTTAGGTTACTTCTTTCTTTTTGTTTTTAAGAAAAAAAAAGAAAGAAGAAAAGAAAATAAAAATAAAAAAAAAAAGAAAAAAAAAAGGGGGGGACCGGGGAGGGATAGTTCCTAGGAGGAATGAAAGGGCCAGAAATCTCCCTCCGCGCCCAAGAGGACTCGACACCGCTAGTAGCGCAGATGCAGCATGGAACCCGTGCCATACCCTACCCTTCATGCCAGTAAACCAGCAATCTGGGATAGCAACCTCACATCTGCCGAGCTACCTCGGTGGACAAAAGAGAGGGCGGCCGGATATCCGCCACAAAGCATACCTCCTTCAGCCACCACCCCCGGAATCCGAAAGGTGGCTTCCAGAGATACACCCGTCGCCCAAAAGACACCCAAAGCTACTCCGGGATACCGGAGAGGGATCGGGACATCCCTAGGCAATCCAGATTCCACGGCAAACTACGCCACCGCCAAGAAACCTCAACGGAATGGGATCGACCCCGGTGTCCTTTCCTCTACCTAGGAACTAGCGTGCCTGTGGGAGAAATCCCAAAGGACAAAAAGAGGAAGGGCAAAAGGGAGGAGTGGGGAGGAGGAGGAGGAAAGGAAAAAGGGGAGGATGGGGAGGATGGGATAGGGGAGGGGAGATTGGGGGGTAATTAGGTTCGGTCTGAGGAAGAAGACCGATAGGTCTAATTCCTCAGACCAAGAGCCTCTTCACCACGCCAAGGAGCCCCCCTTGAAGAGGAACAACGGTACAGAGGTTAGCTGAAAGAGGAGAACGTTCTCTCCCTTCTACAGTTATTTACGTTTTGTCTCCCGTTGAGCTTTTAACTCCAAAGAATCATTGTTGCACATTTCATCTATGTTTACACGTTCCTTATTGATAATTAAATCTATCTGTATACCATTCCTCCAGCATAATAAATATTTACATCCTGCTATACAAAAATACAACAATTAAAATGCAGTAAGAAAAGATGGGGTGTTAGAAGTGGAATATTCATACGGCTTCAGGGAGAAATCCAAATATGTTTTCCTCAGAAGCCTTTTTTTTTTTTTTACCTGATTCTCTGAGGCAACAGCTCCCCACAATTTGCACCATTAGTGGATCAACTGTCCTCCCGAATATAAAAAGTTAACACCAAAACACCAAACAAATCTCGTCCAGAGCCGGGCTGCGGAAGTACGTAAACTCTTGAAACCCGCATAAGGTATTTCAAAAGGTACCAAAGCACGTTTGTGCTTTTACACACACCATCTTTGAAAATACGTGTGTAAACCCACGTTAACTCTCCGGTATTTTTAGTCATTTTTTTTTTACTGTGGTGTCTTTCGTGTAATTGCAGTCACGCGTTTAATTTTTATTTCTTTTCGCAGTTCTCGTTAAATAATAAGCCATTATTTACACGCCACTCGTTAAACACTGAACTAATATTTTTGTGAGCATCGTTATAAAGCCTTTCTCACGAGTGATGTCTTATTTCATTAGTTCCTCGTTAATCAACCTAAATGTCTCCCCCTCGTTAATCGTACTAAGCGTCTCTCCCTCGTTATTCATCTTAAATACACCCCCTCGTTATTCACCATTCTGAATGTATCCCTCCCCTGTTATTTACCATTCTAAATATATCCTCCTTGTTGTAAACCCTCCTCACATTTGTTTTAATGACAAACCCGCGTTGAACAATGAAACCGTCGTTCAACACAACACTGTTTTCATATACTTGACGAGTGAGCAACGACCCTATGCCACCGCTGATGACTTAATAAAAGGAACGAATATGCGAGCCCACAGCGCATGCGCGGCTCGTTTACCCTTGAGATTAACGAGGAAATCACTGCTCCCAGACACCCCACAACATTAATGACCAGTGATAACAGCAGTACATAGTTGTTTCACTATGTGTATACAACTCATAAATTATGGGGCGTGAGCGGGCTGGGGAAGGGGAAGGGGAAGGGGAAGGGGAAGGGGAAGGGGAGGAGGGCGGGGAAGAGATGGAAATTTGTTGCCCGGGGAAGGGAAGGATGGGAGGGGGAATGGAGAAGCTGAGGGTAGGGAAGGGCAGTTAAAGGGGTGGGAGGAATGATTCACGAGTGAATGAGGGTATGATACGTGGTGTGAAAGAATGGAACATGAAGGAGTGGGATGTGTGAGGGAAATGGGAAGTGAAAGAACAGGTGTAAATAAATTGAAAGTCAAAAATAGGATATAATGGTCGAGTAAAGATATGGAGATAAACTGAATTTGTAGGTGTACGAGGGAAGTGTATGAGGGAAGTGTATGAGGGAAGTGTATGAGGGAAGTGTATGAGGGAAGTGTATGAGGGAAGTGTTTGAGGGAAGTGTACGAGGGAAGTGTACGAGGGAAGTGTATGAGGGAAGTGTATGAGGGACGTGTATGAGGGACGTGTATGAGGGACGTGTATGAGGGAAGTGTACGAGGGAAGTGTACGAGGGAAGTGTACGAGGGAAGTGTACGAGGGAAGTGTATGAGGGAAGTGTATGAGGGAAGTGTATGAGGGAAGTGTACGAGGGAAGTGTACGAGGGACGTGTACGAGGGAAGTTTATGAAGAAATAGGATCTGAGTATAGGGTACGACGATTCATATTAAGAAATAGTATATTAATGGTATACAATACCAATAAGTTAACGAATAAGACGTACGTGTAACACTTGGATATCCTTACTGCGAAACGTTTAGGCAATAAAGATATCCAAGTGTTGCACCTGTGTCATATCAGGAAACGGAGACAGAGTGCACAGAGTGGCGGACATATTGTTCAGGTCCAGCACTGGTCAAGTAATAACAATATGTTCCCTTTTCCTAGCAGGTCTGGTGTTAAGACACATGTGCAACATCTGGTTATCTTTATTGTAGACGTTTCGCCATACAGTGGCTTTATCAATACATATTCTAGGACATAATTAGAAGACAGTAGAACTATATACAAAAGATGAGGTAATCAGTCCCTCAGCCTTGCAGCAGCAGTAGTAGTGACGTGTACAGAGTACTTTGACCTCTGATTAAGTTCCACTGTTCATGGTCAGTCTTCCCCATCTCTCATTATCATTGCGTGGCACTTCCTGCAGTTAAAATCAAGCAGCCACTTGCTGAGCCACGCCTGGAGGTTGGGCCAAGCATTCTCACAGTTGCTTGCTCTCGTTTATCATTCTTTCCCTCTCAATTCTTGGGTCTTTGCGTGTCTTACTTTTGCTCAACCTGATACACTCACACCATTATTGCCTCCTGCGGAGCTTGTTTGCGTACTCACTGATATGTAAGCCTTACACTTGTTCCAGTTAGTATCTCAGTCAGTGGATGACAGGTGTGTGACTGTCGTGGTCCACGTTTCCCTAGTTTTGTTCCCTGTACTGAAGCCTCGTAATTACAGCAAATTTTTGCTTTCAGATTTTCCACTGCTATTTTGCAAACACATTCTGTAGTAAAGGATAGGAAAGAGGAAAGGCACAACGAGTACGGAAACAATTGCTGGAATAAATGAGAGCGAGCGAGGAAAAAACAAGTTGGTGGGGAAGAATCCTGCTCAATGATTAGAGGCAAACAAGAAAGCTAAATGGTATGAGGAGAAAGATGGAATGGGTGGGAGAAGGAAAATGAGCAGGGAAAAGACAGGAGGAAAGGATGTGGGCGAGGATTACGACGAAAAGATGCTGGTAGGGAAAGAAGAGAATGTGAGTGAGGAAAGATGATGGTGGGGGAAAGAGGGAACGTGGGTGTGGATAGTGGGAGTGGGTGGAAGATGAACAGGAGAGATTTTTTCCCCGTTTTTGTGAGCAAGGGAAGGCTGGGAGGAGTGAGGAGGAGTGGGCGTGAGGACAGCAAGGAGGGGAGAAGGATGAGGGAGGTGGGGGCGTGCATATAATAAACAAAGAGAGCGAGATGCTATCAGATGAAGGTGTTTGGACGAGGTAATAAATGAAGACAGGTAAGGTGATGCACAACAACATAAGCTGTATGCGTGGGTACGACTCAATGGCGTGTGGGCGTGGGTCAACCATTATGGCATATGGGCGTGTTAATTAGGTGTAGGTGTAGAATTTACCGGTATGGGCGTGGCTGTCTGAGAAACTTGTGAAGGTGGTGAGTAGGCGTGGCGTAGTTAAATGTGTGCTGCAAAGACATGGGTATAGGAATTTCGAGTGGGCGAAGTAAATATTCCGGTTGTATGGGCGGGAGGGCCCATACCGGCGTGAGAGTGATGACACGGGTGATTTAACGGGAAAGACTTGTGCGTGTAGGCGTGGTGGTTGGTGACGTGTACATAGGTCAAGGCGTGGAAAAGAAAGCCACGGTAGAATGCTAAGCGTTTGAGGAAGCGTGTACTAGATCGCTCAGAAAATAATGACACAGGACACTCACAGAAAGGTTTGCATGCCAGGAACTGGGCCACTCAAGTGGTGGGCCAGGAGGGTCACCTGACCCAGACCTCAAGCTCAATAGGGTCCTCGCATTATTCCTTGTCATATTTATTTTTAAACGTAAATTTATATTTTACATTTGAAAAGTTTCACAACTTAGCCCAAAGCCGAAGAAACATTTATAATGGATGGTGGCCACTATTACTCTGGGGCATTCCTGTCTTACGAATTTAATAACTTTTTTCACTAAGGTGTTTGAGGAGGTAGATCATGGTAATGAATATGAATATGCAACACAAGGGTATCTTGGTACAGACCTGCAATCAACTTCGACCTCTACTAGTGAGAACGGCTGGATTTGAGAGGGACCTGACCTCCCAACATCTGCGTTCTTACCTCTTCTAGTGACCTACGTCTCACCTCCTGGCGCTATACAAGGCTCCATCCTGTCACTTCATCTCCATATTGTTTCATACTATGGAACAATGCTCTTCTCCAGACTGAGGGACTGACCACCTCAAAACTTTAAGGGTGATGGACTGATTACATCGTTTTCAAGTATCTTCTGCTTCTATCAACTTTTCTGTACTCGACTGAAGAAGCCTACTGTGTAGGCGAAACGTTTCGAAATAAAGATACCTAACTGTTGCATATGTGTCTTACCTAACAACAATGAATATGATATTGTGTATATGGACTTCAGTAAGGCTTTCGATAGAGTTCCACATCAGAGGCTGTTGAGGAAACTTAAGACACATGGAACAGAAGGAGAAATTTTTTCCTGGGTAGAGGCATGGTTGACGAATAGGCAGTAGAGAGTTTGCATAAATGGGGAGAAATCAGAATGAGGTACGTCACAAGCGGTGTTCCGCAGGGTCAGTGTTGGGCACGTTGTTGTTCGCAATTTACATAAACAACACAGATGAGGGAATAAATAGCGACATAAGCAAATTTGCTGGTAACACCAAAATAGGCCGTCCAATCATTCTAATGAGGACACTAGAGCACTCCAGGATGATTTGAATAGACTGATGCAATGGTCGGAGAAGTGCCAGATGCAGTTTAATATACACAAATGCAAAGTTCTAAATGTTGGACAGGTAAATAACCATGCCACATATAAACTAAATAATGTAGATCTTAATACTACTGATTGCGAAAAGGATTTAGGAGTTCTGGTTAGAAGTAATCTAAAACCAAGACAACAGTGCATTAGTGTTCGCAATAAAGCTAACAGAATCCTTGGCTTCATATCTAGAAGTATAAATAATAGAAGTCCTCAGGTTGTTCAACTCTATATATCCTTGGTTAGGCCTCATTTAGATTATGTTGCACAGTTCTGGTCACCGTATTACAGAATGGATATAAATGCACTGGAAAACGTAGAGGAGGATGATAAAGTTGATCCCATGTATCAGAAATCTTCCCTATGAGAATAGACTGAGGGCCCCGAATCTGTACTCTCTTGATAGGCGTAGAATTAGGGAGGATATGATCATGGTGTATAAATGGAAAACAGGAATAAAGGGCATGTAAAAAGCGTGCTGAAAATTTCCAGCCAAGACAGGACTCGCAGCAATGATTTCAAATTGGAAAAATTCAGATTCAGGAAGGATATAGGAAAGCACTGGTTTGGTAATAGAGTTGTGGATGAGTGGAACAAACTCCCGAGTACAGTTGTGTAGTTTTAAAAATAAGTTAGATAAATACATAAGTGGGTGTGGGTGGATGTGAGTTGGACCTGACTAGCTTGTGCTACTAGATCTGATGCCGTGCTCCTTCCTTAAGTGGAAGTGACCTGACTAGGCGGGTCATTGGGCTAAGCCGGATGGTAACATGGACCTGCATCACATGGGGTCAGTAGGCCTGCTGCAGTGTTCCTTCTTTCTTATGTTCTTATGGTGGCCACTATGGCGCCCTGGCTGGAGGTGGCCAGTCACCTGATGCACTGTGTGCTTAAAGTCACGTTAGTGTCGCTGATTTTCATGTCCTAACTTCAGACATCAGTACTAAATAAATGCAGCTTCAACATGTACCTAAAAGCTAGATTTTGGCAACATTATGAATGTCCTCGCACAGGCTAAGAAAATCTTAATCAAGAAATAAAGTATACTCAAACTGTCTATTCTTTTATTTGGTGCCTTATTTTGTTTTCACGTATCTTTTTTAAGGTTAGGGAATTTCAAAAGTTGAAAGTGGCAAAGGCCTCCGGTACGTAAATACCGCCAACATTGTTTCGCCTAATTATTGCGAAATGTTTCCTTTAACAAATATCCTGAACTGTTCATAAATGTCTCCTTTTCCATGCCTCCCTGAACCTCTGCCAAAGCCTTATCCAAGCCTGGCCTGGATAAGGCTCTGGCAGAGTGAACATGCGTGAGGAACAAATTAAGTGCCACATGGTCCACAAAGTTGTTAAATTCTTTGTTGTTGTATTTTTTGAGTGGGAGAGGAACCCACAGTTTTCTGAAAGCGATGCACTAATTATGTTCAGCCTGGGCAAAAATAAACAAAATTATTCTACATCAGGAGTATTTATCCTTGAGGTAATTATCCCGTGGAGATGGGTAATTCATCTTTTTCCGGGAGGGATGGGAGGAAGGTGGCGGCACCGCTGATGAAAGAAAAAAACGATAGCTTCTGCGAATGCAGGTTTAATCATTGTTTTGATATTTCCACTGTGAGAGGCAGATGTGCGACGAGTGAGGATATGTGCAAGACAGGTATACAATACCGACAAGATGAAAGTTAAGACACTTGTGCAACATCTGGTTATCTTTATTGTAGACGTTTCGCCATCCAGTGGCTTTATTAATACAGATTCTTGGACATAAGAAAAACAGAAGAACTATATACAAAAGATGAGGTAATTAGCGCAACCATGGTGCGCTAAACACCACCTTCAAGGCTGAGGGACTGATTACCTCATCTTTTGTATATAGTTCTTCTGTTTTTCTTATGATGTCCAAGAATTTGTATTGATAAAGCCATTGGATGGCGAAACGTCTACAATAAAGATAACCAGATGTTGCACAAGTGTCTTAACTTTCATCAAGTGAGGATATTTTGGATCAAATAGTTGCAGAAATAAATTTAAGCTTCTACTTCGCACTTCAGATGGATGAATTTACAAACGTTGTCTCAGGTGCACAACTGCTTATTCTTGCATGATACCTGGAGAGAGAAATTGACAGAGCAACCTTTCTAGACCTAAGTCGCTTACCACCACTACCTGCTGAAAAGGTACATAAGCGTTTCTCTATATAGCTTGCCACTACCACTTACTGAAACTTAAAATGGGTTCAGACGCTGGAGAATTCCATCATCAACAAGGAGCTGGAGTGACTTGGTATATACAGTATTAGGGTACCGTTATTGTGCACCTCGCCTTTCATACCACATTCACCCACTTCATACTTAAACGATATATTTTAGCCGAAAGCGCATTGTCTTATGGTCTCAGTGTTTTTTTTTTTTTAAGTCGTTAAAGACGTTAATCGTGCTAGAGAAGTGTCACTAACTCCAGAATCATCAACGTGTTGTGTGAAGAAGTTAGTACTGCATTTAGTGCTCTCTTCCTCCACAGAGATTCTCGGGTTGTAAAAAAAAAAAAAAAAAAAATCCTGCACCGAGTTTCGGAACAGAGACGATAAATTACAATATTCCTGGAAACTGGAAAAAATCCTGAGAAAGACGAGTTTCGTGTGAAGATGACAAATTAAGCCTTTATTCTGAACTCAGTATTAAGAGACGGGCAGTAACAATAAGACTAACAAAAACAGTAAAAAGACGGTCACAATATAGTAACATAACAGTGCTAACAAGAGGGCAGTAACAACAAGAGGGCAGTAACAAGACTAACAAAAAAGACAGTAGCAAGAAAGTAGAGGACAGTAACAAACGATAACAACAAGAGGACACAGTAACAAGTGAGCAATAACAAGGAGGACAGTAACAAACGATAACAACAAGAGGACACAGTAACAAGTGAGCAATAACAAGGAGGACATTAACAACGAGAGATCAGTAACAAGAGGGCATTAACAAAAAGAGGATAGTGACAACAGATCAGTAACAATATGAGATCAGTAACAACAACAGGGCAGTAACGCCAAGAGGTCAGTAGCCCAGTATATATCAGTAACGCGTTCCCTGGTGAGTGCCGTGGAGAGACGCTTGTAGCCAGAAATCACACGGCCGGGGGTAACCTTTTACCTCGTTAATGCTGATTAATAAACTCATTAGACGCACTAACTACTCGCCGGGGAATGACAGCGCTCGTTAAACATCTGTCACAATCCAGTCATTAAAGGAAGCCAGTAAAGCACCGCATCTATTTAACCAACGTCATTTTTCCCCACCGCTCATTTCAAATATAGGACCCCAAGTGAGCAATATTTGTAAAATTAATAGGCGTAAATATTCATGTGTACATTATACACAGGGATCGTTCACTATATGTCTTGTCATTTTATATGCATGAATATCAGGCAAGAAATGAGTAGCCTTCTAGAAGTTTTAAATGGGGCGTATAAACTTTATCTCCACGTTATAATTCAAACATGCGCTAAACGCGCATAGATCATACAGCGCTGTGAGGAGGGGTGTCTCCATAGGGAGAGTTTGTGGGGCCAAGGTTTGAGTAATGGTTGTGCAAGGAGTAAATACCAGAATTACATGCGGCTCACTACAACATTCATTAATACGTAATTCCAAGTGTAGTAACAAATGTGCGTGTAAATACAGCTTATCTTCATTAAAAAGCTAGTGCTTGGACATACATAATACTCATGAGTGCAAATGTGAGTATGTCCGAGCCTCATCAAGTGGGTGTGTGAGGGGCATTAGAGGGCAATGAGTAAATTTATGAGCACGTTTACATAAGAACATAAGAAACATAAGAAAGGAGGAACACTGTAGGAGGCCCGCTGGCCCATACTAGGCAGGTCCTTTACAATTCATCCCACTAACAAAACATTTGCCCAACCCAATTTTCAATGCCACTCAAGAAATAAGCTCTGATGTGAAAGTCCCACTCAAATCCAACCCCTCCCACTCATGTACTTATCCAACCTAGATTTGAAACTACCCAAAGTCCCAGCCTCAATAACCCAACTAGGTAGACTGTTCCACTCATCAACTACCCTATTTCCAAACCAATACTTTCCTATGTCCTTTCTAAATCTAAACTTATCTAATTTAAATCCATTACTGCGGGTTCTCTCTTGGAGAGACATCCTCAAGACCTTATTAATATCCCCTTTATTAATACCTATCTTCCACTTATACACTTCGATCAGGTCTCCCCTCATTCTTCGTCTAACAATAAGTCGTTAGGGCCAGTTATTAATTTATTGTATGGAAGTTTCACATTTTCAGTAAATGCAGCACTTATTATTATTATAATCAAAGGGGAAGCGCTAAACCCGGAGGATTATACAGAGCCTGGGGGGGGGATGTGGAATGCATTCAGGCTTAATTTGGGGAACTGGAGCACAGATCCAATTCCCTAAATCAAGAGCCCCTCACCAACATCAAGGAACCTCCCTTGAGGGGAATGCAGCACTTAATACCTCTCCTTCCTTCACGGTTCTACCACAGTGGGAAGAACAATTGTTATGTATCCATTCAGCATCACCTCATCCATAGTTTATTTCTGTGGCCTCGTGTTGTTCCGAGTGATGTCTAGAAATAATCTTTAACTGCGTTTCCTATCTTTTTATGATCTTGTATATACAGGTGGTGGTGATAGGGATATGGTGGTGTCTGTTGTGTTTACTGTTGTGGTTATTGTGTGTGTGGTGTGTGTGTGGTGTGTGTGGTGTGTGTGTGTGGTGTGTGTGTGGTGTGTGTGTGTGTGTGTGTGTGTGTGTGGCGTGTGTGTGTGGCGTGTGTGTGTGTGTGTGGCGTGTGTGTGTGTGGCGTGTGTGTGTGTGGTGTGTGTGTGTGTGGTGTGTGTGTGTGGTGTGTGTGTGTGTGTGTGCGTGTGTGTGTGTGTGTGCGTGTGTGTGTGTGTGCGTGTGTGTGTGTGTGTGCGTGTGTGTGTGTGCGTGTGTGTGGTGTGTGTGTGGTGTGTGTGTGTGGTGTGTGTGTGGTGTGTGTGTGTGTGCGTGTGTGCGGTGTGTGTGAGTGTGGTGTGTGCGGTGTGTGTGAGTGTGGTGTGTGTGGTGTGTGTGTGGTGTGTGTGTGGTGTGTGTGTGGTGTGTGTGTGGTGTGTGTGTGGTGTGTGTGTGGTGTGTGTGTGTGGTGTGTGTGTGTGGTGTGTGTGTGGTGTGTGTGTGGTGTGTGTGTGGTGTGTGTGTGTGGTGTGTGTGTGTGTGGTGTGTGTGTGTGGTGTGTGTGTGGTGTGTGTGTGGTGTGTGTGTGGTGTGTGTGTGGTGTGTGTGTGGTGTGTGTGGTGTGTGTGGTGTGTGTGTGTGGTGTGTGTGTGTGGTGTGTGTGGTGTGTGTGTGTGGTGTGTGTGGTGTGTGTGTGTGGTGTGTGTGTGTGGTGTGTGTGGGGTGTGTGTGTGTGGTGTGTGTGTGGTGTGTGTACTCACCTATTTGCGGTTGCAGGGGTCGAGTCCTAGCTCCTGGCCCCGCCTCTTCACCGGTTGCTACTAGGCCCTCTCTCTCCCCGCTCCATGAGCTTTATCAAACCTCGTCTTAAAACTGTGTATGGTTCCTGCCTCCACTACGTCATTTTCTAGGCTATTCCACTGCCTTACAACTCTATGACTGAAGAAATACTTCCTACTATCTCTCTGACTCATTTGTGTCTTCAACTTCCAATTGTAGCCTCTTGTTTCTGTGTCCCCTCCCTGGAACATCCTGTCTTTGTCCACCTTGTCTATTCCACGCAGTATTTTATATGTCGTTATCATGTCTCCCCTGACCCTCCTGTCCTCCAGTGTCGTCAGGCCGATTTCCCTTAATCTTTCTTCATAGGACATTCCCCTTAGCTCTGGAACTAACCTTGTCGCAAACCTTTGTACTTTCTCTAGTTTCTTGACGTGCTTTATCAAGTGCGGGTTCCAAACAGGTGCTGCATACTCCAGTATGGGCCTGACATACACGGTGTACAGTGTCTTGAATGATTCCTTACTAAGGTATCGGAATGCTGTTATCAGGTTTGCCAGGCGCCCATATGCTGCAGCAGTTATCTGATTGATGTGTGCTTCCGGAGACATGCTCGGTGTTATACTCACCCCAAGATCTTTCTCCTTGAGTGAGGTTTGCAGTCTTTGGCCACCTAGCCTATACTCTGTCTGTGGTCTTCTGTGCCCTTCCCCTATCTTCATGACTTTGCATTTGGCAGGATTAAATTCGAGAAGCCATTTGCTGGACCAGGTGTCCAGTATGTCCAGGTCTCTTTGAAGTCCTGCCTGGTCCTCATCAGATTTAATTCTCCTCATTAACTTCACATCATCTGCAAACAGGGACACTTCTGAGTCTAACCCTTCCGTCATGTCGTGTGTGTGTGCGTGTGTGTGTGTGTGCGTGTGTGTGTGTGCGTGTGTGTGTGTGCGTGTGTGTGTGTGTGTGTGGTGTGTGTGTGTGGTGTGTTTGTGGTGTGTGTGTGTGTGTGTGTGTGTGTGTGTGTGTGTGTGTGTGTGTGTGTGTGTGGTGTGTGCGGTGTGTGTGCGGTGTGTGTGAGTGTGGTGTGTGTGGTGTGTGTGGTGTGTGTGGTGTGTGTGGTGTGTGTGTGGTGTGTGTGTGGTGTGTGTGTGTGGTGTGTGTGTGGTGTGTGTGTGTGGTGTGTGTGTGGTGTGTGTGTGGTGTGTGTGTGGTGTGTGTGTGGTGTGTGTGTGTGTTGTGTGTGTTGTGTGTGTGTTGTGTGTGTGGTGTGTGTGTGGTGTGTGTGTGTGTGTGTGTGTGTGTGTGTGTGTGTGTGTACTCACCTAGTTGTACTCACCTAGTTGAGGTTGCGGGGGTCGAGTCCGAGCTCCTGGCCCCGCCTCTTCACTGATCGCTACTAGGTCACTCTCCCTGAGCCGTGAGCTTTATCGTACCTCTGCTTAAAGCTATGTATGGATCCTGCCTCCACTACATCGCTTCCCAAACTATTCCACTTACTGACTACTCTGTGGCTGAAGAAATACTTCCTAACATCCCTGTGATTCATCTGTGTCTTTAGCTTCCAACTGTGTCCCCTTGTTACTGTGTCCAATCTCTGGAACATCCTGTTTTTGTCCACCTTGTCAATTCCTCTCAGTATTTTGTATGTCGTTATCATGTCCCCCCTATCTCTCCTGTCCTCCAGTGTCGTCAGGTTGATTTCCCTTAACCTCTCCTCGTAGGACATACCTCTTAGCTCTGGGACTAGTCTTGTTGCAAACCTTTGCACTTTCTCTAGTTTCTTTACGTGCTTAGCTAGGTGTGGGTTCCAAACTGGTGCCGCATACTCCAATATGGGCCTAACGTATACGGTGTACAGGGTCCTGAACGATTCCTTATTAAGATGTCGGAATGCTGTTCTGAGGTTAGCTAGGCGCCCATATGCTGCAGCAGTTATTTGGTTGATGTGCGCTTCAGGAGATGTGCCTGGTGTTATACTCACCCCAAGATCTTTTTCCTTGAGTGAGGTTTGTAGTCTCTGACCCCCTAGACTGTACTCCGTCTGCGGCCTTCTTTGCCCTTCCCCAATCTTCATGACTTTGCACTTGGTGGGATTGAACTCCAGGAGCCAATTGCTGGACCAGTTCTGCAGCCTGTCCAGATCCCTTTGTAGTTCTGCCTGGTCTTCGATCGAGTGTATTCTTCTCATCAACTTCACGTCATCTGCAAACAGGGACACCTCAGAGTCTATTCCTTCCGTCATGTCGTTCACAAATACCAGAAACAGCACTGGTCCTAGGACTGACCCCTGCGGGACCCCGCTGGTCATAGGTGCCCACTCTGACACCTCGCCACGTACCATGACTCGCTGCTGTCTTCCTGACAAGTATTCCCTGATCCATTGTAGTGCCTTCCCTGTTATCCCTGCTTGGTCCTCCAGTTTTTGCACCAATCTCTTGTGTGGAACTGTGTCAAACGCCTTCTTGCAGTCCAAGAAAATGCAATCCACCCACCCCTCTCTCTCTTGTCTTACTGCTGTCACCATGTCATAGAACTCCAGTAGGTTTGTGACACAGGATTTCCCGTCCCTGAAACCATGCTGGCTGCTGTTGATGAGATCATTCCTTTCTAGGTGTTCCACCACTCTTCTCCTGATAATCTTCTCCATGATTTTGCATACTATACATGTCAGTGACACTGGTCTGTAGTTTAATGCTTCATGTCTGTCTCCTTTTTTAAAGATTGGGACTACATTTGCTGTCTTCCATGCCTCAGGCAATCTCCCTGTTTCGATAGATGTATTGAATATTGTTGTTAGGGGTACACATAGCGCCTCTGCTCCCTCTCTCAATACCCATGGGGAGATGTTATCTGGCCCCATTGCCTTTGAGGTATCTAGCTCACTCAGAAGCCTCTTCACTTCTTCCTCGGTTGTGTGCACTGTGTCCAGCACTTGGTGGTGTGCCCCACCTCTCCGTCTTTCTGGAGTCCCTTCTGTCTCCTCTGTGAACACTTCTTTGAATCTCTTGTTGAGTTCTTCACATACTTCCCGGTCATTTCCTGTTGTCTCTCCTCCTTCCTTCCTTAGCCTGATTACCTGGTCCTTGACTGTTGTTTTCCTCCTGATGTGGCTGTACAACAGTTTCGGGTCAGATTTGGCTTTCGCTGCTATGTCATTTTCATATTGTCTTTGGGCCTCCCTTCTTATCTGTGCATATTCATTTCTGGCTCTACGACTGTTCTCCTTATTCTCCTGGGTCCTTTGCCTTCTATATTTCTTCCATTCCCTAGCACACTTGGTTTTTGCCTCCCTGCACCTTTGGGTAAACCATGGGCTCATCCTGGCTTTTTCATTACTCCTGTTACCCTTGGGTACAAACCTCTCCTCAGCCTCCTTGCATTTTATTGCTACATATTCCATCATCTCATTAACTGGTTTCCCTGCCAGTTCTCTGTCCCACTGAACCCCGTTCAGGTAGTTCCTCATTCCTGTGTAGTCCCCTTTCTTGTAGTTTGGCTTCATTCGTCCTGGCCTTCCTGCTTCTCCCTCCACTTGTAGCTCTACTGTGTATTCGAAGCTTACAACCACATGGTCACTGGCCCCAAGGGGTCTTTCATATGTGATGTCCTCGATATCTGCACTACTGAAGGTGAATACTAAGTCCAGCCTTGCTGGTTCATCCTCTCCTCTCTCTCTTGTAGTGTCCCTTACGTGTTGGTACATGAAGTTCTCCAGTACCACCTCCATCATCTTAGCCCTCCAAGTATCTTGGCCCCCATGTGGGTCCAAGTTCTCCCAATCTATCTCCTTGTGGTTAAAGTCACCCATGATCAGGAGCTTTGCCCTGCATGCATGAGCTCTTCTGGCCACTCTAGCCAGTGTGTCAACCATCGCTCTATTGCTCTCGTCGTACTCTTGCCTTGGCCTCCTGCTGTTCTGTGGTGGGTTATACATCACTGCTATTACCACCTTGGGACCTCCAGAGTGAAGTGTTCCCACTATGTAATCACTTTCTTCTCCGCTATCTTCTCTCTCCAGCTCATCAAAATTCCAGCGATTTTTGATCAGCAACGCCACTCCTCCACCCCCCCTGTTCCCTCTGTCTTTCCTCAGGATTTGGTATCCCGTTGGAAAGATGGCATCTGTGGTGTGTGTGTGTGTGTGTGTGTGTGTGTGTGGTGTGTGTGTGGTGTGTGGTGTGTGGGTGTGTGGTGTGTGGGTGTGTGGTGTGTGTGTGTGTGGTGTGTGTGTGTGTGGCGTGTGTGTGTGGCGTGTGTGTGTGTGTGGCGTGTGTGTGTGTGGGGCGTGTGTGGCGTGTGTGTGTGGCGTGTGTGTGTGGCGTGTGTGTGTGGCGTGTGTGTGTGTGTGTGTGTGTGTGTGTGTGTGTGTGTGTGTGTGTGTGTGTGTGTGTGTGTGTGTGTGTGTGTGTGTGTGTGTGTGTGTGTGTGTGTGTCGTGTGTGTGGTGTGTGTGTGTTGTGTGTGTGGTTTGTGTGTGTTGTGTGTGTGGCGTGTGTGTGGCGTGTGTGTGGTGTGTGTGTGGTTTGTGTGGCGTGTGTGTGGTGTGCGTGTGGTTTGTGTGGCGTGTGTGTGGTGTGTGTGTGTGTGTGTGTGTGTGTGTGTGTGTGTGTGTGTGTGTGTGTGTGTGTGTGTGTGTGTGTGTGTGGTTTGTGTGGCGCGCGCGCGCGCGTGTGTGTGTGTGTGTGTGTGTGTGTGTGTGTGTGTGTGTGTGTGTGTGTGTGTGTGTGTACGTGCGTGTGTACATGTGTGTACGTTCATGCGTGCCTTGGTGCATGTGTGTAATTCATGTTATAATTTGCGTTTACTTCATAAAATAATAAGGTAATAATTAAAACCAATCACTATCTGCTTTCGCTGGCACACTGACCTCTGACTCAGCGTGGATGAAACTCACCCAACATACAAGATATCTAGAAGTGATCACCCATGCAGCCCGACTCCCAGTGGATGAAATTCAGCCATCATAGTGTATCGAGAAGTGATCATCCATATTCCCGTGATTATTATAATCAAAAAGAAGCGCTAAGCCACAAGGGCTATATAGCCATGTTCCCGTGAACAACAAAAATATCAACCAACGAATAAAAAGTTACAATACCATGCCTACAACAACTCACGAAAATCTCGCACTTAAGAGAGGAACCTTAGGATGACGTTTTGGTTAATTCTGAACCGAAACATCGTGACTTGACAATATTGTAACTTGACAACGGTCCACCAGGGACCGACAAAATGTCATATGGTTCTCCTCCTAAGCTCGGGTTTTTGGTGAAATCTCGGCCATCGTCAGCCTGATCTGGTATGAACGCAAACTTTCCCTTAACCTCAAAAAAACAGGAAGTATAATTAACTCTGCTGTAATACGAGGTTAATAACTGAACCCCACAAGTGTTACCTAAATTTAACATTAACAGGAAACTTAAATAAATCTGACCAATGTTTAACACACCACGCACATTGTACACTATTTTATGGAGCACTAAACCCAAGTGAGTCATAGAGCGGAAGTAAGAGGCTCGACCCAACGTCCGCCAACCGGGGGTCAAACAGTAAGCCACAGAAAATCAGTCATCATATCATGAAGAATTATCCAAGTAACTTGCATTATTAACGGTTGAATGAAGAAGTTATTTCTATGGCCGAGCGATCAACTAAGACAGAATCACCCAACATTACCGTGTGCCCAAGCAAGGTATCATCTAGGCCAATGGATTGGTACCTAGCGTGCTTCGTCAAGGTATCCCAGAACTCTCAGAGCAAACAACTGAAGGAAAGGTGTTTTAAACACAGTAGTCTGATTAATTACAGTAGTCTCCTTAAATACAACAGTCTACTTAAGTCTCCTTAAATCAGTAATAAAGGCAGAATTACCGACAATATATTAGGTAAAAGGACAAATGTCCAACTAATTTGACATTTTAAATGTCATATTAGTTACACGTGTGTCCTTTTACCTAACACGCTTAAATCTTTCACTCTTCATTTTTATAACTGTTACTTTCCATCCTTTCCCGTGTATACTTCTCGCGATTCCGCCTTCCCTTCGTTTCTCGTGAACTGTGACATGGATGTATAGAAGTGGATGTGGTCCTGTAGCGTCGTGAATCGTATGTGGTGGAGTGCGTTTGATGGAGGAGTTAGTGTACTCGCCTAGTTGTGCTTGCAGGGGTTGATTCACAGTTCCTGGCCCCGTCTCTTTACTCTTACTGATAGGCTTTCATGATTTTTGAATCTCCAGGGTCCCATTATGAGTCCTCTTGAAGCTGTGTTCAGACAAGCACCAGAGAAGCCTGGCTCAGGGTCGGGCAGCGGGGGCAGGACAAGTCTCAAAACCCTTCGAAAGTATATCAGAGGTATTTACCACCTCTTCATTTAGCGTTTTCCACTTACCATCCGAGTCTTCAGCTGCCAGCTATCACGTGGTTCTTCCTTCCCACATCTTAGACAGCCAGTCCCTATTCACTCTAATCCGCTGAGTATTCTGTATGTCATCATCATACTACTACTACTACTACTACTACTACTACTACTACTACTACTACTACTACTCACGGTCATACGTTCTCCCCGTTGTTTCTAGAATTTCCAATTTGAGTTTCTTAATTCTCCCCTCGTAGTCTATCAACACCAATCTCGCTTTAAGCTTTTGAATGTTTGAGAGTCAGTACCCAAATGTGTATACTGTCATAATAACTTGATGAAGTGATATATATGGGTGAAAGTATTTAATAAATCCAGTAAAAAGAAGGACCATTAAGGTCACGAATACAGAACATTGTCATCATCTGTGACCCAAGAGTGTTCATTCAACAGTTGGACAACGAAAAAAATATTTGTTACTTTTATTCTGTGTTTCTGTCTCCATGGGCTCCTACCTACCTACTTCCCTCTTTCCCTCCTCCTCCCTCTTTATATATGTCGTGTGGAATAGGTAAAATTGGTCAATTAGCAAGAACTCATTTAAAATTAGGTTCTTTCTAAAATTTTCTCTTATACGTTTAAAGATATATTTTTTCATTCATGCTAATGTAAAAATTAATAATTTTGTACCAAAAGAACCTTAAAAAACTGATCTAACCTTATTATAAGAAGCGCAATTTAATTTAGTCTAATCCAGCTAAATATATTTTAGATAAGTTTACAATAATTTAATAATAACCAAACACAATGAAATATATTTTTTTAGTTAGGTTCAGAATGATTTTCGCAAAATTATTGCATACACAAATTTTCGCTTGCCTTATTCGGCAAGAAGAGCGTTGCTGTTTAAGCCAAAATAGCAAGTTTTACCTACCCGGCACGACATAATTTATATATATATATATATATATATATAAATTATATATATATATATATATATATATATATATATATAAATTATAATATATATATGTATATATATATATATATGTGTATATAAATGCCTTTTTTAGATGTTTTAATTATTAAGAGTAATAATGAATTCAAATTTAAAATTTACAGAAAACCTACAAGTAACTGTTCCTATGTACACTATTATTCTTCCCATCAAGATAGAGTTAAACTGTCTGTTTTCTCATCAATGTTTTTCAGAACTTTACGTATTTGTAGTCCAGAGTTCATAGATGAAGAAATATCCAAAATTTATGAAATAGCCATTGATCTGAAATACCCGATAAATGTAATTGATAAATCATTTAAAATTCCTAGAAATACTTTTTACAACCCAAAAAGGGACAACCAACCTTATTCAACTAAAAATATGTTGGTTCTCCCTTACCATGAAAACTTGGTTGATATGCCTTCTCTTCTTAAGACTTTTAATATTAAAGTTGTATTTAAAAATCTTGATACAGTAAAAAAAAACTTTTGATAAAGAATTCCCCCCAAAATGCTGACGGATGTGTCTAAGATTCCTTGTAAAATTTGCGATAAAGTTTATTACGGTCAAACTGGTAAAAATCTCGAACTTAGATTAAAACAACAAATATAGCATTAAAACTGGACAAGATTCCAATGCTCTATTTATTCATGCGAGAGATTTCAACCATCCAATTGATTTTCAAAAAGTCGAGAAAGTTTTATCAAGCAAGTCCATGGTTGACAGAAATATAATTGAATCTTGTTTCATAAAAAGCAGTTTTGAAAATAATATGAATATTTCCTTAGGTTTATATAAATTAGACTCATTTATAATTAATAAAATTTGGTTAGAGTTTAATAATACATTGGACAAATAATAAACCTTACTTCTTGGGTAGAATATTTTGTTAGTGGGATGTCGTGAGGACCTGTCTAGATGGACCAGAGGACCTACTGCAGTGTTCCTCTTTTCTTATGAGTCCGGTATTGTCGCGCGTCAGGTGTTTCTTTGTTGTGGGGGTTAACTGTGAGGTGTAGTCTAAGCCCTTTAATTGCCTTCCTTTGATGTATTACTTTCATAGTTCCTTGACAATGTGAGTAGCCACGAAAGCGCTTGGAATTTCACTACTCTTTCACAGTGGTTGTTTTGCATTTTTTAAAATCACCTGTTTACTGTGATCTTATTGCATATTTATATCATATATATATATATATATATATATATATATATATATATATATATATATATATATATATATATATATATATACATACACACACACACAGAGGGTTGAGGAAGGGTTGTTGAGGTGGTTCGGACATGTAGAGAGAATGGAGCGAAACAGAATGACTTCAAGAGTGTATCAGTCTGTAGTGGAAGGAAGGCGGGGTAGGGGTCGGCCTAGGAAAGGTTGGAGGGAGGGGGTAAAGGAGGTTTTGTGTGCGAGGGGCTTGGACTTCCAGCGGGCATGCGTGAGCGTGTTTGATAGGAGTGAATGGAGACAAATGGTTTTTAATACTTGACGTGCTGTTGGAGTGTGAGCAAAGTAACATTTATGAAGGGATTCAGGGAAACCGGCAGGCCGGACTTGAGTCCTGGAGATGGGAAGTACAGTGCCTGCACTCTGAAGGAGAGGTGTTAATGTTGCAGTTTAAAAACTGTAGTGTAAAGCACCCTTCTGGCAAGACAGTGATGGAGTGAATGATGGTGAAAGTTTTTCTTTTTCGGGCTACCCTGCCTTGGTGGGAATCGGCCAGTGTATTAATAATATATATATATATATATATATATATATATATATATATATATATATATATATATATATATATATATATATATATATATTCAGTAGGTTAATTAACATTCAAGAAATATGATGTTATCTAACTTATAATAACTTAAATTTGACTGGAAAAGTCTCTGCGGAGGCCGAACAAAAAAATAGACGAATATAACCGCGTTAGAAAACAAACGTTATAATTATGAGGAGGGGTTAAATAAACATACATGAGGATAGACTGAGGGTCCTGAATCTGCGCACTCTCGAAAGGCGTAGAATTAGGGGAAATATGATTGAGGTGTATAAATGGAAAACAGGAATAAAGGGAATGTAAACAGTATGCTAAAAATATCTAGCTAAGACAGGACTCGCAGCAATGGTTTTAAGTTGGAAAAATTTAGATTCACGAAGGATACACGAAAGAACTGGTTTGGTAATAGAGTTGTGGATGAGTGGAACAGACTCCCGAGTACCGTCATAGAAGCTAAGACGTTGTGTAGTTTTAAAAAAAGGTTGGATAAATACATGAGTGGGTGTGGATGGGTGTGTTGGACCTGGCTAGCTTGTGCTAATAGGTCTGATGCCGTGCTCCTTCCTTAAGTGGATGTGACCTGACCCGACTAGGTGGGTCATTGGCTTAAGCCGGTAGGAGACTTGGACCTGCCTCGCATGGGCCAGTAGGCCTGCTACAGTGTTCCTTCCTTCTTATGTTCTTACTGTTACTGTTTAGACTATGAAAGCCAATATTTGCGAAAATCACTAAAATACTGACAAAAATATTCAACATCAAATTGGCCGGCATAATTTTCTTAACAGACACTAATTATTTATTAAACATGTCCTAATGATCCCAAAAAAATGATCTTCCGAGAGTATGATTAATTTCAAGTGTTAGGCAGACCTGTAGCGACTAGGAGATACGCTAAGCTTGTCTCACTTGTGTGTGTGCATTGAAATTACCAAGGCAAGATATCATATCTGTGACATCCTTAAATGATTTCCCATCTCCGCCTATCTTCTTCTCCCCATCCTTTCCTTCTCGCATCCATGCGTCAGTGCTTGCGTTTGTTCTCAAAGTTCTTCCCTTAGCTAATTAGGTCTCTCGCTTATTCCTCTCATAAATGAAAGAATACGAAATATAACATTCTTAAAATTTTACCCTCTTCTTTAAAGACAAACTAAATCTTTCTCTCTGTGCAAAACTTTTACATCTTTCGTTTTAAAAATGAATCTATAAAGTGATAAAAATCTACACTATATACTGACCCAACTGTTTTCAATGCAATCCCTCCCTCCATCTCACCTAAAGACCTCAACTCTGGCCTCTAATAGTGCATCTTCCCTCCCTCCCTCACTCTACCAATATTGCAACACCAATTCACTGCAACACCAGCTACAACACAAGCCTCAGTTTATATCGTAGCTTCTGTTTCCTTACCCTCCACTTCACCCTCTTTTCTCACCTGCCGTAGCTCATCCTCATAATCAAAGTCAATATCTTCCCTGTAGCTAAGACAGCCGGATGGGTGACACTGAAACGTGACCTAAACATTATCTGACTGTGCATGGTGCAGTCCGCTCGGTGGGTCTCAGTTTCCTGCTCACGCATTTACTAAAGTTGTAATATGAAATACTTATTTAATTTTGTTAACATACGGCACAAAACTAACCTAAATAAAGCAAATAGAGAAATTTGCTTGAAACATTAAGTGAAAAATCGGCTTAGGGTTTGAAGGACGGGGTGCTCAATTACTGCATTATTTTCTTTCATTCTTCTCACCTTGACATCGCACAATATCCCTCTCATTTTTCTGTAACGTTTCTCTCTATCCATTCCCAGCTGTATTAGCCCGTCCCTCCCTCCCTAAGACCACATTTACTCACTTGTCTTCACATACCATTAAAAATAGCTGTAACTTGTTTCGAACGTGTATGCGTGTGTGTGTGTGTGTGTGTGTGTGTGTGTGTGTGTGTGTGTGTGTGTGTGTGTGTTGAAGTGTATGCTTGCCTCTTTATTATACCGAAGTCATTTGTGTGTTCTCATCTAGTTTTGGTACTCAGGAAATACCCCATAAAATCCTTAAAGCTTTAAAGCCTTCAAACACCATAATTTCAAACTGTAAAATTTATAAATAAAATTACCTAAAAATGCCCAAAACTTTACAGCCCATTTAAAAATTTGAAGCTCCTAAGAACCATAAAGCTGTTTGCAATAGCGAGGTGCTGGGAAATAAACAATTTCACTATATTTTATCACTGTTAATTTGAATATGAATATTAAATACTGGGAGAGTCCAACATGAAGCCGACAAGTCTGAGTTTTGCTATACCCAGACCCACACCCTTAGAGGAAGGGAAACAGCGTGTGCGTAGGGGTACGGAGAAAGCAGGAAAGGAAGCAGGGAGGGAGGGACGAATAGGATGAAGGCGACTGAGGGAAGAGAGGAGAGGGATGGAGAGTTGTGGCAATTACAAGTACTAGTTGTCTCGTCTGTTTTGGATTCATATTGATGAAACTGACACTATATATCGTGCCGAATAGGTAAAATTGGTCAATTAGCAAGAACTCGTTCAAAATTAAGTCTTTTCTAAAATTTTCTCAAATACGTTTAAAGATATATATTTTTCATATATGTTCATATAAAAATTAATAATATTGTACCGAAAGAACCTTAGAAAATTTACATAACCTTATTATAACAAACGTAATTTAATTTAGCCTAATCCAACTAAATGCATTTAAGTTTATAATAATCTAATAATGAACAAACACAATGAAATATATTTTTTTTCGACAGGTTCAGAATGGTTTTTGCGAAATTATTGCATACATATTAGCTTGCCTTATTCGGCAAGAAAAGCGTTGCTTTTTAAGCCAAACTCAAGTTCTACCTATTCGGCACGACACACACATGCGCACACAATATATATATATATGTCGTGCCGAATAGGCAGAACTTGCGATCTTGGCTTAAATAGCAACGCTCATCTTGCCATATAGGACAAATGAAAATTTGTGTATGCAATAATTTCGCCAAAATCATTCTGAACCTAACGAAAAAATATATTTCACTGTGTTTGTTTAGTATTAAATTACTGTAAACAAATCTAAAATATATTTAGTTGGGTTAGGCTAAAATAAATTGTTCTTGTTATAATAAGGTTAGGTAAGTTTTCTAAGATTCTTTTGGTGCAAAATTAAAAAAATTTGCATTAACATTAATGAAAAAAATATATCTTTAAACTTATAATAGAAAATTTTACAAAGGACTTAATTTTAAATGAGTTCTTACTAATTGACCAGTTTTACATATTCGGCACGACATATATAATATATATATATATATATATATATATATATATATATATATATATATATATATATATATATATATATATATATATATATATATTCCTCAGATAATCTTGTCTAACCAATATGTCGTTTCAGTCTTCCTGTTTTCATAATTTCTTTACCTTTTTTTTCTTAGAAATTCATCACTGAGCTTGATTAGAATTTTAGACTAAGCAGCCTGTTCTCACCTTTCTCATATTTTTACATTCTTCTGAATCCTGCTACATATATTCATTTTTTATTACCATACTAATGTCACATTATACTGCAATAGCTTAAAAATTTTTGCACCTATCATAGATCTCGGTTCGTCATGGAAGTCCGTCCTCCTGAATTTTGCTTATTCTCCCTCTGATCTGTCACATGCGTAAATCTCGTCAGTTATCCGTTCTGCATAAGTCTCCCTTTTTATTTTTATTATTTTATTTATGGCATCTTATTTAAATACGCTGTTTTAATTTTTACTTTTACTTTTTATATAGTCTCCAATTCCATTTTTTTTGATCTAGCTGGTGTTTTTATCACAGTTTTCTGTTAGCTCAAAGATTATGGTTTAATGTCTCTCCTGTTTTAAGTACATCTTTACCATCTTTACTATTAGTGTTGTGGCATCGCTCTACCCATTCTCTCTCCTACCATGTCTTCGTTCACGTCTCTCGTCCCTTTATTCCGTCAAAATTGGGCCTCGTCCACTCCTGTGTCCAAATGCGATGTCGTCCTCTGAGTCATAGTACTCTGATTCCCTTTATATTCTCATGGGTCACAGTTCATGCTTCCTCATCCTTTTCTATCCTGAGTGGGATGCGTCACCTTCCGTTATCTTTCTATTATGATGGGGCAAAATCAAGGCTTTCTCCTCACTCTTTTTAACGTCCCATCGTGATATGCCCAAATCAACGCCAATAACTCCCCTTCCCTCGTTTCTCTCCCCGTTTCTTCCCCTCCTTCCTCCCTCTGTCGTGGTCCACGCCCATCCTTTGTCTGGTTCTGGGGAAAGAGCAAATCTCTTGATTAAAGTCAAGACTTGGTCAGTGTTCCTTTGTGGAGCCCCAGTGTGGCACGCGTTATCAGATCCTCCCACACACCACGACATTAACATGGCTCCCCCCCCAGGCACACCATTAACGAGCATAACCCCCCGTCGCATACCACACCTCTAACGAGAATCCCCCACTACAAATACACACACACACACACACACACACCAAAATACATCACTAACTAAGATCCCCCACACACCTCAATACATCATTAACGAGGATCCCCCCCAACACAAAACCCATCACTGACGAGGATCCCCTAAACACCACATCACTCACGAGGATCCTCTACACACCACATCACTGGAGGGCTTCGGCTCCAAAAGCCATAATAGCGAAAAGAAGAAAACTCCATTATTACTAAATGTACCATGAACTTCCCTGACCAGAAAACCTCGATCAGACCAGCAGCTAGTTAGAACCCTCGCCCAGTCCAACAGTTACTGAGAACCCTAGACCACCAGTGAATGGTTTTGCAGTCATCTGAAGTCATCTCCTCCAAGAGGAAAACGCTGTTAACAGCACACTCTGGGTCTTGCAAATTTTGAGTACATCCTGAACAAACAGTATCGTTAACTGGACTCTTGAAATCCGTTCACAAATGACCTACGACGGCCATAAAAAATAGTGATATTTTAAAGAATATTTTCTTGGCGGTTAAAATTGCAAGTAAAACAGATATACTTAGAGCACAGCAGCTTTGAAAATATTGTTTCCCTGAAAGAGCTGTATCAAGTCATGATTTAATATAGTTACGAGTGAAACGTTGACTTAATAATGGGTTGCTCTACTCGAAGTGTCTACACTGCCATACATTTCGGTTAAAACTGTTATAGTTGTGCTAAAATCATCAGCCAGACAGTCCATTGTTCATATACAGAACCACACTAACATGACTAAAGTTTGAATGGATTACTTGAAAAAAAAAAAAGATCAACAGTTCTAAGCAAAAATCGAACCGTCATATTCAGTGCGTTTCACTAGTGTTGCGAAATTTAAATCGGTTATGATTCCAGTTTCTTAACTCAGACAAGTCAAGAGCCTCGAACTTTATGTTCGAATTGTTCTAAATATGACGACTTAAACTATCGACTCCAGTAGAGTTTCCAATGTGTCTGGCATAGTCCTCCCCGCGAGTCCCTGCTGACCACTGTGTCACACGGGCAGTCTTCCCCGCGAGTCCCTGCTGACCAATGTGTCTGGCATAGTCCTCCCCGCGAGTCCCTGCTGACCACTGTGTCACACGGGCAGTCTTCCCCGCGAGTTCCTGCTGACCAGTTTGTCAGGCAGAGTCTTCCCCGCGAGTCCCTGCTGACCAGTGTGTCAGCCAGAGTCTTCCCCGCGGGTCCCTGCTGACCAGTGTGTCTGGCACAGTCTTCACCGAGAGTCCCTGCTGACCAGTGTGTCAGGCAGTCTTCACCGAGAGTCCCTGCTGACGAACAGTGCGCCAACTGCCTGTACATATTGGTCCAATTCATTTTACACGCAGATGTACATAGGCACTGGGCAGCACTGAACTCGTAGGAACAATATAGCGCACGGGAAATACGAGATAATCAAGTCTGATCCGACGAAGGGGCGGGGTAGCCGCAATTCTTTCCTTTTTATACAGAGCAACATAACTTCACACACGAGCACGCCTTTTAAGGTAATCAAGGACATTTAACGTTAAACGCTTCCCTTCTAAGGAAGCGAAGGGCTCTTCGTCCAGGGAAATGGAGAAACTCTCCCCTTCTTCCTCTCAAAACTAACCGCCTCCTATTGCCCAGGTGCTGTATGGCCCCCACGGGTTTAACGCTTCCCTGTATATACAATAATTTTCAAGGTATAATTTCGTCTTGAGCTTCACGCAGTGGGTATAAGATATCTCTGGCACATCCCCACTAGTGGAATGTTGAATATGAAAATGATATATAATACCGATATATAATAATGATATATAATAAGACATATAAGCTACAGTTAGGTATCTTTATTCCGAAACGTTTCACCTACACAGTAAGCTTCTTCAGTCGAATACAGAAGAATTTAGCAGAAGCAGTAGAGATGTGAAGACGATGTAATCAGTCCATCACCCTTGAAAATGCAGTCCCTCAGCCTGGAGAAGAGTTTTGCTCCATAGTCTGTTCCAGACTATGAAGCCTACTGTGTAGGCAAAACGTTTCGGAATAAAGATACCCTAGTGTTGCGTGTGAGTCTTACTTAATGGAATATTGCAGATTTTTTTCGTGTGAAACTCTTGAAATCAGTTCGTAGAATCCCAAGTGTACCAAGGAACCCTAGGGGTCCTTGGAACCTCTAGATTCAAGGGAACCCTTGAGTTTCGTGGAGCCCCGGTGGCGAAACATTAGGGGTGAATGACCTGAATCTCAGGTCACTGAATGAGCAAAGGTCTGGAAAAGACATGATCACGACGCACAAGATATTCGGGAACAATGACACGAAAGGGAGAAGAGCAGGAGGCGCTTGAGAATATGTTAGATGAACCAGCTAAGGATGTTGTGACGGCAAGATTCTAAAATATACCTACGATGGGCTTATAACTTGGAGCAAAAAATAGTTACAATAAGAGTCCAAGAAGACAGATGCCAAACTTGGGAAATTAAGCCAATATGTAACAAACCCAAGAAACTTAGACCGAACAAGACTTTGTTACAACAACGTTTCAATCAATGAGAGCTCTTTCGTGTTACTATGAAAGAGCTTCAATCATTTCGCTCAGTGAGCGAAAACGATGGAAGGTTCAAAGGCGGAGTCCGGATCTTGAGGTCTCCCCGAATACACACAGAACGGTAAGCGCGCACGCACGCAAGCCCGCGCACACACACACGTACACACGCGCGCACACACACACACACACACACACACACACATACGCGCGCGTACACAAATATTTCGATATTTTGCTCAAGAAATCTTAAGAGTTTTAAGAAAACAATTTCTTTCTTTCGGGTATTCATGTAGCTGATAGAAAAAAAACACAGACAATAAACCAGAACAATTCCCAAACATTCTTAAAAACAAACACGAGAGAGAAAAAGGCGGAAACTGTTTAACAAACTGACGAGGGAAGATGTGACTCACAAGAATTAGACATAAAATGGAAAACAAATTAAGCGAGATTAACAAATAAAAAGAAATAAACATACCGAGAAAAACAGACGATAAAAACTTTATTTACTTAAAAATGCGAAAACTAAAATTTACAAAGACAATGACGGAAGAAAAAAAATTTATGCTTAGAAAAGCAGACAAAGGGAGATGTACCAGCAGTCAAGAGAGAGGGGAGGGGGAAAGAGGGGTGAATATGCTTGACCAGAGCATGTGATAAGTCAGAACACTTCCTTTACCTGACACGTCTCTCATGCCCCCCCCCTCTCTCTCTCTCTCTATCTCTCGCTCTCTGGGAACCACATCTGCCTAAGTCCCCTCTTTGCAGTGTGTGTGTGTGTGTGTGTGTATCTGTGTCTGTTTGTTTGTGTCTGAGACCAGGCCTCCTAAATTGGAAATTAATATATAATTAAGAACTATAAAACAAAAGAAATAAACGAACAGCAATCCTATTAGAATGTAAAACGTGGAACAAGCTTCTGTTTCACCTGTACGACAGGATGGTTATACCTCCCTGTCCCTGGGTGGTGTGTATCTACCATCCTACCACCCGGCTGTTCCAAATGACAATAAAAGCCAGACTTACAGGCATTACAGGTGTCTACATAGTTGTATCAACTGGTGTGAGAGGCGGGGGTTGTGGCAGCTGCGGGCGTAGTGACAAGCACAACCCTCTCCAAACAACTGAGGATCACAGTCATTGCGTGTAACTGCAGATACTGAAGATCATGCTGGATCATTATCAGGATACCACGAGCGTTGCACATCCTGTATACTGTAGACAGATAGGTTTACACAGCCTGGAGACAAGCAAGTGTCTACTGTCAGGAGACAGACAAATTTATATCCTCAGAAGACAGAATTTTATACAATCAGAATACAGGTTTATACAGCTAGAATACGGACAGGAAGATTTATATTCAGAAGACAGATGAGTATATAAACTCAGCGGATACAGACAGCTAAACTGAGGGAGAGAGCAACATGCAACGCACAAACCTACATTTAACAAAAAAAAAAAATCACCAAAGATCATCTCGACGGGTGACTATGTCTCTTTCTTTGTCTATGTTGCTATTTTTTCGTTGCCTAATTTATTGATTATCTTTGTTTTGCTTCTTCATTCACGTAATCTCTCTTATTATCGCCTCTTCCCATCCATCATCTCTTTTCTTGCCTTCGTTCGATAACCTTTATATTCCGATGATTATCTATAATTAATCACCTTATTTTCCCCTGAATCATCTTAAAGTTCCTCTGTCTCTGTATCTCTCTTGTATTAATGATTCAGTCATGTTTCTTCCTCAACTGCTCATGACTTTCTCAATCCTCCTTTCTCCCTTCCCCGCTCTCCTTCCCCATCTCTCTCTCCCACAACCTTCGCTTGGCTCTTTATCTCTCTCGCTTCGTTCATCTGTTAAAACTGTCTTTATTTATTTTGTCTTGGTCTTTGCATTCTTGCTCCACTTGAGTTAAATACAGATGATCTTGTGACAACTGATCCTCTTGTGACAACTGATCTACGAGATCCTCTTCCGAATTTAAATCCTGAACTGACTCTACTGCAGGCTCTCATTCTTGACAAAAAAAAAAAAAACTTTTGACATTGGGCTTGGTGTTACCTTCAGTGCCTGGAATACCTATTTTGTTTTATTCCTACAGCCTAGGCCGTGTGGGTCCGTAAGATACCCGTGTATTCCATGGGTCAGCTTAGCCAGAAATTTGTGCCGCCTCCCTTCGTGTGTTTACACTAGCTGCACCTATCGCTGACTCAGGCAGGCTATTCACACATCCGCCTTCATAAAAGGCAATAATTTCTTCCCTCAGGTTAAGGCGTGCACGTTGTTCTCTCTCACTTTGCATGTTTCTTTCTCCCTCTTTCATCACATCATCCACTTTCCTCTCTCACTCAACCTTCACACACCAAACTCACTGCATCACTCCATACTCCAGCTATCTTTCACAATCCCTTTTCTTTCTTTTCCTTCCATTTTTCTTGTCCCCTTTCCTACCTTTTATTATCATTTAACTCATCACTCCTAATCTCCACCTTTACCCATCTCCCCTTTTCCTGGTTCCATCTCCCTCTCTCCCACGTTCGACTTTGTTTTCACACCACATACGCTAGCAGGAACTCGGTGGAATCTAACAGACTCCTTGCAACACAAGTCTCCCAGTTCAGGCCAACAAATTTCAAACCATTAAGTGCGTAACCCATCCTGTGTGAGGGAATATGACTGGGAAACATAATCAATCTTATGTTCCCCCCTTATTTAAATAATATAAAGAACAGGTTAGTCACACATTACGGATATACCTAATTTTGTGAAAAAAAAAATTAATACACAAACTTTTCCTGTTATTCCTTCTTCCATTCCTCGTCACCCTCGTTCTCGTCACACCCGTCCTTTGCCCTTCTTGCCCTGCCTTTATCGCCAGTCCGTGACAGATATGAATGCGACCATAAAAACCAGTACGCAGGATCATCACACACACCCTCTTAGTTTTCTCACACCAATGACAGATGAAAAATGAATAATCGTGAAGGGCACTTTTGTCATTCAAATTCGAGCATTCACACCCTTAACGAGTGTGCAGTATTGCAGCGGCTGAGATCTTGCAACACAGGTTGTACCCATTACCTACACATTTGCCTCGCAAATTGCTCATTTTTGCAGTTTTGCAGCGATTTAGTCGCAAAATTCATCCTATCACGTATAGTTACTGCTCGAAAAAAAAAATCAGTATTAATTTATTACAGGTTTGTGAATCTATGCAAGTCGCCTCCTAGGCTACAAGACGTAAATTGAGAGAATATTATAAAAATAATGCAGAGCCCCAGCGGGCAGATCAGTGGGCTGGGACCATTAGAAGGTCGCGTCTCCGCATTTTAATGTCGGAGCTGCGGGGGTTCCAGCAGGTTGTCTGTTACCACAGAGGCGACGCGCCCACCACTGCCAGGGGCACGCCAGGGGCCCGTCGGGTGCCCACCGGGTGGTACCTACCCCTAAACCCTCAACCCACATCCAACCCCTCAACTCGCTCCCTGCCCTCATGTTGCACAGGGGTGAGATTCCCGGGTGGGGAGTCAGACATATGGGAGTCTCTTTATACCTGCTACAGGCACTCAGGTGCTTGCAGGATATTGGGGGTCCCATCATAGAGAAGGATCGCTCCCCCCCCCCAACCAATGGAAACTAGATGCGTTTCGATCCCTGATCGATCCTGGAAAAAAAAAAGTCCCCCTGTAATCTGTAAGCCTAGCCTACTCTACCTCAATGGAAGCAAAATAAATAGTACAGAATGCAGCAAAAGTTTCTAAGGCAATTAAATATCAGCGGTGAAGATTTAAAGGGCACGTCAGTTCCCCTGTTTTCTAATAATGTGTTTTTTTCCTTATAATCTACCTTGTCCATAATTACTATCACATTTGCTTTATCTGCTTTCGTAAGGTGAAGTCCAGGATCTTACCTTAATTCATGATATAACTTAAATATTTGAGGACAACTATGTTGCAGAGGTTTGAACCAAGCTCAGACCTCTGCAACACAACTGTCCTCAAAGAACTGTTAAGGTATACAATGAATTAAGCAAAGATCCTGGACTTCACCTTACGAAAGCAGATAAAGCAAATGCGATAATAATTATGGACAAGGTAGATTACAGGGAAAAATTAAAGTCCATCAAGAGGAACTCTTAAGTTATCGCACGGAAAATATCCTGATTTCTTAAATAAAAATAGTAAGTTAGCACCTACACAGCCCAAAACCTACTGGAACTTTCCACTAAGGTACACCACCTTTGAAAGTTTAAAGCCAGTCACAGGAGGCATTCTCTAGTTAGTTATCGAACAGAGATCAATATCCCAAAATATACCAGCCGATCAGAAACTACATCAAGCTATCAGCATTGAAGGCTTGGAACCGATCGGGTGAGGCATTTACAAATTATCACAAAAAAAAAGGTATTTCAATTTTCCTAATTTCTTTAATATAATTGAGACTGACACCTACACAGCCCAAAATCAATTCAAACCTGTCTGTCTCTAAGTAAAATACACTAACGTTTAAGCTTGAAAGACAAACAGAATTGCACAGAAACAAATTTGTATTGTATAGAAAAAACTGCGTAGAAACAAATTTGTACAATACTGTACATAAACAGTTTATTCAGTAGCACTGTTCAATAAAATTTGAAGCTGATCGAATGAGGCGTTTTTAGCTATAAACGAAGACCCTGAGAGAAAAAAAATGTCAGGCAACCACTAAGGCATTTTACTTGGATTATTTGGGTTATCGTGGGTAAGTAAATATCCTGGGTTAATAATCCCAAAACCAATGTCTTCAAACATCCCTTTACCCCATTCCACCACATCGCAACCCGTCTGTATCTCTCTCTACTCACGATCACACAAGCTCTCTCTCTCTCTCTCTCACTTCCTGACCATGAATACTACTACCCTTTTCTCTTCCACTAACTACAGCAAGAATTCAGAGATAATTAAGAACTAATCATGACCAATAAAGGATCCTTTCTCTATTTAATATCGACTACAAAATCAACTATCATAGAAACACTGTATATATTACCCTGACGTCTCTCTATACCACCATCCTTGTTCACTAAGCATTAAATAAACACATGGGTGTTAGTCACCTCTTGTGGATCGCTTTCATAACCATATTTTTTCAATACAAATATAATGACGGGGCTCCTGTAACTATGGATAAAAGAATAAAAGATATAAGGACATAATTCATAAGGGGAAGAAGCGAAGCTGAGCGTATGAACACAGTCGAAGCTTTTAACAGAGTTACATAAGTAAGAAGATAACTGACAGTGATAAATAATAAAAGCTGAAGGACGAAAGAATTATAACTTTTCTACGAGAACCTCACCGAGGAAACTGTGTGTACCAGATAGCAGGAGAGAAGGTACACACTAAATGCAGCTGGATAAAATTCATATAGTAAACAAGGAAGTGTTAAGTAAAAGAATACAAGTGCAACTAATGTGACATTTTATTGTGGCAACGTTTCGCTCTCCAGGAGCTTTGTCAAGCTGTTACAAACAATACACGGACACAGAGGATATATATAGGCTTCGAGTGAGGTGTGATATCCTGTGTCCATGTATTGTTTGTAACGGCTTGACAAAGCTCCTAGAGAGCGAAACGTTGCCACAATAAAATGTCACATTAGTTGCACTTGTGTCCTTTTACTTTACATATTGTCGGTAATTCTACCAACATATATACAAACACGGAAGTGCTGGAACAGAGAGACGAACACAACAGCTATGCGTAATGAGAACAAAAGCCTTTTGCAAACCAATAGCGTTGATCTTCATCAAGTCATTTAAGATGGTGCAACTACCAGACATCAGATGAACAATACACATATGCAACACTTGGGTATCTTTATAGTGGACACGTTTGGCCAACCAGTGCCTCTATCAATCCGTTACTGAGAATAATAATGAGACAGTGGAAGATATGAAGCAGTTTAAGGTGATCAACCCCTTAGCCTTGGTGAATCTGTTGGAGAAGGTGGAAGTTCCTCAAACTTCATCTAAGCTGAGGGACTTATCACATTACACTTCTACGCGTTTTCCACCGCTTCCAGTATTACGTCTCTGTATTGAACTGATAAAGCCACTTGTTGGCACAACGTCTCCACGATAACGATACCCGCGAAATGGACTTATATTGCTCAGACTCTACAGTCAAGTGAGACGTCTAGACTACAAATGTCTGATGGAGTAAAGTTAACTCCAATACAAGTAGTGAATAAATTAGGTTTCAAGTAGCAGTGCTGGTTTTCATCTTCCTTACAAGACTGCTCCAAGCTTAGAATTCATCTTTGTCTTATTCATCTACTGTACTTGTCGGTTTTGTAAGTTATTAAACATAACGAGAACAACAAATGTAGTTCCAATGCATAAGCAAAGGAAGAAGCAAGAAGCACTAAGTTATACGTTAATATCACTAACAGGTATACTGTAAAAAAAAAGTGTTGGGAAAGATAATCAGGTTGGTGAAGCACTTGGAGATAAAAGGCTTCGTTAACGAAAACCCGAATGGATTTAGAGATGGCAAATCCAACCTCACGAACCTACCTGACTCGACTTGTTAGAGTCGTTAAGATAGACTCATGATACACATCACATACGTCCACTCTCACCTGCAAGGTGGTACTTGTACACCACTCTGGTAGTGATCTTCCCCTAGTGAACGTACTATGGGAAGCAGCTCCTTAACAGCTCTTAAATGTTGTTTTGTAGTCGCAAATCCTGGTTGATTCACTGATGTACAACGAACTGAAAAACTTTCAGTCGTGATGCCATCGTTGTGCGAGATAATTTTCCTCGAGTACTTCGTCCTTGACTTTCTTGATATCAGAAGTTATTTTTGTCACAAATGGGTAGAAGCTTTTCTGAATTTCCGCACCGCTGGTTTGTGCTATTCACTGCTTTATTTCTTTTAAGATACATGTTGAAAATAATTTTCAATTATGTTTTTCATACTATATACTACACCGGAAAGTTCTGTCATGTATTCTTCCTTCCCACTACATGTGGAGTTTCAGAGGTTAATTTACCTTTTATACGACAACAAAAAAGCGGAAAGCAGAAAGAGAATAAATCTATCCTACATTATAATATTGTTTATACAACATATGCTATGGTTAAAAAAATTATAATTTGAAAATAATCTACAGAGAATTTTCCATGTTGATTACTTACTGATTTATACTTACAGAAACATATTAAACAATTCCCCAACATACCGTCCACAGCACATGACTAATACTCAGGTACATATTAAATGCTAGGTGAACAGAGGTAGCAGGTGTAAGAAGTCTTACGTTACCCATGATTCCAACTGTGGACCTTGGGATTGCGAGACGGTTTTGATGACCTCCCTCCCTAAGTCTCCCTCTCCCTGTGTAAATGAGTAACTCTACGTTTCTCTCTCCATTCTTCTCTATTCAAGAACTCTGAGCCTATTTTTTAATACATCGTGTGGTCATAAAATGTGATGCTCACAAAAGCAGAAGCCACAGTAATAACCACTGACGTGGGCGAGACCCTCGTGATGCCCACGTTGACGGTAGTCAGTAGACCTTTTAAGAATGATGTACCTCAATCTCAAATTTTTAAAGAGCAGCGATCATCTACACACTTTGATGCTAAAAGACTAATAGCTTCCATGCTGGTGCAGCCTTGACCCTGTGCACTGTACTGCACAATTCTCTATCGATCACACGCACAAAATAAATTACAGGGACATGGCTTGGATACCAAACCTACAGACGGGATGCTGTCGTGTCTCCACATATCTCTAAGAACTATTCCCTCCCAGCTCTTTCAAACTCTCCTCCACAGCCCGGGATCAGCAGTATTTTCTGCAGTCATTCGAAAAGCACCTGAACACACTGAGTATATACACAGAGAGCTGTTTATCACGGTGCATATACAATGAATGATTGTTTTAATTATACAGTATTTTAGTGAGTAAAGCATTTTTAAATGTATGAACCTACACCATCTTTGAACGAGATGTCAGAGGTAACGAGACGTCACACAGGTCAAGAGACATAGGTAACGTGACGTTCTTGGAAGTCATCTACAGGTGCTACATAGCACAGAAAACCGCGGAGAAGCTTTACCAGCGGTGCTACGCTCTGACGGACGCGCAGACCAACAGGGAAAAGTGGAAGGTATATTTTCTGCTGCTCAGGTAATTACACAGACGTGGGCACACCAGCCTCTGGCGCTGACTTCCTTCTGCAGCTGTCAACTCGTGCAGCTAAAGCTGTCAGCTCGTGCCACTGCTGTTGCATCTTTGTTAGTCTGGGTATCCAGACATATATATATATATATATATATATATATATATATATATATATATATATATATATATATATATATGTGTGTGTGTGTGTGTGTGTGTGTGTGTGTGTGTGTGTGTGTGTGTGTGTGTGTGTGTGTGTGTGTGTGTGTGTGTGTGTGTGTGTGTCGTGCCTAATTGGTAAAACTGGTCAATTAGCAAGAACTCGTTTAAAATTAAGTCCTTTCTAAAATTTTCTCTTATAACGTTTAAAGATATATTTTTTTTCAATAATGTTAATGTAAAAATTTATAATTTTGCACCAAAAGAATCTTAGGAAAATTACCTAACCTTATTATAACAAGTACAATTTATTTTAGGATAATCCAACTAAATACATTTTAGGTATGTTTACAATAATTCAATACTAAACAAACAATGAAATATATCTTTTTCATTAGGTTCAGAATGATTATCGCGAAATTAATGCGTACACAAATTTTCGCTTGTCTTATATAGCAAGATGAACGTTGCTATTTAAGCCAAGATCGCAAGTTTTACATATTCGGAGCGACATTTATAAATTATATATATATATATATATATATATATATATATATATATATATATATATATATATATATATATATATATATATATATATATAATATATATTTTTAGATCTATTCTTTAATGTTTATTCCAATTACGTATTTGCAGTTTGCGTGTCTAGACATGACGCATAGGACGCAATCAAGTACTGCTGATGAAGCCACTGCAGGTCGTCTTGGAAGTTATTATCCACAAATAATTAATGATATGCGTCTAATTAAACGTTGCAAGATGCATTTAGCGAGGAATCTTAAGAGTTGGTTTATATGTCCGGTGTTGCTTCGTCTGTCAGTCATTATCGCATCCACAAATACGGCTTAATGAGCAGTAATTACAGGTTTTTAGGAGTATTTATTGCCAGAGAGGCTTGCTTCTCTCTCTCACCAGCACAAACATAAAGACATACTCATTCGCGCTCACACACACACACACACACACACACACACACACACACACACACACACACACACACACACACACACACATAGCAAGTGCTGTTGCTCTCACACAAACACTGCAACACTGTAAAGTGCAGCTGCTCATTCATAAGCAAAATAAGTCCAGCTGCTCACTCACAAACACTACAAAAACAAAATCTCCTCAGACAATTTATTAAGAAAAGTACTTATAAAATGTATCAAAGAAAAGTTATCAAACACTTTTGTAAAGAAATCTGACTGCTCCCCCCCAAAAAAAACAAAAACAAAGAAAATAGCTTAGAGGAGCTTAGCAAGTGAAGTAATTACCATACATCATTAAATTAATACACAGTAATTACCATACATCATTATACAGTCATTACTATACATCATTAATACAGTCATTACCATACATCATTCAATTAATACACGGTAATTACCAAACATCACTGCATTAATACAGAGTAATTACCAAATATTACATTAATACACAGTAATTACCAAATATCATTTAATTAATTCACACTACTTGTACCCATACATAAAAAAATCGTACAACTTCAAAAAAAAAAAAAAAATTAACTCAAGTTTTCCCTTGGTTAATGCGAGCCCAGGGTAGGTTCCGTGTGCACACTGACTCAGCCAGACGTCCCCCAATTACAGTCTAACCATGAAATGAAATGCAATTAGGAATTAATCGAAATGAAGAAAGGCAACTAAGGTTTAATAAAGCATATTGTGTTATGCACGTCACGCGGGGAAAATAACGCACCAGAACCTCGTAAAAGAACCTTGAGAAAAAAAAGCGGAATCGAGGAATTTATGCCCCCGTGATACATATAATTACGAGGAAGTAAATAATTACATATATAATTAAAGAGGGGCCATAAGACGCAACATTGTAGGCAAGACTCGAATGATAATTTGCGATCCCATGATAATTACACTCATTATACATATATCATCATTATAACAGAGGTTACAGCAAGAAATATTTGGGCAGTTGTAGCGTGGTGTAACTCGTAATAGCGTGTGTACAGAGAAGTGTTGGAGCTGCAACAATACAGGTAGCCAGGGAAGATCTAATAAAATCTGACTCTGCGAAATACAAATTGTTTCACGCGTGAAGTCAGTGTATTTTTTGTGGCAATCAATAGTTTCTTGGTTAATACGCTGCTGCTAAACCACCAGTGACAAGCTAAGAACTGTTAGTTACTGTGAGTTTCAGTTTCAAAATGGAAATGAAAGAACGCAAAATAACTCCAGAAAAAAGTATTACAAACCGAGCCACAGTAAGTTACATTTTTAACTGCTACAAGAACATTAATAAAGTGAAATGAATGTGTGTGTGTGTGTATACTCGCCTAGTTACTCACCTAATTGAGGTTGCAGGGATCGAGTCCTAGCTCCTGGCCCCGCCTGTGTGTATGTGTGTGTGTCTCGAAGCTATGAATAACTAAAGTACTCGAAACATTCATTGTACCGTCGAAAGTAAAATCACTCTTTTTTAAACTACTAAATTTTACAGGCTCAGATATTTAATCATATCTCATCATACACCAGAGTCCAGTCCACCTGTATAATGTGTAATCTCCCTTCCCTTTTCCCCTTTCCCCAGAATGCGACCCACAGCAATCGGCTAAAACCCAGATACTTATTGACTACTAAGTGAACAGGAGCAACAGGGGTAAGGAGACATGCTTCAGTGACCCCTTCCATCCGGAAATGAGCCCGGGACCGTCGGCTGTAAGCTGAAGAAGCTACCACTTTGCTACGATCACTTACAAATTAAAGCCAATGTAAGCACCCGTTTCAACTTTGGTTACTGCTAGCACATTATCAACACTAACACAGACTCCAAGCACTGCTGTTACCACAACTCTTCCACCATCGCTGCTGTCACCACAACTCTTCCACCATCACTGCTGTTACCACAACTCTTCCACCATCATTGCTGTCACCACAACTCTTCCACCATCATTGCTGTCACCACAACTCTTCCACCATCGCTGCTGTCACCACAACTCTTCCACCATCACTGCTGTTACCACAACTCTTCCACCATCACTGCTGTCACCACAACTCTTCCACCATCACTGCTGTTACCACAACTCTTCCACCATCATTGCTGTCACCACAACTCTTCCACCATCACTGCTGTCACCACAACTCTTCCACCATCATTGCTGTCACCACAACTCTTCCACCATCACTGCTGTCGGCACAACTCTTCCACCATCACTCCTGTCGGCACAACTCTTCCACCATCACTGCTGTCGGCACAACTCTTCCACCATCATTGCTGTCACCACAACTCTTCCACCATCACTGCTGTCGGCACAACTCTTCCACCATCATTGCTGTCACCACAACTCTTCCACCATCACTGCTGTCGGCACAACTCTTCCACCATCACTGCTGTCACCACAACTCTTCCACCATCACTGCTGTCGGCACAACTCTTCCACCATCACTCCTGTCGGCACAACTCTTCCACCATCACTCCTGTCGGCACAACTCTTCCACCATCACTGCTGTCGGCACAACTCTTCCACCATCACTGCTGTCGGCACAACTCTTCCACCATCACTGCTGTCGGCACAACTCTTCTACCATCACTGCTGTCGGCACAACTCTTCCACCATCACTGCTGTCGGCACAACTCTTCCACCATCACTGCTGTCGGCACAACTCTTCCACCATCACTGCTGTCGGCACAACTCTTCCACCATCACTCCTGTCGGCACAACTCTTCCACCATCACTGCTGTCGGCACAACTCTTCCACCATCACTCCTGTCGGCACAACTCTTCCACCATCACTGCTGTCGGCACAACTCTTCCACCATCACTGCTGTCGGCACAACTCTTCCACCATCACTGCTGTCGGCACAACTCTTCCACCATCACTGCTGTCGGCACAACTCTTCCACCATCACTGCTGTCGGCACAACTCTTCCACCATCACTGTTGTCGGCACAACTCTTCCACCATCACTCCTGTCGGCACAACTCTTCCACCATCACTGCTGTCGGCACAACTCTTCCACCATCACTGCTGTCGGCACAACTCTTCCACCATCACTGTTGTCGGCACAACTCTTCCACCATCACTGCTGTCGGCACAACTCTTCCACCATCACTGTTGTCGGCACAACTCTTCCACCATCACTGTTGTCGGCACAACTCTTCCACCATCACTGCTGTCGGCACAACTCTTCCCTCATAGTAATTAAAACTACAGAAAGCATAATTTGTCTCCAACGTAGATACAGTGGAACCTCAAAAATCGAACTGCTCCCAACTCAACCAATTATTTAAGTGTATTTTTGTAAGCGCTTTTATAAGTGTATTTTTGAGGGTCTGAAATGGACTTATCTAATTTACATTATTCCTGATGGGAAAAAATTTGTTCGGTAGCGACACTAGTACAGCCTTCTGGACCGAAGAAAATTCTATATTTGAGGTTCCACTGTATTCTTTTTACTATCAACACATCATTCTCAGATTAATAACATGATACAAAGAAGAAACGTTATCTCTTAAATTAACAAAAAATATGCTGAAACGACATAACATTTCCTGCAACATATTTACAGCTAACGAATTATTATTATTTAAAAACCGTGATAAACCTGTATTGAAATAGTAAATAAAAAACGGAATTGAATATAAAAAACAATCAAATCACCCAATAGAAACGAAGAGGAATATGAGGGACCTGGAAGTAACAATGTCTGCACGTGTTATGTTCATGGAACACACTAATCTTACTAACACTTACATGAAAACTGGTGCGCTGGCTAACAAGAAAATTTAATACAAAAGATGTCAAACCAATGATCACAGTCTTTAAAGCATTTGATTTCTCTATTCAATATAAACTGCAAATCAGGAGAATTTACAGATACGTTTTAATGCCAGTACAAATTCTAACACTTATACTACTGGAAACATTTAAAAATCCCTTACACTGTACTTCCCAGAACGAAGGAAATACAGTTTTAGAAAGATTTGTCATAATTTAAACGAGGAAGACGCTGGAGACAGCAAAATACTCAAAAAAATGTTAAGGTACACTGAGACATAACTCGATAAACATAAATGGTCCAAGACTATACATTATTCTTCGATTCAATATACGTAAATATACCAACAGAGCCTCGTCTTCAAGAGGGACCCTGAAAAGTTCCTTAAGGAAGCTCCTGATCAACCAGACTGTGGTAGAAGTATTCGTGACATTTACGGATCACTTTGATTGCGTAGGTCACTCAGCGCTCATAAACATAAAAATATACGCAACATACTAAAAACAAAAATAAATTCAACAGTGAAAGCAACGAGCACTAAACACAATACTATAAGTTAAAATAACTAGCATCAATGAAAAAGCCAGGTTATGCTGCTTGCATCGATCTACGTACAGCCAACATCAACATTCTCATTGATCAGGCTATCAGGAGAGGGGTCTGATCTGGCAACGGCTCGCGGGGATGATCCCCAAAATCATTATCCAGCAACCGTCAGGTGCACACCTGGCGTCTCAGGTGAAGTAACAGTCCACGCATTAATTAAACAAAATGAGAGGCGGCTGCAGTCTTTGCAACAAAAAAATCTGCAAGCACAAGCAATCTCTCATTAATTTCACGGTGACATACTGCCGCAGTACAATTATATAACCCAACATGTTAGTATATACAAATACCAACACGAGATCCACAGGCAATTACATTCGGCAATTACACCAGGCAAAAATGTTCCTCCAGTAAATGAGAGTAAACTGCAGGTACGTTCATTCTGCTATTGTAAGGACGAGTTATGGACCGAGCTATTTACATAGACAAGATCGGTCATTGCTGAAGCCCTACTACCCCCGCCCCGTCACACCATCTGTACACCCGGGGAATACTCAAGAACGAGACGGGGCAATTAATTAGTTGTTAGCTCGTGTGAAAACCATGTATTCATTACGATTCCCTATGTCTTTTGATGTTTAGCTGTATATATATATATATATATATATATATATATTATATATATATATTATATATATATTATATATATATATATATATATATATATATATATATATATATATATATATTTTTTTTTTTTTTTTTTTTTTTTTTTTTATCACACTGGCCGATTCCCACCAAGGCAGGGTGGCCCGAAAAAGAAAAACTTTCACCATCATTCACTCCATCACTGTCTTGCCAGAAGGGTGCTTTACACTACAGTTTTTAAACTGCAACATTAACACCCCTCCTTCAGAGAGAGAGAGAGAGCTCACACTCCAACAGCAGAGAGAGAGAGAGAGAGAGAGAGAGAGAATGAATTACGAGAGAATGTAAAAAAAAATAATTAAGCGAACAAATTCGAAACTGCAGTGCTAATGTTAGAATCCCATCATGCTACTCACCAAGCTAGATAGGATCATAAGGACTCCCCCAACCAGAAAATGTTATCTGGACAGGTACACGATGAGTACAACACCGACTCGATCACTCGCTGATACAGAGATCCCACGACCCGACTAATATCAGAGCGCCAACAACTTTATTATGAGTATCAGAGACCCAACACCCCCACTTTGTCGTTCTATAACCTAGGGAAAATTTTCGACTGCTTCAGTCATCGTACTGATAGATTATACTGTAACTTCAGCGAGGTGGCAGCAGGGCTGAGGCATGCAGTCTCAATACGTGTACGAATCTTCAACGTGATTATCAGAAATACGTGGAAATCGGCTCTGGAATTAAGTTAGATATAAAAAAATATTTAGAAATATAATGACACAAAAACGAAAAATTCCGCTATGAATAATCTGAAATCAAACGTTGTACTGGGTCAGGCTATAATTTTGATTCAGCAGCTGCGTGTAGGTCATGCCGTCAAACACACCTTGACGTTCTGACAGGAGAGCGAAGCGTCAGTATCCCAATTGTTACCTAGGAGGCTCTTACCAAGGCCTGCATGATGGGCACAACATGGGCTTAAATATGGTCAGGTAACAGTGGGTTGGTCATCCTGGTGGTGGCTTACCCTCTGAGCACCTCAAAAATATAACCCTCTCAGAAAAAATAATCATATTAATGTGGAAACTTAATCCCCTTAAGTGTCATACGTCGCTTGAGGAATGGACGAAAATCTGATTTAATCCGATAAAGGTGATGTTATACCTAATTCCTTAGACTGGAACTCCATCAACAGCATCAAAGCACCTCTTGAAGGGCCTACTGTGAATGATCTAGGTCGCTTTCAACAATGAATAAACAGTGTATGAGAACGCACCATTAGGACCCTGTAACACGAGATATGGAGATAGACCAACGTGTAAAACATGAAAAGCCAAATACTTCAATGAAATGCCACAATAATTTGTTAATTTTCTTCAGTATGATAACCTGCCATATTTATTTTAAGGATACACAGTACCGACAAGTTGATGATTACGATGAGTGCTCAACACCTGGGCATCTTCATCTTTCTCGGCAATAGAGCCAAATGTTGCACATGCTACTTTTTCCTCAACCTGCAATCTTATGAATAAAAGATGTGAATCCTCTGAGTATGCAGTTAGATACCATGCTCTCCAGAGTACAACTTATATCTCTTAAGCACAGCTAGGAAGAAGAGGACAAAAAGGAAGAAGAAAAAAGCATTAAAAATACGATGACTAAGACGACAGCAGAAAAAGATATCAATGTCAACTAACCGTTGCACAGCAGCTTGCATGATTTCTCTTCGCTGTCTCCAGCAACCAGTCAATGACCCCCGAGGAAGGTAAATGTGTGAGCGAAGGGCATCACTTGCGCTACCATAACCAGTGTGTGTGTGTGTGTGTGTGTGTGTGTGTGTGTGTGTGTGTGTGTGTGTGTGTGAGGAGAGAGAGAGAGAGAGAGAGAGAGAGAGAGAGAGAGAGAGAGAGAGAGAGAGAGAGAGAGAGAGAGAGAGAGAGAGAGAGAGAGAGAGAGAGAGAGAGAGAATACGGTTTAATGAAATGACGTTTCGTCAACCAGGGATTTGATCAATCTATCATGGACTGACTGATGGATTACGAAGGTCCTGGTGGACGAAATGTCTTCTCAATAAATACCATTAACCGCATATTGTGTCTTACGAACATGCATGTCGGTATAGCTGATGATATACAAAGGCAGAGTGGACTGGAGCAGCAGAAAGCTGGCTGGTAATGAGGATGATTCAAGCACGAACTCATTCAAATATGGAAAAGAGCTTCACGCAATCTGATGACCAATAAAGCCTCAACCCGGAACTCTAACACACCGCATGCTAAAAAAAAATTATGAATCTATATACACACAAAAACACAGACAAACGCACAAACACATGACGTTAAGCACACACAAACTCATCTCTCGCTGCCGAGATAATAGGGTGGGTGGAGAATAGTTGAAACTGTGAGAGAGGAAGAGAAAAAAAAATAAAGTCCAGATAGGGAGGTTAAGGGTTTGATAGGGAAGGAAGTGAGAGGTGGAGGAATAGAAGACAAAGAAGGAGAGGGGGAGGGGGGAGGGGTGAACAGAAGGATGTATGGGTAAAGGGAATGGGTTTAGTATCAACAAACCCCTCATTCCGCCCACCTACGTCCCTACCAGTCAACTCAGCCAGGTGAGGACGGGCTTGTGATGACCAGGTGGACTACACGAACGCAACCCAGATATGCAAACGAGGCGCATTCATGAATCCAGCATAAATGTTGGGTTCATGATGTTAGCGAGACACGAGCAGCAGAGATGTGGGGTGCAGCGAGGGTAGGAGAGAGAGGAGGAGGAAGGGAGAGAGGGAAGCAAGGGAAGAGGCTATGGGATATGGTGGTTGTTTTGCGCACACACACACACACACACATTATATATATATATATATATATATATATATATATATATATATATATATATATATATATAATGCCATACCGAATAGGTAAAATAGGTCAATTAGCAATAACTCATTTAAAATTAAGTCCTTTCTAAAATTTAATCGTATACGTTTAAAAAATATACTTTTCAATTATGTTAAGGTAAAAATTAATAATTTTGTACTAACAGAACCTTAGAAAACTTACCCAAACTTATTAATAATAAGCGTAATTTAATTTAGCCTAATCCAACTAAATATATTTTAGACAAGTTTAAAGTAATTATAAACAAACAATGAAATATATTTTTTTCGTTAGGTTCTGAATCATTTTTACGAAATTATTGCAACCACAAATTTTCGCTTGCCTTATTCAGCAAGAAGAGAACTGCTACTTAACCTTCAGCCAAAATCGCAAGTTCTACCTAATCGGTACGATATATATATATATAATATATATATATATATATATATATATATATATATATATATATATATATATATATATATATATATATATAGGGAAGTACCACCTCTATAGCTGGAATGGGGACCCTCATCCCCTCATCCTCAGAGAAGACAATAAACATACCTCAGGGAAAACTCAAGGTTCTCCCCGGAGCTGTTTGAATATTTTCTTCTCCTACCACCCCCTACATATTTTATATTCTATATGAACATTTATTAATAAACAGAATACATTTACAGAAAAAACAATCATGAATACAATGGCACAATGTATCAAAGATCATGAATTTCCTCCAGCTCCTCCGAGGCTGGACGCGAGCCAAGTATGCAGCAAGCATTTCCCCTCTGGATGGCTACGCTGAGGCGCTGTAACATGAAAGTGGCGGCCCTTGGGTCCTTGGTGGTGTCGATGAGTCTGGAACCCAATTCTTTAAGGAAACGTGTGGTATTTTTTCCCCATGATCCCAAGGTCTCTGATCCCACTGGGACAAATCGATACTGTTGGCTTATGTCCCTGTACTTGCTGATCTTGTACTCCTCCCTGTGGTCAGCAGCTCCTCCCTGTCGCCCCACACTGTGATGGATATAGGTGTCAGCCAGTGTGGACACACAGGTATAGTCCCATGCTAAGAGCTTGCCATTCTTCCAAGGATAGATGGTGATCCCATCGGGGCTGCTAGTGATCGGGGCTCCCTCTCGGCAGGGCATCCAGCTGTAGCAAGGGTTCTCTTAATGATGTCGTTGACCTCATTGTGTCTTGCATGCCAGCCCTTGGTTTTGGAATAGTTAAGACCATGTAGACCGTATTGGTCTGCTTGCACTTCACCGGAAATACACGTATATTCTGTGTGAATTGGGGTAGCAAGGCGCAGAGCCACTGCAATACGGAGGGTCTTAGGGTCGAGTCGCGTTCCCATTGCCGATATGGGAACTGTTTGGAGGAAGTCCCCGGAGTGATGTGCGCTCACAGAATGGAGACGGACAATCTCCCTATCTGATGTTGCAGCCCTGAGCATGTTGGCAAGCACCTTTTCAGCAATGGGGGCATCCCAGCTTGACTGTGAGCCAGTGCTGCACTAAGGTTTGGTGATGGAGCAGCAAGAGTCTCCCATTCGGTGATGGCACTGGCATAGCTAGGGTCTTCTATTCCTGCTGAGTCACTGAGGGTATCAGGAAGAATTTGTCTTATCAACTCGTTTGATGCTATGGAAGAGGATAGGAAAGCTGGTAGAGCAATCTGGGAGGATCTGTGTACTCCTAGCCCTCCAAGCCTGACCGGAAGTGAGGCTTGCAACCACTGTCCATCGTCAAAGGAAAGATTCAATACACTCTCTAGCATGGTCTTCAGGAGAGAGTCATATTATATTTCAATGTGAGAAGTCACGAAAGTGCTTGAAAATTAACTTTTTTTCATAATGGTTTGTATTAACAAAACCTTGAGGCCTATCTGGATAAACTGTCGACGAAACTAGATTATTCCGTGTAGTAGCTAGGAATTAGTTAAGAATTGTTTTTTTTTCTAGGAATTAGCTATGCTTTAGCTAGGAATAAGCTACTGTTTATCTAGAAATTAGCTAGGAATTCAGGGAACTAGAAAAAAATTGGAGCCACACATTCTTTCAAAGTACAGGACCAGCCATGCCAGATCAATCCGACTGTGATGTCCAGGTAGCCCTGCGGGCTGGTAGCGCCAACAGCTTATCTAACAAGGCAGTCGACAGGGAAACCTGGCTTTAGACCAGGCTGACTGAGAAGAACCTCTCCAAACCTGTGTACCTGTAGTCTATTCCGGGGAAGGGGTCTCACCACCCCCACGGACCAATGGAAGGGCCAGTCCTCCTATTATGTTACAAGTGAGGTGTATCAACAAGTCGTGGTCACCAGTACACACCATGACGAGCCACCCGCACGTCGTCAGCCTATCAAAACCTGTCCTCTAACTTTAACAATAAACGTGTCGTTCACAAATATTTAAGCGACAACAAGGGACGAAACCTAATACAAATTAACAATGTACAATCAGAAGCATTTGTTCCTCAAAATTTACACAGACAATGATATTGATCACAGCACTTTAACATCATTCGCATATCAGACAAAACCAGACGTAAAACTGCACGTTTATTTAAGAAAGTTAACAATAAATAAACCTAAGTTAATTAAGTTTAGTAATGATCACGCCAACCTAACATGATCTGATAGTATGGCCTGTCAAAACCCTGCAGGATTTTGCACAATGCAATGCGTTCGAAAACTTACTTTCTACTTGGAGAACGTTGCGCCTTGGTAACACCAAGCTCGCTAAAGCATCACTTACTCAGGTACAAGGTGCGGAGCATAATTTAATCAGATGGGGTAGTAGTAAGAATTATGTTGCGGCATTCCTCTCTTGCTGTAGTAAGAATAATGAAGCAAGAACACAGGATTACACCTCCTGGTCCCAGTCTGGGGAGAGCCCAACAACTTAGATGCTTGTCCTATAAGAGCCTTCTGTATTCGTTACTTAAGAGTAAGGCGTGTTGGCAATTAAATAACTAAGAAATAAAAGTACTCAGATTCTTGTAGCATTGTGCTAGAATGTGCATTTTGTTGTGTACATCTAACCAGGTAACGTGCGTTCACATTTTCCTATCAAAACATACAAAACTTTCACTCTAACGTGAAAGTCACAGTATGAGGAGGAAGCTTACAGCCGCTAACTGACGACATCATGAGCGTGAAGCGAGATAGTTACCCGCGAATAAAACAATTATAATCAAAACACCCATGATTGTGCTAGACACAACTATTGAGCCAAAATACTTTATTTTTACACAACTCAAATGTAAACTGTGACTGGATATCATATGACTAGCATTCCTATCAATACAAACCTAATTTTTACAACAGCGTGAAAGCAACATTATCAGGAGGAAGTGTGCGAGCCTTTAACCCCCGGACACATGATAATGAGACGAACATATTAATTAAAAAAAAAATGGGAAGCCATAGTCCCCACCACTGTGGAGTGAACGTGGAGAGCAAAAGATAAGGAATCTCACACAGCTAAACTTCCTCAGCCGTGTATAATAGCTGAAGGGAGAGAGAGAGGAACCAGTCACACTAAACTTGTTATTCTAAGCTATGCACATTCTACGTTAATTTTCTAGGTTCCCAACGCAGTTTCGTAACGCTTCATGTAAACTTACAAACAATATTTTCTTTAAAATACATAAACCTATAAAACGTATATTTAACCACAAATAAGCAAATTAAAAAACAAAACAGCCGCGATACTTCTAGCAACGAGGTGGCGAAGCACAATCAAGAAACTTGCAAACCTGCACGATTATCACTGGTGGTACGAGAATAAACTGGACACACACGTGGGAGCATCAGATTATCAAAACGCTAGAGTAAGAAGCCCCATCAGGAGAAAGTTATCACTGCAAAATGCTGCTCAGGTACCTGCTGGAAATAATACTGAAGAATGAGGATCAGAATAGGGAGCATTTTAGATCGGAGTGGAAGCAAGTGGATTTTTTAGGATTGACGTGCTATTGAAGTATTAGCAAAATAACACTTACGAAGGGATTCAAAAAAACCATGTAGCTGGACTTGAGTCTTGGAGGGATTGGTAAATTGAACAACAAAAAATTATTTAAATTGTAATATCCACACAGTTACGCCAAAACAGCTACTGAGTGAATGACAGTGAATGTATTTCCTTATTTTTTAGGACACCACCTTACTTTAGTGGGAGATGGTCGTGGAGACAGAGGGACGACCACCCAAAACTTCCACACATCCGCATAATAAAAGCCAGTAAGGAATTATGTGATTAATAAAAAAGAAGACAAGAAATTGCTCCGGAGTAACGACAGGAAATTATGTGAAGAATTCATTAAGAGATTCCGGAAGGCATTTACGACTATACAAAGACATCTCCAGACTTAGAACAGAAGCATCACCCTCAATGATAACATCACATAAAGGTGACAGGAACGGGTTAAAAAAAACAGTCCCGGAGGAGCTGTATGTGGGAGAGGCAATAAAAAAATTTGCAGTACTACGTTGAAGACACATTGCACAGCGAGGAGATGCAACTGGAAACTCAACAAGAAATTGAACAGAATATTTGAAGGAACTGCTATCGCATGAGGGAAGAAACTAGTGATGACAATGACTATGAATTCAAATTTAAATACACAATCCATAGAAGTTGGATGCATACCTTTGATATACGTTTGATGGGTTTTAAGAGTTTTTCTACTCCGGCAGCTCGGCCTTGGACCAGGCTTGTCTGGTGCTTGCCTGGCACATCCTATTGCTCCATTAATGATAACGAAGGAAGGTACAGGACCCTTAAAAAGTTTCTGTGATTACCTATTTGTAGCCACAGTACCAGGAAGAATGGGAGGCAATTAGGTTCGATCCGAGGGAGTATAAGTCCAATTTCTTGGGTCAAGAGTTTGACACTGGCATGAAAGCACTTTCCAAGAGGAGCGTGGCTACAGAAGCTCTAGTGGTGTCCAGTCTTCACTTATTATTCAAGCATTTTATTTTTAATTCCAGTGGTTGCGAAATTTACTGCCTCCTCTTTTAACACATTCCCATTACTTCACCACTGAGAAATTTATAGTGTTCCTTCGTTCGTTCGTGCATGGGTGTGTGCAGCACGTATGCACTTATGTACGTACAAGAGCACACACAGATACACAAAAACACATACACACACACACATTCAATGAAGAGGAGCCAGGAGCCGACTCGACCCCTGCAACCACATATAGGTGAGCACACACACACACACACACACACACACACACACACACACACACACACACACGTAAAATAAATATGCATACAATTAAAAAATATTATTAGGAATGAAAATCAAGGACACAACAAAGCAAATCTGCCGAAAGCGAGTAACTTACATAAACAAAGTACAAGTAAAACACTGCAGCTGCACGTACTTGCGAAATTAACTTACTGATAATGAATGTTCCGTGTGATGCCCACTAATACTCACGTATAAAAATATATACAACATACCTAACACACGCAGACCCGAAAACGAATGCCAAGAAAACACACATGATTGTAACATATCTGTGCAACTGTACATGAATACAGGAAGTATACAACTCCATAAATACACACACAGGCCTCTCTACAAGGTCATATTAATACACTATACAACCATCACTAATATACGGAGTCCAGTACACCCATCATCCGCTAGCTTGGTCACTCGGGTGTAACTAAGGCACTCTAGCAAACTCATGGTTCCTGTGCCTAGAGTGCCATGCGAAAAAATTTTCTTGGCACGCGGTATTCACTCCTGTACAATATTGTTGTCTGGGTGTGAAGCATAGCCTTTAAAAAATAGAAAGATGGAAGATAGAGGTAGTAGAAATGTTGTAGAAGGAAGCACATATGGAAGACATCAAGAGGGTTTGAAGTCCACACTGAGGCTACCTGCTGATATGTGTGAGTCAAGGATAGAAAAGGAGAAGGCTCTCTCTCCCTACCCTTCACTCCTTCCAGCCACTACCGGCTAGAAATACAACAGGAAAAATACACCATAGTATCGTATATGGAATTTACATTTGACATGGGATTCAACTACCTCTATTAAATTAGTATTGTTTCTGTGTTCCACTGGTATTGCTCTACTGCCCTTCAAAATGCTTACTGTCGAGTCTGTGATTAATATTTAGTGTAAATAATTAAACACAGAATTTTCCTCTTTCCGATGGGATTCAGGAAAGACCTGCTGGCCAAACACAAGTCTTGAAAATGGTAAATACAAGCACTTTGAAAATAGGATTGGATGTTTTCATTTCACAGGTTATCACTAATCTTGCATGTATGAAAACACACCTAGTTAGAAGTCTCTTATTAGGCCGGCATGGTACAGTGGATAACGCAGTGACCTGTGTTATCCACTGTTCGATCCCCACTCCGTTCAAAGAAACCTGTTAAATCATGATGGAGACAACTAGAGAACGAATGATTATTTTCTTTGGGACACCCCTTCCTTGATCTCAAACGTCCAGTGTGTTATAATGGTCAATGATGCAGCTGATCATCACCCCAGGCGCTCGGTCTTACACCAGGCCTCCTAAATTGCAAAGAAAATATTACGGGACTTAAAACCATTAAGAAATATGCGCTATGACACATGCAGGTTTAAAGTTTTCCAATAAGCAGCAGCAACACACGAAAACAAGTGTATACTGAATGCAAGTATAAACTTGCTAGAGACTGACGTGCCATATTACAAGTTCACCAGAGAGCCAATAGCACTACCAGAGATCAAAATGTTCAATAAGTTAATTTTTTTTTTGACACTTAAATAATGGGACGGTCTTACCCCTCTTCCTTCCCACTGCACAATTATTATCTACCTACCCACCTATCTACTCACAAAAAATAAGAACAAAAAAAAATCGTCTACATCTATTACCAATCCAGCGGAATTCTTACTGTATTATAAATACTCAAATCAAACACGAACAAGGATATAGCAAGCAAACACAGGAGCAAGGAAATCAGAAATTGCCAACTAAACACAGGAGCATGGATATAACAGAGCAAGGAATTACCAAACAAACACAGGAACAAGGAAACTAGAAATGCCTAACCAAACAAACACAGGAGCTGGGAAAGAGTTCGTGATGGTGAGTGTGGCATTAATTATCTTTTTTTTGCTCTTGTTTGTCCGGTGATAATGAGGAGGAGAAAACGAGTACAGCAGTGGAGGCAGGAATTTGATCCACAGCGTTGGAGGAGGGGGTGGAGGACAGTTGTGGGGGTGGGTAATGGGGAGGGGAGGCTTTAATTAACTTGCGTGTAAAGTTCTTTTATAAGAGAGAGAGAGAGAGAGAGAGAGAGAGAGAGAGAGAGAGAGAGAGAGAGAGAGAGAGAGAGAGAGAGAGAGAGAGAGAGAGACAGAGACAGAGACAGAGACAGAGAGCGACTGACTCTTAGCTTGTCAATAAAGCTAGGAATCCTTAACCTAACCTTGTCAAATCCTGCGTGAAAAAAAAGAATTGGGAGTTAAGAATATACATGTTATAATATACCAACAATTATGTTAAGACACAATATGCGTCGTTTTGTAACATTGTATTGAGACGACGTTCTATCCACCAGAGACTACCAATTCTTAAGAGAGCTGATACAGTCCCTGGTGGGTGAAACGTCATCACAATAAAATATACCATAAACTTCATACTGTGTCTCATTAACATATGTTGAGAGAGAAGAATGGATAACACACACAAAAGATATATGACGGTCTGGTCCTCAATCCACACCCCACCATAAAAAGTTAATGGAGTGCCATGGGTGCAATTAGTGTGCCGTGGGTACAATTAGTGCCATGGGTACAATCAGTGCCATGGGTACAGTGTTATGAGTACAAAGTGTCATGGGTGCAGTGTGTCACAGGTACAATCATTGCCATGGGTACAAAGCAGTATCATGGGTACAATCGGGGAACACTATCAACATCCTTGCTCCAAGATTACAATCATTCGAACAACTACCAGCAGTTATCAGAAATATTGCTGGAACAAAGGTAAAAGTTCCTCTTTAACCTGACTGCCTGGTCAACCAGGCTGCAGAAACGGCCTGGTTGACCAGGTGGTCAGAAAGGAAATCTGGCCCCGGAGCGTGCTGCAGGGGGGGAGGGGGTATACGAGCATTTGAATCCAGTCATAGGTATGTCAGGGATAGATGAGTAGATCAGAACTGAGATATAAACGAGAAGGGAGATGAGACATAGAAAAACGGGAGAAGAGACAGGTGGAAAAAAAACAGAGATGGGGAAATTTCAATAAAGATTTAGTTTATTGGGCACCCTATATCCTAGGAATTAAGTCCCTAGAAGGGTTAACAAGAATACATCTGAGTATTTACAATTTTTTATTTTTATCTGTTACAAGACAAAACAATCTTATTTTCACTAATAAAATAATTATAAGTCTTTCCTCTATATTCTTCAATAAATTGACAATAAAGCACAAAGTGTACCAGAAAGTGACAATGTCCAGTGCAAACTTAAGAAAAGGACACTTGTGCACTTATCTTGATATTTATTAAACATTTCCTTTAATAATTATCAAGAACTGTACACAAGTAAATGGTATCATAAAACACACAATTTGTGTGTATTACAACTATCAGACATGCTGCTGGATCATGGTCCGGGTGTGTGTCACACTGCCACGAGTACCTGTAACTAAGACTAAGCCTGGCTACAAACACACTAGTTAGATGGTTTACATAAGCTGCTAGGTAGGAATGGAGAGGGAGACAGAGCAGATGTTTATGGAAACAAGACAACCAAACCAAATAATGTTTTCCGTGTAACATGCTGCAACAAATCTTCGTTTTACTACAAATATTTTTCGACGTGGTATTCAAAAGTCAATATCTTAAAAGCTTCCAGTTTTTCAAATACTACTTTCTTTAGTTTAAGGTAAGTTATGTTAATTTAAGATTAGGCTTCGTTGCACAAATATTTATAAAAATATTTAACCACAATTAAAAAAAAAAAAAAAAAAAATTTTACGCGCGGCAATGTTGCCAAGAAAACTCAGGAAACGTTAAAATTTGAACGTTCACCACTTATGGCGCGAGAAAGTTTAATTTATCATGGAGAAAACCTTGTCTGCATCCCACCTTCCTAATCCCCTCCCCTTAATGCCTGCTTCTCCCAAACTCCCTCTCAATGCCACAACCTCTCGAAACCTGTGACCGGTTTCGACACGATTTTTCTACCCTCGCACACCGGAATAGGGCCAGTCTTCCTTCCTTGTTGGTTGTCTGCGCGACCAGGCTGTTGCTACTGGTGGCTCACACAGCCATCATAATCTGGTTGATCTTCCACTCGTCGGAGGTAGTGATCCAGTGTCTTCATATCTTCTAGTTATGTTCTGGAAATATATCCGATATCTGCTGGTAGCAGGTTGAAGAACCTTGGCCCATAGATGTTGATACGGTGTTCTCTTCTTATGCCCACAGTGCCACGGCTTTTCACCAGGTTTATTTTACACTTCTCTCGTACCTCTAAGTTATGATCGGGTATAGGTGTGGGACAAGGCCCTCCACGTATATATTACCCACGTATATATTATCCATGTATACATTATCGGTATATATCAGGTAACTCTCCTCTCCGCTCAAGAAAGTACAATGCAAGTACTCTGAGGCTGTACTGGCTCTGTACAGGGGGTAAACAATTTCTGCATCTTCTCAGCTCTCTCCTGCCTGGAACACAGCCGTCAACAAAGAACCACAGTGTCACCCACTAGTGTTATTTCTCATTTTGAAAGTTTTCATTATCCATCCTGTTACTTCTCTGGCCTTCACACCAGCTGTCCTTATACCACTTCACCCACAGCACCACACTAACGCCAGCTGTCCTTATACCACTCCACCCATAGCACCATATTAACACTAGGTGTATCACCACCACCACTCCTCCTCCTCCACCTCCTCCACCACTACTCCTCCTCCACCACCACCACACAACCTTCCCTTCACCAATTTCACCCACTACTTCCTTCACCCTTCTGCCCACTTACACTTCCCTTCACCAAACAGTATAATATGTACACTACCACTTTGTGGACAACCACTATCTTGACTAACACTATCTAGACTACACTATCTAGAGCATTTAGACTACCATTACGCAGGAACCTCACCAACCACCCGTCTCATCAACCAACACAGATCGGCTCGTGTGTGTTCAACTCCACCTTTCCCACTCTGTCTTAGTGCTAGGGGTAATGACATTGTGAAGGGCAGGAGACAGGAGCTGCTGGATAAGTACAGGTCAGTCATAGAAGTAATCAGGTCTTAGGGAGGGATCCCAGTCATATGTAGCATCTTGCGTAGAATGGGAGTGGGCAATGAGTGGATGTCTAGGGCAATTGGTATAAATTGCTGACTAGACAGGTACTACAAGGAACTTGCAATTCCATTCATTAATAAGTGGGACAAATTCTATGGCAAACGTGATATGTATACAAGGGATGGGGTTCATCTCTCTGGGGCTGGAGTGGTTGCATTAGCCAATTCGATTGAGAGGGTAATTGATGACTTGTCTAGGACTTTAAACTGATAGATTATAGAGGTATGGGTGTTTGTGGGAAACAATCGGGCTACAGTATTAGGGTTGAAAACAGCAGATATTACCGGGATACCTCAGGAATATGTTTAAAAGACAATATTCAAAATAAAGTTGCTAGTAAAGGCAAATCAATTGATCAATAAAGAAAGATAGTAGAGGGCAACGAGTGACTAGCTCCCTTAAGGTTTACTATACAAATGGTAGGAGTCTAAGAAATAAGACAGATGAGCTAAGTGCAGGCAATATAGATATTATTGCTATAACAGAGACCTGGTTCAACCTGAAAGATAGAGAAATGCCTTCTGAATGCAACATACAGGGTTATAAACTATTCCACATTGATAAGGTCAACAGGAAGGGTGGTGAAGTGGCGATGTATGTCAGAGATAATTTAAACTGTTGTCTTAGACGCAATACAAGATTAGAAACATCGAACACAGAATCTGTTTGGCTACAGTTTCTTGAGGGTCGTGACAAATTAATTTTGGGTGTGATTTATAGGCCCCAAACCTTGATAGGGAGTGCAGTAAGCTGTTATTGGACTAAATTCATAAGGCATCTAGATATGAAAATGTTGTGTTAATGGGAGATTTTAACTTTAGACAAACTGATTGGAACAATATGACAAGAACGCTTGAGTCTAGTGACTTTCTTGATACGGTTCAGGATTGCTTTTTAAAACAGTTTGTGACAGAACCAACTAGAGGAAACAATCTGCTTAGCTTGGTTCTTGCCAACAAAGAATCACTAATTAATAATCTTGAGGTTAATCATGAGCTTGGGGAAAGTGATCACGAATCATTTAGTTTCAATATATCATGGAATTACCCAGATAACTGCAATCAAATCTCTGTCCCAGACTTTCGCTTGGCCGATTTCATGGGACTGAGAACTTACCTGGGTGGGCTAAATTGAGATGACCTGACTATGGGTCAGGGCACAGTTCTAGCTGCCCAGAAAACTTTTGTTCCAAGTAGGGAAATTAGATCTAACAAAAATGATCCCAAATGGATGAACAATAGATTAAAACATTTCACTGGTCAAAAGAGGCATATATAAGTGTATCAAAAGAGGGGATGGGCAGTTAAGAAATCAATCTATTCAATTAAAGAGAGAAATTAAAAAAGGAATAAAAAAAGCAAAAAGCGATTATGAGACTAAGGTCGCAAGGGATTCAAAGACTAACCCGAAAGGGTTCTTTCAGGTATACAGAAGTAAGATTAGGGACAAGATTGGCCCACTTAAGAGTAACTCATGTCAGCTCACTGACAGTGATAAGGATATCCGAAATTTTCATTGCCACTTTCCTCTCAGTTTTTACCCAGGAAAATACTAGCGAAATTATTGAAATAATAGATTAAGTAGAACAGGACGATAATAAACTATGCACGATTGCAGTGACTAGTGACATGGTGCTCAGACAGAGAAATTAAAACCTAACAATTCCCCAGGCCCTGATGAACGGTTTACAAGGGTGTTAAAGGAATGTAAAGAACTTAGCAAACCTTTGGCTAATCTTTTCAACATATCACTACAAACTGGCATAGTGCCTGATAAGTGGAAAATGGCAAATGTAATACCTATTTACAATGCAGGTGATAGGTCCTTAGCTTCGAACTAAAGACCAATAAGCCTTACCTCCATAGTGGGAAAATTTATGGAATCAATAATTGCCGAAGCAATTCGTAGCCATCTTGATAGGCATAAATTGATTAATGAATCTCAACACGGTTTTAAAAGGGGCGTTCCTGTCTTATGAATTTAAAACTTTTTTCACTAAGGTGTTTGAAGAGGTAGATCATGGTAATGAATTTGATATTGTGTATATGGATTTCAGTAAGGCTTTCGATAGAGTTCCACATCAGAGGTTATTGAGGAAACTCAAGGCACATGGAATAGAATTTTTTTCCTGGGCAGAGGCATGACAGCAGAGAGTTTGCATAAATGGGGAGAAATCAGAATGGAGGCACGACACAAGCGGTGTTCTGCAGTGGTCAGTGTTGGGCCCGTTGTTCACAATTTACGTAAACGACGTAGATGAGGGAATAAATAGCGACATAAGCAAATTTGCTGATGACACCAAAATAGGCCGTCCAATTCATTCTAATGAGGACACTAGAGCACTTCAGGATGATTTGAACAGACTAATGCAATGGTCGGAGAAATGGCAGATGCAGTTTAATATAGGCAAATGCAAAGTTCTAAATGTTGGACAGGAAAATAACCATGCCACATATAAACTAAATAATGTGAAAAGGATTTAGGAGTTCTGGTAAGTAGTAATCTAAAACCAAGACAACAGTGCATTAGTGTTCGCAATAAAGCTAACAGAATCCTTGGCTTCATATCTAGAAGTATAAATAATAGAAGTCCTAAGGTTGTTCTTCAAATCTATATATCCTTGTTAGGCCTCATTTAGATTATGCTGCACAGTTCTGGTCACCGTATTACAGAATGGATACAAATGCACTGGAAAACGTACAGAGGAGAATGACAAAGTTGATCTCATGTATCAGAAATCTTCCCTATGTGAATAAACTGAGGGCCCTGAATCTGCACTCTCTCGAATTAGGGGAGGGGGGATATGATCGAGGTGTATAAATGGAAAACAGGAATAAATAAAGGGGATGTAAATAGCGTGCTGAAAATTTCCGGCCAAGACAGGACTCGCAGCAATGGTTTCAAGTTGGAAAAAATCAGATTCAGGAATGATATATGAAAGCACTGGTTTGGTAATAGAGTTGTGGATGAGTGGAACGAACGCCCGAGTACAGTTATAGAGGCTAAAACATTGTGTAGTTTTAAAAACAGGTTAGATAAATACACGAGTGGGTGTGAGTTGGATCTGACTAGCTTGTGCTACTAGGTCTGATGCCGTGCTCCTTCCTTAAGTGGAAGTGACCTGTCTAGGTGGGTCATTGGGCTAATCCGGGGAGGGTGGACATGGCCTTGCTTCGTATGGGTCAGTAGGCCTTTTGCAGTGTTCCTTCTTTCTTATGTTCCTATGTTCCTCTTCCCTCTCTATTCCAGTCATTGCCACTGACAAATAACACTATTCACTACTATTTTCCTCTTTTCTTTGTATCATTCCACTCCTCCAAACTCCCCACCAACACCGTCAACCACTCCTCTATTCTCTCCTTCCCCCAACCACTCAAACCCTCTCTACTCACCACTACTACCCATCCCCCACACCTTCCACCTTCCTCAACTCTCCCTCCAACCCCCTTCTCCTCCCTGCTCCCTCCTTGCCTTCATCACACCCCACCATCTCCTCCACTCAACAATTAACGGAGGATTCGACGTGGAGAGCCGAGCAAGACTTGGAAACCTGGCAGGGGTGACAAAGAGAACCCTTCACATATGCAAATTAGATGTATTCAAGAGGCTGCCATAAAGCGATACTGGTGGAGGTGTTTTCACAGCCAAGCCGGACACATCTTGCGATGACCAGACTCAAGAAGACAGAGGCCGAGGGAGAGAGGGGTGAGGGAGAGAGGGGTGAGGGATAGGAGAAAGTGAAGTGGCGTGAGGGGGGACAGAAGGTGAGGGGCAAGGGAGAGTGAAGGTGAGAGAGGGAGAGAAGCGAGTTAGAAAGGGTGAGGTAGAGGTGTGAGAGATGGGTGAGAGAGTTGACGTTAGTTATACAAGTATGAAGTGTTTGAACTAGAGTAGAGGGAGAAGTTAAAGGTGCTGCAGGTGTACATAATGATGGTAAAAACAAGTTATAGAAACAAGAGTTAGTTATGTTTCCCAGTTATATTCCATCGTGCAGGATGGGTTTCTTAACTCGCACAACCATATATATATATATATATATATATATATATATATATATATATATATATATATATATATATATATATATATATATATATATATATATATATATATAGAGCAATGAAACCACGAAACAAGTGGTTTTGAATAATTTATCAAGCTGCGGTAGGCCAGGATTCGACCCCACGACACGTTGTCCCGCCTCAAGAGGCCACACAACGTACATGTCACCTTACCATCTGAGCCTAGCGAATTAGGCTTATTGAAACAAGCCTAGTTCGCCAGGCTCATGTTGTTTGTAGGTACGGTGACTCAGATGGTAAAGTGACATGTACGTTGTGTGGCATCTCGAGGCGGGACAACGTGTCGTGGGGTCGAATCCTGGCCTGCCGCAGTTTGGTAAATGATATGTGTGTGTGTGTGTGTGTGTGTGTGTGTGTGTGTGTGTGTGTGTGTGTGTGTGTGTGTGTGTGTGTGTGTGTGTGTGTGTGCGCGCGCGCGCGCGCAAACACTCGCAGACAGGCGAATATAACAATGCAAGACAAGCCACGGTTGGTAAAATCTTTTGCTCAAGTACTTTCACACTTCTCAGTGTGTCATGAGGAGCTATGCAATGTTACAAGAGTAACAACTGAAGAAATGAGGGGAAGTTTTCTCAGAGTAGGGTAGCCTGGGGCGACACCAGCTCCAACACACACACACACACACACACACACACACACACACACACACACACACACACACACACACACACACGCGCGCGCGCGCGCGCGCGCCTTTTCATAACCCTCAACTTCACCCCCACACCCTTCCCAAATACTCCCTACCTCCCCTCTCCCCCCCTCTTCACACACAAACACGTTTACTTACTTCTTTGCAACCTGTAATACTCATAATAAAATGTGTATAAATAAAGGATTTAAAGAGCGTTGAAAAAGCAACGTTCACGAACGAATACAGAGTTGACATTCCGACGTTTAGGCAGCAACCCATCTTCCTATTAACTGTCATTTTTCACACAGGTTTCGCAGTACATTTCTAACTTAGGTTAATTTAGGTTAGATTAGGTTAGTACACAACAGGAAAAACTCCCAAGATAAAAGGCGATAAAAAAAAGTCTGCGGTGCAAACAGAAAACGGGCAGCCACTGCGCGCGGCTGACGTAAAAGTCATATTTCAACTGTTCAAGGCTCTGTCAACAGTCACTCATTTGACTGTTTTTACAACAGTGCCATGATGGCTGTGGTTAAGAGGACGGGCTGCAGGCTGACACTTCTGCCGCCCACACGTTCCCCTGGTTCAGTAATCTCCCTCAGCTACACACACACATACACTTACTCACACATACACTTACATATACATATCTGTTCTGTACTCTGCTATATGGGCATGTAGTGCGGCATTAGATTATCTGAGAGACATCTGAGTTCCTCAGTCGTTTGTAGTACTTGACTATCCCCCAGGATGCGACCCACAACAGTCGACTAACACCCAGGTACCTTGTTACTGAAGGCGAAAAAAAACAATGGTTATAAATGACCATAATTTTTAAAGGGGTGGACCGGTAAGCCAGTGGAAGGCCTCGGTCAGATGACCAAAAGCTCCAAAGGCGGGTCATCATCTGACTAAGACCCGCGTGAGGAAACATTTGTCCTGTTTCCTGACGAACCTTACCTAACCTAACCTAACTGAAGGCGAGACATGTATGACTAGGCGAGTACAACAAGGAAGCTCGTCTGTTTGGCGCTCAACAGACAAGAGAATCAAGCCTCTACCACGTCTTGCGCTGAATGACCCACATGGGTTTAGCGCTTAACATGAATTATTTATTTATTTACTGAAGGTGAAGAGGGACAGTGGGTGTAAGGAGACTCGCCCATGTGTCTCAACCTGCCCAGGATCCTACAAACATACACACCTACATTTACCCACACACACGTACACAGACTTACCTTCATGCCCACTCTCACCTACCCACTAGTCTAACAAGTGCTAATAAAAGTATTGGTTATAGTTAAAAATACTTGAATACATATGTCAAATACGCAACTAATTCTTAAATACCTAATTATTAAATAACTAATTCTTAGATAAAGACGAAGTATAGAGACAAACGATAGAGGAAGAAGGCGAACGCGGAGAGATGTACACAAAGGGAAGGAGAGAATTTTGAGAGAAATTATCAAGAAAAACAATACCAGAAAAAAAAAACTAGAAATCGAATGAATAAAAAGCTACGGTAAGAACTAATAAAATAAAGGAAGTACAGGAACAATCACTGTGATAAATAGTAGAAAATAATAAGATACAAGAGAAACTGAGAACTGATAAAAAACAGAAATGCAGGAGCAGATGATTCTTGTAATTATGAAAAATAAAAAAAAAACATTTAATAGATGAAAAATTTTCTTAGCAAAACTGATTACATCAACGACTTCGACATACCTGGCGTAGGCCGGTGGGCCTGCTGCAGTGCTCCTTCCTGATGATGATGATGATGATGATGATGATGATGATGATGGTGATGATGATGATGATGGTGATGATGATGATGATGATGGTGATGATGATTGATGATGATGATGATGATGATGATGATGATTGATGATGATGATGATGATGATGATGATGATGATGATGATGATGATGATGGTGATGATGATGATGATGGTGATGATGATGATGATGATGATGATGGTGATGATGGTGATGATGATGATGATGATGATGATGATGATGATGATGATTGATGATGATTGATGATGATGATGATGATGATGATGATGGTGATGATGATTGATGATGATGATGATGATGATGATGATGATGATGATTGATGATGATGATGATGATGATTGATGATGATGATGATGATGATGATGATGATTGATGATGATGATGATGATTGATGATGATGATGATGATGATGATGATGATTGATGATTGATGATGATGATGATGATTGATGATGATTGATGATGATTGATGATGATGATGATGATTGATGATTGATGATGATGGTGATGATGATGATGATGATGATGATGATTGATGATGATGATGATGATAATTGATGATGATGATGATGATGATTGATGATGATGATGATGATGATTGATGATGATGGTGATGATGATGATGATTGATGATGATGATGATGATTGATGATGATGGTGATGATGATGATGATGATGATGATGATGATGATTGATGATTGATGATGATGGTGATGATGATTGATGATGATGATGATGATGATGATGATGATGATTGATGATGATTGAGGAGATGATGATGATGATGATGATGATGATGATGCCGCCGCCGCCCTGTTCTGTGTGACAGTTACACAGTGGGAACAAAAGTGGCTATGTTTCGTTGTTATATTCCATCACGAAGGATAGACCTCATACAAAGTGTTGATATGTATCAGCCGGAGTTGGGAGACTTCAGTAGGGCAATGAGGATATCGTGAGAGAGAGAGAGAGAGAGAGAGAGAGAGAGAGAGAGAGAGAGAGAGAGAGAGAGAGAGAGAGAGAATGAGGGTGAGGGGCTGGGAGGGTGGAGATGAGTGTGTTGCCTCCAACTTGAGCAAACATCTTGTGATGAGTGGAGGGAGGCTCTCAGAAGGACACCGACCACGTACAATAATATAGAAGGCAAAGGGCGATGATAACGGCGATGCTGAAAGATAACGAAACGGGGAAAGAAAAGAGAAATAGGAGGAAGTGTTACACGACAAGGGAAACGATATGTTATGGAGTAGGAGATGCAAGAGTGATGATACTACTGTCAAGGAGGGAGAAGGAACTGATAGACCTAAGAAAGTAGTAGTAGTTGTAGCAGTAGCAACAGTAGCTACAGCAATAGTAGTAGTAGTAGCAACAGTAGCTACAGCAATAGCAGCAATAGTAGCAGCAACAGTAGCTACAGCAATAGTAGTAGTAGTAGTAGCAACAGTAGCTACAACAATAGTAGTAGCAACAGTAGCTACAACAATAGTAGTAGCAACAGTAGCTACAACAATAGTAGTAGTAACAGTAGCTACAGCAACAGTAGTAGTAGTAGTAGTAGCAACAGTAGCTACAGCAATAGTAGTCGTAGTAGCAGCTACAGCAATAGTAGTCGTAGTAGCAGCTACAGTAATAGTAGTCGTAGTAGCAGCTACAGTAATAGTAGTCGTAGTAGCAGCTACAGCAATAGTAGTCGTAGTAGCAACAGTAGCTACAGCAACAGGAGCAATAGTAGTAGCAACAGTAGCTACAGCAACAGCAGCAATAGTAGTAGTAGTAGCAACAGTAGCTACAGCAACAGCAGCAATAGTAGTAGTAGTAGCAACAGTAGCTACAGCAACAGCAGCAATAGCAGTAGTAGTAGCAACAGTAGCTACAGCAACAGCAGCAATAGTAGTAGCAACAGTAGCTACAACAATAGCAGCAATAGTAGTAGCAACAGCAGCTACAGCAACAGCAGCAATAGTAGTAGTAGTAGCAACAGTAGCTACAGCAACAGCAGCAATAGCAGTAGTAGTAGCAAAAGTAGCTACAGCAACAGCAGCAATAGTAGTAGCAACAGTAGCTACAGCAACAGCAGCAATAGTAGTAGTAGCAACAGTAGGTACGGCAACAGCAGCAATAGCAGTAGTAGTAGCAACAGTAGCTACAGCAACAGCAGCAATAGTAGTAGTAGTAGCAACAGTAGCTACAGCAACAGCAGTAGTAGTAGCAAAAGTAGCTACAGCAACAGCAGCAATAGTAGTAGCAACAGTAGCTACAGCAACAGCAGCAATAGTAGTAGTAGCAACAGTAGCTACAGCAACAGCAGCAATAGTAGTAGTAGCAACAGTAGCTACAGCAACAGCAGCAATAGTAGTAGTAGCAACAGTAGCTACAGCAACAGCAGCAATAGTAGTAGTAGCAACAGTAGCTACAGCAACAGCAGCAATAGTAGTAGTAGCAACAGTAGCTACAGCAACAGCAGTAGTAGTAGCAAAAGTAGCTACAGCAACAGCAGCAATAGTAGTAGCAACAGTAGCTACAGCAACAGCAGCAATAGTAGTAGTAGCAACAGTAGCTACAGCAACAGGAGCAATAATAGCAACAGTAGCTACAGCAACAGGAGCAATAGTAGTAGCAACAGTAGCTACAGCAACAGCAGCAATAGTAGTAGTAGCAACAGTAGCTACAGCAACAGCAGCAATAGCAGTAGTAGTAGCAACAGTAGCTACAGCAACAGCAGCAATAGTAGTAGTAGTAGCAACAGTAGCTACAGCAACAGCAGTAGTAGTAGCAAAAGTAGCTACAGCAACAGCAGCAATAGTAGTAGCAACAGTAGCTACAGCAACAGCAGCAATAGTAGTAGTAGCAACAGTAGCTACAGCAACAGGAGCAATAATAGCAACAGTAGCTACAGCAACAGGAGCAATAGTAGTAGCAACAGTAGCTACAGCAACAGCAGCAATAGTAGTAGTAGCAACAGTAGCTACAGCAACAGGATCAATAGTAGCAACAGTAGCTACAGCAACAGGAGCAATAGTAGTAGCAACAGTAGCTACAGCAACAGCAGCAATAGTAGTAGTAGCAACAGTAGCTACAGCAACAGCAGCAATAGTAGTAGTAGCAACAGTAGCTACAGCAACAGCAGCAATAGTAGTAGTAGCAACAGTAGCTACAGCAACAGCAGCAATAGTAGTAGTAGTAGCAACAGTAGCTACAGCAACAGCAGCAATAGTAGTAGTAGTAACAGTAGCTACAACAACAGCAGCAATAGTAGTAGTAGTAGTAACAGTAGCTACAGCAACAGCAGCAATAGTAGTAGTAGCAGTAGTAGTAGTAGCAACAGTAGCTACAGCAACAACAGCAGCAGTAGTAGTAGCAACATTAGCTACAGCAACAGCAATGTAACACCTGGAGTTTACCTACCTGGAGGGAATTCTGGGGGGTCAACGCCCTCGCGGCCCGGTCCATGACCAGGCCTCCCGGTGAATCAGGGTCTGATCAACCAGGCTGTTACTGCTGGCCGCACGTAGTTCAACATACAAACTACAGCCCGGCTGATCCCGGCTGTCCAGTTCCCTCTTGAATGCACCCAGGGGCCTACTGGTAATTCCCCTTATGGCTGGTGGGAGGCTGTTGAACAGTCTTGGGCCCCGGACACTTACTGTATTTTATTTTCTCTTAGTGTACCAATGGCGCCCCTACTTTTCATTGGGGGTATTTTGCACCGCCTGCCCAGTCTTTTACTTTTGTAGGGAGTGATTTCTGTGTGCAGATTCGGGACCATTCCTTCTAGGATTTTCCAAGCGTAGATTATGATGCATCTCTCTCGCCTGCGTTCCAGGGAGTAAAAGTCAAGTGCTTTCAAGCGTTCCCAGTAGTTGAGGTGTTTGATGGAACTTATATGTGCAGTAAAGGTTCTCTGTACACTCTCTAGATCTGCAATTTCACCTGCTTTGAACGGAGATGTTAATGTACAGCAATATTCCAGCCTAAAGAGAACAAGTGATTTGAAAAGGATCATCACTGGCTTGGCATCTCTTCTTTTGAACGTTCTCATTATCTATCCTATCATTTTCTTTGCACTCGTGATTGTGGCACTATTGTGATCCTTGAAAGTGAGATCCTCAGACATTACCACTCCCTGGTCCCTCACATTATTTTACCCCTCTACTGTATGATTAGAGTTTGTAGTGTATTTGGTTCTTATTTTCATCTCGTTTTCCATAACGGAGTAGTTGGAATTAGTCTTCACTGAACATAATATTGTTTTCCGTTGCCCACTGGAAAACTTTGTTTGTATCTTCTTGGAAGTTAACCGTATCCTCAATAGATGAGTCTCGTGCAGATCCTAGTATCATCTGAAAAGAATGACACGGTGCTGTGGATTACATCTCTGTCTATGTCTGAGGATGAGGAACAGGATGGGGACGAGTACCGTACCTTGTAGAAAAGATTTTCACTATCACAGCCTCCGATTTATCTCTGTTTACCACTACTGCGTTCGATTGGTTAGAAAGTTGAAGATACATCTCCCCACTTCCCAGTTTTTCCTTTATCACGTATTTCGTGCGCTCGTCAGAGGCTTCTACAAAGTCTGTGTATATTAACAGTAACAGAACCATTAATATTTACGGAATACTCTAGCCGATTAGGACACTCACAGCAAAAAAAAAAAAAAGTATATACAATACATAATAAAAACAAGGAGAGAGCAAGGGAAGAGGAGAGAGAGAGAGAGAGAGAGAGAGAGAGAGGTGGGGGACAATACACAAGTTTCCCTACTGAAGGCTATGCTTCCAGCTATCAACAGTTAATGACAACGAAAGAAGAGAACTTCTATTTAAAGCCAAATTAAGCATAAACGCGAATGGGGGGGGGGAGATTCCCCCTACAAAAAATATATAAGTAAATATTTTTCTTTCCCCTAGCCATTAAGGTCCTGAGCCAAAGAAGAAAATTTGAGAACCTACATTTACAGATAAATGAAGGCAGGACCGGATAAAGGGGGCCACCGGAAGCGTGCCCAGCTCCGGAGGGGAGCGCGTTGGAGTCGAATTTCATAAACGGTGAAAACCATTGGTGCAGAGACAAGGTTGGAGAGGTAAAAAGCAGGAAGGGAAAATATTTTACAAGGAAGACGGACAATGCACGGTAGACTTGCTCGTCTGTTCATTCCCTTATATCTTTGGCTGACCGTTACAGTGATGCATGTTAAGCAGTGAGATGGAGAACCCGGGTACAAGGGCATGCCATATCCACAACCAGTGATGAACACCTTTCCCCACACCGAGAAACACACACACGTTCAGTCACATTCCATTAGAAAGGATGGATTTCATAGGTGCTGAACTCTGTTAGTCTGAGCTGGCAGGTTTTACCAGGTTAAGCATTCTGTTAAGGATCAGCAGCTACGACAGCCTGGAGTTACTATTACTTGGGAATTACCATATCATGAGATGACATATTCAATACACAGGGGGAATGAATTTTTATGAAAATATCTTCAACAATGCCGGGTAATAAATATATGTAGTATATGAGAAGAGTTTTTACGAGGATAGTGAGACTCAAGTTAGAGTATGAAGGAAAGAGGGAAATTATTTCCCAGTAAAAGTAGGCCTTAGACAAGGATGTGTGATGTCACCGTGGTTGTTTAATATATTTATAGATGGGGTTGTAAGAGAAGTAAATGCGAGGGTCTTGGCAAGAGGCGTGGAGTTAAAAGATAAAGAATCACACATAAAGTGGGAGTTGTCACAGTTGCTCTTTGCTGATGACACTGTGCTCTTGGGAGATTCTGAAGAGAAGTTGCAGAGATTGGTGGATGAATTTGGTAGGGTGTGCAAAAGAAAATTACAAGTGAATACAGGAAAGAGTAAGGTTATGAGGATAACAAAAAGATTAGGTGATGAAAGATTGGATATCAGATTGGAGGGGGAGAGTATGGAGGAGGTGAATGTATTCAGATATTTGGGAGTGGACGTGTCAGCGGATGGGTCTATGAAAGATGAGGTGAATCATAGAATTGATGATGGGAAAAGGGGTGAGCGGTGCACTTAGGAGTCTGTGGAGACAAAGAACTTTGTCCTTGGAGGCAAAGAGGGGAATGTATGAGAGTATAGTTTTACCAATGCTCTTATATGGGTGTGAAGCATGGGTGATGAATGTTGCAGCGAGGAGAAGGCTGGAGGCAGTGGAGATGTCATGTCTGAGGGCAATGTGTGGTGTGAATATATTGCAGAGAATTCGTAGTTTGGAAGTTAGGAGGAGGTGCAGGATTACCAAAACTGTTGTCCAGAGGGCTGAGGAAGGGTTGTTGAGGTGGTTCGGACATGTAGAGAGAATGGAGCGAAACAGAGTGACTTCAAGAGTGTATCAGTCTGTAGTGGAAGGAAGGCGGGGTAGGGGTCGGCCTAGGAAAGGTTGGAGGGAGGGGGTAAAGGAGGTTTTGTGTGCGAAGGGCTTGGACTTCCAGCAGGCATGCGTGAGCGTGTTTGATAGGAGTGAATGGAGACAAATGGTTTTTAATAATTGACGTGCTGTTGGAGTGTGAGCAAAAGTAACATTTATGAAGGGGTTCAAGGAAACCGGCAGGCCGGACTTGAGTCCTGGAGATGGGAAGTACAGTGCCTGCACTCTGAAGGAGGGGTGTTAATGTTGCAGTTTAAAAGCTGTAGTGTAAAGCTCCCTTCTGGCAAGACAGTGATGGAGTGAATGATGGTGAAAGTTTCTTGTTCGGGCCACACTGCCTTGGTGGGAATCGGCCAGTGTGATAATATATATATATATATATATATATATATATATATATATATATATATATATATATATATATATATATATATAAGGAATTCGCAAGAGCAGGCGAAATATACACGAATACTGATCTCTGGCTGAAGGAGACTCGAACCTACGAACCTTGAAACAAGGTACGCAGTGCTTTACCAATCTACCCACACTGGACCAATACCTTGGAGTCCAGCTTGCGCCTGCTCCTGCGAATTCCTTGCATTGTTAATATCTCTAGTAAGGCTGATGCATGCAGGGGATGAGATGAAAAGCTGTAAGCCTTCTCTTTGAAAGCTGGCTGCCTTGGATCAAAGTCTAGCGCAAGCTGGACTCCAAGGTATTGGTTCAGTGTGGGTAGATTGGTAAAGCATTGCGTACCTTGTTCCAAGGTTCGTAGGTTAGAGTCTCCTTCAGCCAGAGATCAGTGTGTGTGTGTGTGTGTGTGTATAATATATATATATATATATATATATATATATATATATATATATATATATATATATATATATATATATATATATATATATATATATATATATATATATAATATATATATATATATATATATATATATATATATATATATATATATATATATATATATATATATATATATATATATATATATATATATATATATATATATATATATATATATATATATATATATATATATACACACACACACACACACACACACACACACACACACACACACACACACACACACAAACACACGCACACACACACATACAGATATTTACATATCTGAACAGCATGCATTCGTATGCAACTAGGGCATCTCAGGCTCACTGGACTGCTAACTAATGCTGGCAAATTTAGGGTGGACAATGAGGATATCCTTGAGGACCCCAGAGTAGATAAAATGTTTACATAGTTCTAAAAGTCACTGACAACTGGACACACAACTATGTAATGGTAAAGGTCGCGTGCCTTCTCTTTTACAGAGCTTACATGAGGAATAAGCAGGGGTGAGAAGTTCACCTGTGGTAATTGCCTTCATCTGCCACAGGTGACGGTAGCCCGGCCTGATTCTGGTAGTCACTATGTCGCGTAATCTAGTTGACATTTTATGCTCCTCGTGTGCATAGTTTTCTGATCAGAACAGATCATAGTGCCTGATACTAGTGCTCTGTGTTTTCATGCCTACCGAAGCTGATATTCTTCATCAGCATAGTTTTAACAATGGGCAGTGGGATGACCAGTTTTAACTCCACCTCCGGCCTTTCACAAGCAGAATTAACTTCTTTGTCAGTGTTGTCCTGACGACTACTTCCTGTGTGGGAATATAGCTAGATAAGAGTGTTGGTGACAGGTAGTGGGAACAAGAATGAGGAACATGGACATAACCATCTCTACTAATAAGGAGGAAACAGTTTCTTGGCCCTAATCTACAACCTCATGTCCCCCCCCCATTGTTAATTGCCATCTTTCATCAATAAGCCGCTCCCCTTCAAGTCATAATAGAAGGGCGGCGGTTAGTGCCCCCCTCCCATGACAAATGCCACCTCCACCAATATGTCCTCCCCACTATAAATAAGCTCCCCCACTACCAACTAATAAGGGGAGGAGCCTCAGGGCTTGTACTCCTTTCCCCGTCAATTGCCACACCCAGTCAATAGACCAGTGGTTCTTCAATAAGCCCCGACCACCGCCCACTTATACCCACCACTGCCCAGTACGCATTGTCACTGACCAGCACCGGAAGCTCTAAGGTTACCTGGTGAACGGAAAATATTACCAACATCTTCCTGGAAATTCCTCAAATCCGCTTTACTACCGAGAGTCTAATATTCAATTATTTTATTACTCTGAGTGACAAACAAAAGACTGCTTATTAAGGGATCACTAATAGCTCTCTTGCCACTATTACAAGAGTAATAATAATGATTAATATTTTGTGACCTAATATATAGTAATTAAAAAGTACAGTACACAGGCTGGAACAATTCAAAACCAACCCAGAAGTTTGAGAGAAAACTTCAAAGCCGTGTCACTCCTACTGCCACGTCTGTACTGGACCGTCCGTACTGGCACGTCTGTACTGGACCGTCCGTACTGGCACGTCTGTACAGGGCCGTCCGTACTGGCACGTCTGTACTGGACCGTCCGTACTGGCACGTCTGTACTGGACCGTCCTTACTGGCACGTCTGTACAGGGCCGTCCGTACTGGCACGTCTGTACTGGACCGTCCGTACTGGCACGTCTGTACTGGACCGTCCGTACTGGCACGTCTGAACAGGACCGTCCGTACTGCCACGTCTGTACTGGACCGTCCGTACTGGCACGTCTGTACTGGACCGTCCGTACTGGCACGTCTGTACAGGGCCGTCCGTACTGGCACGTCTGTACTGGACCATCCGTATTGGACTATTATCAGGTGTTTCCCTTCGCTAGATTTGTCAACTGATAAAACAATTCTTTGGGAGTACTGTACTATAGTATGTACCTCACATGTACTCAGATTGTTGACAATGGTACAACACTGAACAAAAACATGTTTAATTTATATATTTACCTCAGTATTGTACATATCAACATTCAGGTATACATACAGTACATATCAACATGCAGTTACAATATTTACTAATCATTATTAATAGATTCATGTAGGGGCAATAAACCCGTATGGGTCATCATACAGCGCACGAAAGGAATAAGAAGAAATCAGGTTTCATGCAAGGAAGGAGAGGTCCAACTCCTTTGATCTAGAGCCCCTCTCACCGGCATCAGCGCACCTCCCCACCAGGGGATGACAAGATCCAAGTGTGGTGAATAACAGTGATCCAGGTGTGGTGAATGACAGTGATCCAGGTGTGGTGAATGACAGTGATCCAGGCGTGGTGAATAACAGTGATCCAGGTGTGGTGAATGACAGTGATCCAGGTGTGGTGAATAACAGTGATCCAGGCGTGGTGAATAACAGTGATCCAGGCGTGGTGAATAACAGTGATCCAGGCGTGGTGAATAACAGTGATCCAGGTGTGGTGAATAACAGTGATCCAGGTGTGGTGAATAATAGTGATCCAGGTGTGGTGAATAATAGTGATCCAGGTGTGGTGAATAATAGTGATCCAGGTGTGGTGAATAATAGTGATCCAGGTGTGGTGAATAATAGTGATCCAGGTGTGGTGAATAATAGTGATCCAGGTGTGGTGAATAATAGTGATCCAGGTGTGGTGAATAATAGTGATCCAGGTGTGGTGAATAATAGTGATCCAGGTGTGGTGAATAATAGTGATCCAGGTGTGGTGAATAATAGTGATCCAGGTGTGGTGAATAATAGTGATCCAGGTGTGGTGAATAATAGTGATCCAGGTGTGGTGAATAATAGTGATCCAGGTGTGGTGAATAATAGTGATCCAGGTGTGGTGAATAATAGTGATCCAGGTGTGGTGAATAATAGTGATCCAGGTGTGGTGAATAATAGTGATCCAGGTGTGGTGAATAATAGTGATCCAGGTGTGGTGAATAATAGTGATCCAGGTGTGGTGAATAATAGTGATCCAGGTGTGGTGAATAATAGTGATCCAGGTGTGGTGAATAATAGTGATCCAGGTGTGGTGAATAATAGTGATCCAGGTGTGGTGAATAATAGTGATCCAGGTGTGGTGAATAATAGTGATCCAGGTGTGGTGAATAATAGTGATCCAGGTGTGGTGAATAATAGTGATCCAGGTGTGGTGAATAATAGTGATCCAGGTGTGGTGAATAATAGTGATCCAGGTGTGGTGAATAACAGTGATCCAGGTGTGGTGAATAATAGTGATCCAGGTGTGGTGAATAATAGTGATCCAGGTGTGGTGAATAATAGTGATCCAGGTGTGGTGAATAATAGTGATCCAGGTGTGGTGAATAATAGTGATCCAGGTGTGGTGAATAATAGTGATCCAGGTGTGGTGAATAATAGTGATCCAGGTGTGGTGAATAATAGTGATCCAGGTGTGGTGAATAATAGTGATCCAGTGATCCAGGTGTGGTGAATAATAGTGATCCAGGTGTGGTGAATAATAGTGATCCAGGTGTGGTGAATAATAGTGATCCAGGTGTGGTGAATAATAGTGATCCAGGTGTGGTGAATAATAGTGATCCAGGTGTGGTGAATAATAGTGATCCAGGTGTGGTGAATAATAGTGATCCAGGTGTGGTGAATAATGTGGTGAGGTGTGGTGAATAATAGTGATCCAGGTGTGGTGAATAATAGTGATCCAGGTGTGGTGAATAATAGTGATCCAGGTGTGGTGAATAATAGTGATCCAGGTGTGGTGAATAACAGTGATCCAGGTGTGGTGAATAATAGTGATCCAGGTGTGGTGAATAATAGTGATCCAGGTGTGGTGAATAACAGTGATCCAGGTGTGGTGAATAATAGTGATCCAGGTGTGGTGAATAATAGAAGTGACTTCGTAAATTTAACATTAGGATGAGGCCTTGAATTTGGTGTTTTTTGTTTTAAAAGAAAAACTCTCGCCTCACGGTGTGTGTGTGTGTGTGTGTGTGTGTTTCCGTGAGTGGGGTGGGTGCATGTGTGTGCGCGCGGGTGAGAATGAACCGACCCAGCTGTGGCGACGAGGGTTGAGATGCAGCTCCTGGGGCCTCCGCTTTATGTTCAGTTGATCTACATTCTCTTGGGAACTATCATAGTGGGATGACTCAGCTCCTACACGTCACACTTGCATGTTAATCAGCGTAGCAAGTTTAACCTCCAATGCTCTCTCTCCTTGGATATTCAACCCGTCTTATTAATAACAATCAGAATTTTAGTATTGCTAAGACAGTAAAAAGGGTGACTGTTGACATGCCGTAAACAATTATTATTATAATCAAGGGGGAAGCGCTAAACCCGGAGGATTATACAGCGCCTGGGGGGGGGGGGATATGTGGAAGGCATTCAGGCTTAATTCGGGGAACTGGAGCACAGATCCAATTCCCTAAATCAAGAGCCCCTCACCAACATCAAGGAACCTTCCTTGAGGGGGCCGTAAACAATAATTATCTGACCACTCTCTAGCGCACTCGCGGATCAAAGTTTTCTGTTCGCGCTTCTGAACTTTGTTTCGCCTGTATGTAATACTTCATATATTTATGTACACAGTACATATTTAGTAATCACTAACAGACCTTGTACTTGATCTAAATAATACATGCGAAACATCTGTGACCAGTTTCACAGGCTCCTTTACCCTCCATGTTGACAGTTTGATCAACTAGGTTATTTGTGCTAGCGGTTGTCAAGCCCACACAGCCACCACAACGCTGCTGATCCGGCACTTGTAACAGGAAGCTGTCTAACTTTTTGAAAATTTCTGTCTTCGTCTGGACTTAATAGAAGTATGATGAGTCTTGGGTCACGTAAGTTAACACAGTGTTTTCTAATTGTATCCACGTACCTTTCCTTCCTCTTCACTAAGTTTATTCTATAATTTGTCTCATATATTTCACTCCATTAAGCTGGGAGTCAGTGACCTAACTTTAGGGATACAGGCAACTTAGCCTGTCAAGTTGGGCTATCCACAGGTCAATATGGAAGTGTACTTTTTTGGACCGCAAATAAAGGCCTAGCAGTGATTGTACACTTTAAAGACGCCAGGGAAGTTAAGACGTTTAACTAAAAAAACCGGGACAATGAAAGCCTGATGTAGGAAGAACAGCATAAGTGAAGGTAAATAACGAGGAGAATTTGAAGAGGAATATCAGGAAGATGAGAAAGCAGCAGAATAGCCGAAGGAGTGGAAGCACTTTGGGTACACCTGATCAAAAAAAAATAATCCCAACACAACCTGGTAAAAAAAATTATAATCAACGCAAATCCTCAATAAACGCATAAAAACTGCACACGTGTCCCTGGGCCAAAATGTGCGTGCAATCTACGCACGGACGCACATAACCGAACTCTATAGCCAACCCAACCCTTCCCCCCCAACACTTAGATTAACACAATGTAACCAATCCTGTGTGAGGGAACATAACAGGGGAAAACACAGGTGCTGTTCCCACCGTTTAACTATCATACCAAATAGGGTAACAGCACACTGATGATGACCCCCATTTTGATGAATAAAATACACAAATAACCCGCACATAAAAGAGAAGCTTACGACGACGTTTCGGTCCAACTTGGACCATTTACAAAGTCACACTAACCAGAAGTGGAGCAGGACGGCTATATATAGGCAGGAAGAGGTGGTGGTAGTAGTAGTAGTACAAGAATGGTATATAATACCGAATGAAGGAAAATGAAAAGGCTTAGGGAAGTTCTACGAAGAAATAAATTAATGATGGCGCCAAACAGGCCTAAGACCGGGCTGCGGAGTAGGAAAACTCTCGAAATCCATCAAAGGTACAGAGAAAGAGATCTCCACACGAGGAAGGAATACACTGGAGGCGATTACAATGATCTTTCCAATTACATCCGTGTGCCACCCAGTATCACCCACACACTCACCGCTGTGTGCCACCCAATATCACCCACACAATTCCTCAGTGTATGTTGCCCGTCACCTCTCTCTCAAAACCTGAATTCCTTGGCGCTGTCATTGTGTCCGGCACAAAATCTCGTATTATCATGATGATCATCAGCAGCAGCAGTACTAACACCTAACCAGCAATAGTAGCAACAGCAACACCAAAAGTAGTTACAAACACAGCAGCACAACAACTGATCGGCAACAGTAGTAGTATTAACAGCAAAGCAGCACAGATAATAACAGCAGCAACAGCAACAATACCAGGACCAACGTAACTACATCTATCATTACATCAGTGGTATACAATACAGGCAAGGTCAGAATTAGATATGTGAAACACCTGGGAATCTTGATTAAAAAAAAAAAACTTCGCCTGCACTGTAAGCATTATTAGTCACACACAGGCATGAGGATGGAGACTTGTGTACTGCAGCCAGTCATAAATGGGTAAGACTCACTAGACCATTCCATGAAAGGTCTAGTTATCCAGCTTCTCATTTTCCTTATAGTTGTAAAAGTAACACTTCGAATATGTAAAACTGGTCAATTAGCAAGAACTCAATTAAAATTAAGTCCTTTCTAAAATTTTCTCTTATACGTTTAAAGATATATTTTTTTCATTAATGTTAACGTAAAAATTTTTAATTTTGCACCAAAAGAATCTTAGAAAACTTACCTAACCTTATTATACCAAGAGCAATTTATTTTAGCCTAACCCAACTAAATATATTTTATATTTGTTTACATTAATTTAATACTAAACAAACAGTGAAATATATTTTTTTCGTTAGGCTCAGAATGGTTTTGCCGAAATTATTGCATACACAAATTTTTACTTGTCCCAAATGGCAAGATGAATGTTGCTATTTAAGCCAAGATCGCAAATTCTGCCTATTCGGCACGACATATACATATACATATACATATATATATATATATATATATATATATATATATATATATATATATATATATATGTCGTGCCGAATATGTAAAACTGGTCAATTAGCAAGAACTCATTTAAAATTACGTCCTTTCTGAAATTTTCTCTTATACGTTTGAAGATATATATTTTTCATTAATGTTAATGTAAAATTTTTTAATTTTGAACCAATAGAATCTTAGAAAACTTACCTAACCTTATTATAACAAGAACAATTTATTTTAGCCTAACCCAACCAAATAGATTTTAGATTTGTTTACAAGATATATATATATATATATATATATATATATATATATATATATATATATATATATATATATATATATATATATATATATGTGTGTGTGTGCAAGGAATTCGCGATATCAATAACGTCAATGAAAACAGGGCATGTGCCATACAGTTGGAAAACTAGTAGCTTAGCACCTTTTGAGAGACAGATACATAAAAGGCAAATATGAGTTTACAGTTAGAGATAACAAAACATGCCTCACGAATCTCCCAGAATTTTATAACAGCTACGGAAACAAAATAAGAGAGAGAAGGATAGGTAGACCGTATCTTGACTAGAGGGCATATGACACATTACCACAAAGAAGTCTTGTGTACAAACTGTAAGAATAGTTTGGGGTTATAGTGAATATAGGCATACTTATCTATTGAATAAAAGGAAGAGGTTGATGAAAAATGAGATGGCGGGGTGAGCACCGGTGATGAGCTCCCGAAGGTCAGTCCTTGGACCCATGATTTTCGTAAATGACCTACCAGATTAAAATAAATATATATCACTGTTTAAATAAGATGCTACATTAATGACAAAGATGACAATCAGAGAGGCCAGGGAAAGCCCCCCAAAAAATACTTACAGGCTGTAAACACGGTGAGGAATGTACCTCCTCGAATTTAATCTCAATAAGTGCAAATTAATGAAAATAGAAGAGGGAGTGAAAAAGATCTGACGGAATGCAACTTTTTACAGACATCATGCAAGTAATATGCACCAAGCATATCAACATGTTCATATAAATCACAAAACTTTAGCCGCAGATGCAAAACTAGATAACCAAAGAACTACTTTCTGGAGCCTGAACTAAAATTTATTTAGGGCATTATACCGAACGTACGTTAGGTTCTTTTTGGAGTAGGCGGCTCCAATATGAAACCCGCACCTGATAGATAAATTATAAAAAAAAAATGATATTAAGAAATTAAGTATGGCGATGAAAGTAAAGAAACTGGATTATGAAGAGAAACCTCAGGTCTAGCAACACTAGTAGATAGAAGGACCAAAGGAAAGATGACCATTAAATACAAAATACTCAAGAGGATTTGATAGTTTATTAGGTTAAGGATGTCTGAGGCACGCGGAGAGGGAGCCAAGATACAGAGGGCAGCTGAAGTCGCACACGAGACCCAAGGATGTTAAAGTTTAAAAACGAACTACAACAAGAGGTGGTAGGAAATGCTATACACAAGTTCAAGAGCATAAGGGATCGAGCCCTGAAAGCCAGGAATTGGTAAAAACCGGTCGATAACATTTAAAGACACGAGGCCAGGAGTTATGAATCGACCCCTACAAAAAATAACTGAGTAAACATACAATTAAATAAATCATAACTACAATCCTCTATTTTTGATAGGGGGGGGGGGCAAATTAATAAAAAGCAAGGCAAATGCAATTTTTTTTTTCTCGATAAGTAACCACATCTGAATTTTCATGATTACATATAGCTTCTGGCACAATTATTCATTTCAGAGGATGAAAGCGTTGTTTAGAATAGCGACTTATTCTTGATAATAATAACCATTATCTGCAAACCTTCTCAGGTCACCACTCCCCTGTAGTTCATGGCTGTTTGACATCAGAAGCCATGCTATTTTGGCCGAAATTAGCTGCATAACAGGCTATTTGGAACAGGAAAGAATATATTAAGAAAGTTACTTCATAGACCCAAATGATGGCATCAAGGCTTGCGTATTTCACGCGATGCATTTTATAATGAACAAAGGACGACCCCAACTAACAAATAATTTGCATTCCTGGGTTTTCACGTAATGACTTGTTTGCCCCCCCCCCAAAAAAAAAAAGTAGCAGTACAAAGGAAAATAAATGTCAAAATATTGGAGCTGGAACAACTCACAAAAACCCATACTTTACATAAAACATGAAATAGCGTTTTGGTCCATCATGGACCATTATCAAGTGATTAGTTAATGGTCCTAGAAGGATTGAAACTTCGCGTTTCTTCTACTAGGTGGAAGCTAATTGTGAATAGTATAAAAGATGGTAATGTTGTACACAAGTTCCTAAAGCGGATCGGCGACTGTAAAAGTTAATTAGTTCTTAACTGTCACGTTCGTACGTGTTGGTGCGTGTGTATCCTAAGTGTGTGTGTGTGTGTGTGTGTGTGTGTGTGTGTGTGTGTGTGTGTGTGTGTGTGTGTGTGTGTGTGTGTGTGTGCGTAAGTAACTTGGGGCATTCGTAAACGCGGTGAGATGTTAGTTTCTATAGCTCGTAAGAACTACAGCTTTTTTGAAAATTAACTGGTGAGAGGCAGATTTAATTATGGACGTGAATTTCCGTTAGCAATCAATAAAAGTAACAATCACATATTTACCCACATGACTTCACTTTGAACTAAGTGACATAACCAAAGAATTCAAAATTACTGATTTCAGAATGTATCACTTCATGAAAAAAGTGTGTTTCCTGTTTATTAAAATAGTTCAATACTTGTAATATTCTTTATATTTTAATATTTAACAACGTTGCTTAACCCTTGTAACGTGTGTGCAGAAATTAGCTTAAAAAGTTAACGAGTCAACGAGCCATTTTACGATGTTTAATGTGTGTACGTTGAGTGTATCTGGAAGAAACAGTTAAGTCTATGTTGAAAATTTTACTTATCTAAAGGAGTTATTATAAATTTAGAACTCACGCAAAACAAAATAAATTAATTAATATAAGAGGTTAATAACTTTTAATAAATGTTCATGACCCCGTATAAGATTAGATTAATTTGGAAATTCCAAAATACTGGTGGTGTAAAAGGGACAATGTTGCAATACATGAAATATACTACTTGTTGGGAAGAACAATGCGAACAGTGGTAAGCTGATGGAGACTAATGGCGCAAAGTCGACAAGTGGTGAGACAGTCACAGTTGCATATAGTTCCTTTCTGCAACTGTGTTATTTAATTTCAACAATGGTAATCTGAAGCATGTATCTCTGGGGTGATGTTTACTTGTGCAGCCCACATGTATCAGTACTTGTATTGTTTAATAATGTGGTAACATAACAGGAGAAAATGATGATTATATGAAAATGTTTGATGATGCCAAAATCTTGTGTTAAGTAGGAAATCAAGAGGATTATAAACAGTTTTACATTATTTAAAAAACTGAGCAAGTTGAGTAAAAAAATGGATGATGGATTTAAATACGATACATTTAACGATACATAGCCTACAAAAAACGAAGTTAAAAACATTAGACTGTGTAAAAGAGCTTTGGATGAATATAAATAATAAGCTCTTATCAGAAACTCTACAGAAACTCTTATAAGCGTTGAACTGAAAGTTTTTGTCATACTGGCTAGCATCATATTACCTTTAAAATAAATAGAAGGTACATTTTTTGTTACATACACTAAAAGTGCAATATGCGGCTATGTGAGGTGCCCGAGCATTTAAAAAAAAAAATAGCCGAAATAAAAGTTTCAAACACCCGAAAAAACATTCTAAAATGGTGAAATAAAAGTTGTAAGGAAAGACTACTGGCAAAGGCAATGCCCTCATCGGAAGACAACTGACAAACTTATAAAAAGGTGTGACAAAGCTGACGAGGATGATTAATTGGTTGATAGCGATCAGGGAACATTAAAATCTAACATTAAACTATGAAAGAATACTGGAAAATGTTGCTTTGCAACCAGAGGTAGATGTCTGGCAAGAATTCGAATGTGAAATAGTGTGTTAAACTCCTTCAGAATTAAAAACAAATTCTTGCGAGTACAAGGTCTCTTTCTGCAACTGTAAATAAGAATAAACAACGTACTTTACTCAGATTCTCTGCTGCGGGAAAGTAATAAATTCTTCATAGCTACTGGTCATCAGGTGTATTTTAAATTTACTCGCAATACATCCCCTTCCATTCAAGCAAGAACTCTACCCACTCCAGGAAGAAAATAACAGCTACATTTCCATTTATAATGAGTATTAATACATGACATATTTATTTTCACGGAATCTTGATGAGCTAATGCGAGGCCACTTACATAACTTTCAGAGTGTCCTATGTGTTTGGACAACATCTGATCTCAGCTTCGTCAACACGGTGGAGGCCGGTAAATTTCCCTATTTAATATATTCATTTGTTAACTGGCCTTTTTCTCTATTGTTTATCTATCTCTTGGAAGATAATCAAACATTTCCCTAGCATAAATCTCATTAGTTTCTCTGGCAATGTGTCTCACCCACTACTATTTTGGTTCTATTATTATTATTATTATGCCTCTGTCAGATGATTCAAAAGTTCAGAGGCTGGCCCAAGAACTGGAGTTTAACAGAATTCACAAAAAGAGAATTCGGAGATAATGAAAATCATCGCTAACTAATAATAAATCGTACGTTGTTTACTGCAGCCCCATGAACCCTAGGAAGCTTGAGTTTGGAAACAGCACTTATTAAGAGGTGATTAAGTGGCTTACTTGATTACTGCTCCCACCTCTCATCACTTCCGTTCAACACCCTTCATCTTACCGCCGCCCGACCATGTCTTCGCGGTGTCCCACGCTAAACAAAAACATGGCAACGCAATTCATATTTATGACAGTCATAAATTTCATCCTCCAAAAATGTATTATCTCATTTTATCAACCTTTAAGTTTAATGATTTAAATGGGGGGGGGGGGAGGCAGCGGCTGCAGCAGCAGGTGTGATGTTTACAGAACACACTAATCTGATTTAAATGGGATAGTGTAAACACATATACTATGCTTCTTCGATTTTTTTTAGTGTCGTTTAGAGCGAGTTTCAAGTTCTTTCCGACTAGGAAAGGGTATAAACACGAAGAGTTGTGTATCTCTCAATGTATATACACAAAGAGTTTGTGTTAATCTCTGTTTTACGGAACAAAGAATTTTTTACATTAAATGTATTAGGGACTTGTAGTCTTAATTGCGTATGTGCAGTCGATAGGATTTTAAACCTATCTAGCAAACTAGCACCCCGACCATCTTGGTAAACAAGGAAGTTGCGAGTATTGACTTCAACCTACGAGGAGCCGCAACATTTATCACGTTGTGGAGGCGGCCCGCACACATTACCTGGTGGTCCTCGCTTGCAGTTTCATTCATTACCAGTTCCTGACAGCTGGTTGGAGTCAAGGTCTGCCATGCTTGTCCTTCACACCTTGCGGGAAAACTGCCCGCCACCACCGCCAGTGTGAAGGTTATCTTCAAGAATAAAAGCTACTACCATGGCTCGAGCAATTCACAACAAACCCACAAATTAGAGATGAAACTAACAACTTGATAATTGTCCAGGAAATCCCGAAACATCGGTTAGTTTTATCTTTAATTTGTAGTTTAATTGTGATTCATTTAATCTTCTCAACTAATGATAAAAATGTTGTACAAGATTACCTCCTACTTTTACAATTACTGTAGATTTCAAGGCATACAGTTGCTTTTTCCTTATGACATGATTTTTTTGGGGAGATTCTGAATAAAAGCTGCAAAATTCTGTAAAATTTGGGTGGGTATGTCAAAGAAGGAAATTAGAAGTGAATAAAGGAAAAAGCAAGGTAATGAAAGTATCAATAAATATAGACAAAGAGACTGGATATCAGACTGGAGAGAGTATGGAGGTGAATGTGATCAGATATTTGGAAGTGGATTTGCGAGCGGATGGTACTATAAAAAGGTCGGTGGTATACTGCACGTATAAAAAAAAAACTTATCCATGAATGCAAAAAAAGGAAATGTACGGAAGTATAGTGGTACCAACACTGTTATAAGGGTGTGCAGCAATGAGGAGGCTGGAGGCAGTGGAGATGTGTTCCAGGGCAATGTGTGGGGTGAATATTTGGAAGAGACTTAGGAGTCTGGAGGTGTGGGATCACAAGAAGTATTATACAGATGGCTTAGGGGGGACGGGGGTGGACATTTAGAGAGAAAAATAGGATGACTGCTACTAGGGCGTATAAATCTGGGGTGGAAAGGAGGAGTGGGAGAGGTTATCCTTGGAGAGGTTGGAGAGAGGGGGCTAAAGGAGGTTTTTATGATTTTACATGCTGGTGTAGTTTGAGCAAAGTAACATTTTAGAAGGGAGTCAGCGAAATCGGTTAGTAGGACTTGGAGCCCTGGAGGTGAAAAGCAGAGTGCCTGCCCTCTACAAGAGGGCTGCAGTTTGGAGGGTCATCTCAGGTCAGTGCCCTTTTGGCAAGACGATGATTGAATGAGTGACTGAGTTCTTTCTTCTTTGTCGGGCCACCCTACATAGAACATAAGAACATAAGAACGAAGGAACACTGCAGAAGGCCTACTGGCCCATGCAAGGCAGGTCCAAGTCTCCTACCGGCTTAAGCCAATGCACCCAACCTAGTCAGGTCAGGTCACATTGACTTAAGGGAGGAACACGGCAACCGACCTGGTAGCACAAGCTATCAGGTCTAACTCACACCCACCCACATCTACTCATGTATTTATCCAACCTATTTTTAAAGCTACACAACGTTCTGGCCTCTATAACGGTATTTGGGAGTTTGTTCCACTCATCCACAACTCTATTACCAAACCAGTACTTTCCTATATCCTTCCTGAATCTGAATTTTTCCAACTTAAAACCATTGCTGCGAGTCCTGTCTAGGCTAGATATTTTCAGCACACTATTTACATCCCCTTTATTTATTCCTGTCTTCCATTTATACACCTCAATCATATCCCCCCTAATTCTACGTTTTTCTAGAGAGTGCAGTTTCAGGGCCCTTAGTCTATCCTCATAGGGAAGGTTTCTGATACATGGGATCAACTTTGTCATCCTCCTTTGTACATTTTCCAGAGAATTTATATCCATTCTGTAATACGGTGACCAAAACTGTGCAGCATAATCTAAATGAGGCCTAACCAAGGATGTATAGAGTTGAAGAACAACCTGAGGACTCCTATTATTTATGCTTCTTGATATGAAGCCAAGGATTCTATTAGCTTTATTGCGAACACTTATGCACTGTTGTCTTGGTTTCAGATTACTGCTAACCAGAACTCCTAAATCTTTTTCGCAATCCGTAATATTAAGATCTACATTATTTAGTTTATATGTGGCATGGTTACTGTCCTGTCCAACATTTAGAACTTTGCATTTGTCTATATTAAACTGCATCTGCCACTTCTCCGACCACTGCATCAGTCTATTCAAATCTTCCTGGAGTGCTCGAATGTCCTCGTCAGAATGAATTCGACGGCCTATTTTGGTGTCATCGGCAAACTTGCCGATGTCGCTCTTTATGCCCTCATCTATGTCGTTTATGTAGATTGTGAACAGCAGGGGGCCCAACACTGACCCCTGTGGAACACCGCTCGTGACGCTTCCCCACTCTGATTTCTCCCCATTTATGCAAACTCTCTGCTGCCTATTTGTCAACCATGCCTCTATCCAGGAAAAAATTTCTCCTCCTATTCCATGTGCTTTAATTTTCCTCAATAGTCTCTGATGTGGGACCCTGTCAAAAGCCTTACTGAAGTCCATATACACAATATCATATTCATTACCATGATCTACCTCCTCAAATACCTTAGTGAAAAAAGTTAATAAATTCGTAAGGCAGGAACGCCCCTTTGTAAAACCATGCTGAGATTCGTTGATTAATTTATGCTTTTCAAGGTGGCTACGAACTGCCTCGGCAATTATTGATTCCATAAATTTTCCCACTATGGAGGTTAGGCTTATTGGTCTATAGTTCGAAGCTAAGGACCTGTCACCTGTTTTGAAAATAGGTATCACATTTGCCATTTTCCACTTATCTGGCACCATGCCAGTTTGTAGTGATATGTTGAAAAGATTAGCCAAAGGTGTGCTAAGCTCCTCTTTACATTCCTTTAGAACCCTTGCATACAGTTCATCAGGGCCTGGGGATTTGTTAGGTTTTAATTTATCTATTTGCCTAAGGACCATGTCACTTGTGACCCTAATAGTGCACAGTTTATTATCGTCCTGTTCTACATAATTTATCATTACTGGAATATCGCTGGTATCCTCCTGTGTAAAAACTGAGAGGAAGTATGTGTTAAAAATTCTACACATTTCCTTATCACTGTCAGTGAGCTGACCCGAGGAACTTTTGAGTGGGCCTATCTTGTCCCTGATGTTACTTCTGTATACCTGAAAGAATCCTTTTGGGTTAGTCTTCGATTCTCTTGCAACTTTAACCTCATAATCTCTTTTTGCTTTTCTAATTCCCTTTTTTATTTCTCTCTTTAACTGAATATATCGATTTCTCAATTGTCCCTCTCCTCTTTTGATTTGCCTATATATGCCTCTCTTTTGACCAATCAGATATTTTAATCTATTGTTCATCCATTTAGGATCATTTTTGTTTGATCTGATTTCCCTATTTGGAACATAATTTGACTGAGCAGCTAGAACTATGCCCTGGAAAGCATCATATCGGCAACCATCACCACCTACCTGACCCTTAGTCAGGTCATTCCAGTTCAGCCCACCTAAGTAATTTTTCAGTCCTATGAAATCAGCCAAGCGAAAGTCAGGGACGGAGACTTGATTGCCATTATTAGGGGAATTCCATGATATATTAAAACTGAGTGATTTGTGATCACTTTCCCCAAGCTCATCATTAACCTCAAGATTATTAATTAGTGTTTCCCTACTGGCAAGAACCAAGTCAAGGAGGTTATTTCCCCTAGTTGGCTCTGTCACAAACTGTTTTAAAAAACAATCCTGGATCGTATCAAGAAAGTCACCTGACTCTAAATTTCCTGTCAAATTGCTCCAGTCAATCTGTCTATAGTTGAAATCTCCCATTAGCACAACATTTTCGTATGTAGATGCCTTACGAATTTCGTCCCATAGAAGTTTACTGCACTCCCTATCAAGATTTGGGGCCCTGTAAATCACACCCAAAATTAGTTTTTCTCGGCCCTCGAGAAGCTGTAACCAAACAGATTCAGTGGCTGACGCTTCTAATTTAATATCTTGTCTAACACAACAATTTAAATTGTCTCTGACATACATCGCTACTCCACCACCTTTCCTGTTGACCCTGTCAGTGTGGAATAATTTATAGCCTTGTATGTGACATTCAGAGGGCATCTCTCTATCTTTCAGATTAAGCCAGGTCTCTGTTATAGCAATAATATCTATGTTTCCTGCACTTGCAATTAATCTTGGCTCATCTATCTTATTTCTTACACTCCTGCTATTAGTATAGTAAACCTTAAGGGAGCTAGTCCCTTGCTGCCCTCTGCTGTCCCCCTTTGTTTGCTGACCTGATCTATTGTCTTTATTTATAACTTCATGCTGAATGCCTTTTATACATTTACTGTTTCCAACCCAAGTGTTGCAACCTGCTTGTTTCCCACACACACCCATACCTCTATCTTCCATCAGTTTAAAATCATAGGCATTTCACCAATGGCCTTCTCAATCGAGTCTGCAAGTGCTACCACCCCAGCCCCAAAGAGATGTACCCCATCCCTTGCATACATATCATGTTTGCCATAAAAGTTGTTCCAGTTGTCAATGAATGGGATTGCAAGTTCCTTGCAGTATCTGTCTAGCCAGCAATTTACACCAATTGCCCTAGACAACCATTCATTTCCTACTCCCCTTCTAGGCAAGATGCTACATATGATTGGGATCCCTCCCTTAGACTTAATGAAATCTATAGCTGACCTGTACTTATCTAACAGCTCTTCACTCCTACCCTTCCCAATATCATTTCCACCAGCACTGAGACAGATAATGGGCTTGTTCCCATTACCTGACGTGATATTATCCAGCCTGTTGACAATGTCCCCAACACCAGCTCCAGGGAAGCACACTCTGTCTCTCATCTTCTTATTCCTATTACAAAAAGCACGGTCAATATATCTTACCTGAGAGTCACCAACCACAAGAATGCGCTTACCTCCATTAGCAGGGGCAGTAGTACCCTTACCTTCACTGGCCACTGAAGTACATTCATCCTGAAGAACAGAGAAGCGATTTCCTACCTTCAGATCTTCACTCTTAACTTTCCTTACTCTGATGCGCCTTCCATTACTGTGAACCACTCGCCACTTGTAGCAGGTGCTGGACTGCACCTCACTGCTGGTAGCCGTTGCTACCTCCCCAGCTACAGCCTCCTCACAGCGAGAGACAGACTGCACCTCACTGCTAGAAGCCTCATTCCCCACAACTCCAGCCACCTCACACTCTCTCCCAGACCCATTGAGGTGGACCTTCAGCCTCCTAATCTCCTCCTGGAGAAGCAAGACCTCCTCCTTCAACTCTCCAACCTCAATTTTTAAAACACTGCAGAAGCAAGCCATGCTTTGTAACCGTCCACACTAATCCCCAAAGCAGCTCAGGGTCTGTGACCTCACGTGACGACTGACCACTGAGTATTAAGTATTAAGTACACAGCATGGACTACCCAGTATGAAGAAAAAATAGTTTCGTAAACTGCCAGTAAATGTTCAACAAGATCAAAATTACCAATTAGCAAATATTTGATTCCACAGAGTGATTCTAGACTACCTTAGAGCCAATCTACACAATACATGCCATAACTCTAAGGTACCGGCACACCAAATTTGAATCACAGCGAGGGGGCTCTTGATCCTAGAAGCCGGAGATACCGTTTCTTTCCTTGGATCTAGTCTGTATGTCTCCCACTCCACTGGCGCTGTATTACTCCAACAGGTTTACCGCTACGCATGAAATAATAATAACTTTGCCTTTAAAAAATCCAGCGAACACTATGATGTGTATCCCCACTCGACAAGGGATACCTAAAAACAGATAATAAGATTAAGTGTGCCTCCCATTATTTCCCAATGTCTCACCTGCACCCATCATAATAAACTTTATAACGGTGTTATTCGGAATGATTAAGTCACATTACCATGGTAGGAAGAAACGGCAACTAACAAAAATTGAAATTTGAAACGAGATGTTTCGGCCGGTGCTAGACCATTATCAAATCGTGAATAGCTCGATAAGGGCCCGAAACGGACAGAAAAGTCTATCAGTTCCTTATACTTTGAATGTTTGTTGTTAATTAGCATTTAGTTAGTATTCAACGGTACACAAAAGCCCGTTACCCCCCCCCTTTCCCCTATCGCCAGTACTCACCCGTTAACAGAAGTCTGTGTCATGAACATGCCCAGGAAGGCCTTAGCAATGCTGTGCCAGATCTGGGTCAACAGCCACTCCGACTGCTCGAAGCAACTGTCCAGAAACTGTTGGGTCTCCTCGTCCATGCCCAGCTGCACGAACCGCTCTCTCACGTCGTCAATCAGTGCCAACTCATCAACCTCATACAGCTGGAAAAGAGAGATTCATACGCTACAATTGAAATAGACAATCCTTGCTATGCACTCGCTTAATAGGCAACTGGCTGCCCTCCTCCCCACACTTAATTCTGCACAGATGCAACTACCACAGCTGTGCCAGGACAGATGTGCAACAATCACAGCTGTCGAGGTGGCTGCAACAATCACACCTGTGTTAGTATGGTGGCAGTAATTAATAGTTCTGTCGGGTACATAATTTACTTGTTACTGCATAAGCTACAGACAACACTTGTGTCAGTGTAGACGCATCAGAGAAATATACACCAGGTCTGCTCATCACCAGCCCAATATGCATCAAGTCTACTCATTATAATAGCTACATACACCAAGTCTATTCAACATCAAAGCAACATACACCAAATCTACCTCTCACCAAGTCTATTCATCACTAAAGTTACAAAAATGAGCTCTAATCATCACCAGAGTAACATACACGAAGACTACTCATCGCTAAATCCACAAGCAGCTACATATGCAAAGTATACTCAACACCAAAGCAACATATACCTAGATTACTCACCGCCAGGACTATATGCACTAAAAGTACTCATTATCCGAGTCAAGTACATTAAGTCGACTCATAAGAACAATATACACCACGTCTACTCATCACCAGAGCTGCATGCACCGAGTCTACTCATCATCAGAACTACATACACAAAGCCTACTCCTGGCCAGAGCTACAAACACGACGTCTACTCATCACCAGAGTTAAATACACCAAGTCTACTCATCACCATAGCAATTTACACCCCAACTCTACTCATCGGAGCAACATACATCAAGTATATTCATCACCAGAGCTACATACATCATGTCTACTATCACCAGAGCTTCATATACCAAGTCTACTCCAGAGCTACATAACTCACCACAGCTACAAATATCAAGAGGACCCCGTGATATACACGCCTCAATAGCACACAAACAAACAGCTTTTAAAAATGCGTGTTTACCCTCGGCCACCCCAACAAGAGGAGCAAAAAGAAGTAAAATGTGTTCGAGTCTTTGAATGGATCTGTTGATTACGTGAACCAGAAGAGAAGGTCTGGAGGTGGGAACTGGTGCAGCCTCAGTTTCCCACAGCAGGAGCACCATCAACACCACATCTAGCACCACCACCAATAACAGTAGCGCTAAGCGCTACCACCAACGGAAACAGCACCACTAAACAAAGCAACAGAAACATTAATAATACCACGAACAGGAGCATCACCAGACAACAACAGAATAGCACCAGCACCGCCACAACCACTATCACCATGAGCACCACTAGCAGCGATGGCAGTATTGGTATGCAACATTCCCCAAGCCTACCTACGCGGAAATACCCTTTTATTAAGGTTCATTTGCAACATTATGATCCCCCGCCTTCCCTTTCCCTATATCCCTTTAAGCCAATCCCCCCTTCCCTTTTTCCCTCCCCTCCTTCCCCCTCGCTCACTTTTTTCTTCCCTCCTCCTCCCCACTCTGCATAACCTGTTGTAATGGCTGCTCGGGTTTTGAGTTAGAGGGGAGACCAATGTAATCAACGCGCTTCCTAAACGAAGGATATAATTTCTTCCCATTGTGCTTGGTATCAATAGATCCCTCATAATCCTTCTACTCATCTTACAATCAATCGAGGTCTGGTCACAGACCGGGCCCCGGGGGCGTTGACCATGTTTATGAAGTCACAACTGTGGAACGATGGACGGTGGAGAAAGGGCAAATTCATAAAAAAAAATATTTTCAATTATCTCCAACAAATATTTTAAAATTCTTCAGCCCAGCGCCTGAGACATGCACATCAGCACATCACTGCCCTCAAATCTCTTAACTAATAATGAAATAAAACAATTTCCAAATGCAAATATAACAAAACAACACACAACGCTATGGTAATAAAGTCTTTCGATTTTCATTTAACAAGCAGTAATATTAGGCATAACACGCACAGTTAATATAACTTTTCAGTGGTACCGTGAATTTTGAAACTAACTCTTTTGTACATCAATCACAATGCATGCCACACCTTCCCTCTCTGCAACACAACTACGGTGCAGGCCACACCTTTCCTTTCCTGCAACACAGCTATAGTGCAAGCCACATCTCTATGCTACACAGGCTATGAGTGGTCACACCTATGTATCCTCTGCAACACAGCCATAGTGCAGACCATACTTTACCTCATTTAACACAACAAGAGCGCAGGCCATATCTTCCCCTCGTGGAAGACACTCCTTCCCACCTTCCCTGCAACACAGCCTCGCCTTTCGACCTGTGACACTGGAACATCTGGCCCAGCAGCAGTCAAACTCGACACAAACAATGCACATTCATGACAAATTTATCACCTTTCTTTTTGCCAGACGTTGTGTTCTCCCAGTCAATTCCCTGGCTCCTGTCCTACCCCCGTCACCTCTAATATTTATCCTTGACCGTCTATAAATCTACCCATCTCCCTCTCTTTCCCTATAGCACCCCTTTCCTCTTCACTATGTAGCCCTCCCTCTCCCTATCCTATCCTTCCCTCCAACCCTTCCTCTTCCCATGCTTCCCTCTCATCAACCCTCCCTCCTTCGGCTTGAATGACCTGTTGCCCCTGCTATGTGCAGAGAAGAGGGGCGCGATAAATGCTTCCCTGGCAACATCAATCACAAGTAAGAGGCAGAGTCAGTAGTTTGCAACATTCATTACGGTGAAGAATTAGACACGTGCAACGTCTGGGTATCTTTATTTGTAGACGTTTCGTCATCCAGTGATTTTATCAATAGGACATAATGTAAAGAATATAAAGCTATATACAAAAGATGAGAAAATCACTCCCTCAGCCTTGGAGTTGAAGACTACCGTAGTCCTGAAGACTACCGTAGTCCTGAAAACTACCGTAGTCCTGAAGACTACTGTAGTCCTGAAGACTACTGTAGTCCTGAAGACTACCGTAGTCCTGAAGACTACCGTAGTCCTGAAGACTACCGTAGTCCTGAAGACTACCGTAGTCCTGAAGACTACCGTAGTCCTGAAGACTACCGTAGTCCTGAAGACTACCGTAGTCCTGAAGACTACCGTAGTCCTGAAGACTACCGTAGTCCTGAAGACTACCGTAGTCCTGAAGACTACCGTAGTCCTGAAGACTACGTTGTTCTTTACAAACTCCAAGACTGAGGGAGTGATTACCTCATCTTTTATAGCTCTGCATCTTTATCGTATGTCCTTGTATCGTATTAACAAAGCCACTGGACGGCTATACGTCTACAAATAAAGATTCCCAGATGTTGCACATGTGTCTAATTATTCATCTTGTTACTATTATATACCATTCATATACAATATTCATTACGGTGTAACTTTCCTTCTCATCCTCACCTCTTTACTCGTTGCTTCTTCATCCTTCCATCATCCATTTCTCCTTCCCTGTCATCAGCAACAACTCATCCTCCTCTTTTCATAACTAAGTCTGCTTCCTTAATTTCAACACCATATGACCCACCCTGCGTGATGCCATATGACAGGGAAACATAACTAGTTTTTGTTCCCACTCTGTAACTGTCGTAGAAAATATGGCAGCAGCACACTGGTGATGTATCTGATTTTGCCCCAGAAAAAAAAGTAAGTCACCGTTACTTCCCTCTTATTTTAGTAACATTTGTCTTCCTCTTCAACTCTTCAATTGATAAATTTCACTCTTCCTCCTTTTCACTTATTTGTTCGGTAACTTGTGGTTATATTTTCTTGTCTCTCTTAACGTGATATTTTATTCACTTCCTTCTGTTCTATTTTTTTTTCTTAGTTGCTTCTCCTCTTCCCAATTCTCCTCGACTATTCTTCTTTTTGTCTACTATTTAGCCTGTTGTTGCTTCTTCTAACATTTTTTCCACTGAACTCCTTGTCCTGTCATTTTCGTTCAGCCCTTCTTTATCCTCCTCTTCCTGTTCCTCCTGCTCTTCCTTTCTTTACTTTAATCCTCTTCTGAAATCCCTCTCTATCGTTGCTCTTTTCCTCTCTCCTATTTTACATATTTCTCGCTTTCGCGTCATTCCTTTCCATTACCTCCCACTTTCCTAGTCCCTCTTCCTCTCCCCATCACCATCCCCTCTTCCAGCATTTCCACCACCAGTACCCCCTTTTCCCAACACCACCACCACTCCTTTGTTATAATACCACCCCTTTCCTTAGCACCACCACCCCCTTTCCCCAGGTCTACCATCATCCCGTTCCCCAGCACCACCTGTCCTAGCCAACCCCCTCACTTTCTTACCCGAGACTATACTTCCAGCACCACCAGCCCCTTCATACAACCACTACTTCCTTCCTCAGCACTATATCCTACGCCCCCCCTCTCACCATGACTTCCATCTCCTCTTTACAAGGTTAGGTAAGATTCGTCAGGAGACGGGTCAAGTGTTTCCAAACGCGGATCTTAGTCACTGGAGCTTCTGGTCATATGACTAAGCCTTTTGCTGGCATACCGGTCCACCCCTTTAAAAAATAACATTAGATAATTAATTTCTTTACAAAAGCAACTGTTTTGCAAGGTCTTAGTCATACAGAGATGGTAAGTGTTCTTCCCACAAGATATGGCGAACCTCGACAGTGTTTAATGTCGGAACAACAGTATCAAAAATCAAGAGAGCATATCATCAAATTTTTTGTAGAATATGTTTCGAAGTTACGCTGAGTCAAAAAAATTATTCTAACTATTGTGTGTTAGTGGCTCTGAGGATTATCTTTCCCACGGCCCGGTCTCTGCCCAGGCCTCCTAAGCTGGAAAAGAAATACTACAGAATTGAGAACTATTAAGAAGCAAAAAGAGAAAGTAAAGGCATGTCTATACTTACAGTAAGTACAGGAGAAGTTTGTAACATTTGCCCGCCGTCCAACGTGTTCATGAGACAGTAAAGATAAGCAATCTCTCATTGTATGTCGACCCTATTAGCCTACCCACGTGACAGTACATAGTGCAGCTCACTAAATTACTGACTACTAGGGTTAATAGATATTTTGAAAAAAACATTGAAAACCCTCCACCACTATCTGTTTACAGTTACCACACAAAATTCTGAGCAGATTAAACAAATCATAATTAAGAGAGAAAACCTAATCTAGCCAACTTCATTGCCAGATTCTTTACTCCTACAATGATTTACTTCCATGTAATGAAAAATTACACGATTATCATACAACTTTCAAATACAGACTCCTACACCCTGCATAGCTCGTACAACCTGCAAGGCTCGTGCAACCTGCAAGGCTCGTACAACCTGCAAGGCTCGTGCAACCTGCAAGGCTCGTGCAACCTGCAAGGCTCGTACAACCTGCAAGGCTCGTGCAACCTGCAAGGCTCGTGCAACCTGCAAGGCTCGTGCAACCTGCAAGGCTCGTACAACCTGCAAGGCTCGTGCAACCTGCAAGGCTCGTACAACCTGCAAGGCTCGTGCAACCTGCAAGGCTCGTGCAACCTGCAAGGCTCGTGCAACCTGCAAGGCTCGTGCAACCTGCAAGGCTCGTGCAACCTGCAAGGCTCGTGCAACCTGCAAGGCTCGTGCAACCTGCAAGACTCGTGCAACCTGCAAGGCTCGTGCAACCTGCAAGGCTCGTACAACCTGCAAGGCTCGTGCAACCTGCAAGGCTCGTGCAACCTGCAAGGCTCGTGCAACCTGCAAGGCTCGTGCAACCTGCAAGGCTCGTGCAACCTGCAAGGCTCGTGCAACTAGGAAGCTCTTATATAAACTTACAAAACCCGCAAAATCGCTCCAACCTGTAATATTAGTCTACCCTACAGCATTCGTACATTTAATGATACGGATACATTCTGTAGCGTTTAATACAGCGGTACGTTCTTTCACAGTAATTGAAACTTTTTGATAAATTCACAAAAATGTTTTTACAAAATGTTTCCTTATGATATACCCTACAATGATATCTAGCAATCGTTATGTCTGTTAAAACCTTTAGCACTCTGAACAACTCTCAGGGCTATTAAAATAAATAGTACTCTTTAACAACCTTTAGGGTGGTTAAAAATGCAGGGTTAACAACCTCTGAAGATGTTAAAAGTTGCAATGTTTGCTAGCAGCCCTCGGGGTTTTTACTTTCTCCAGGACTCCGTTGCAGCCTCCAGTACTTGAGTTACAACAACCAGAACGACCTTTACGATATTTCTTTTCAGAGGTAATCATGCACTGGAATCTGCACAGGACTAAGCCTTTTGTGTACTGCTAACCTAACACACACACACACACACACACACACCAGGGAGGGGACACAGAAACAAGAGGTCACAATTGGAAGTTAAACACTCAGATGAGTCAAAGGGATGTCAAGAATTATTTCTTCAGTCAGAGTTGTCAGGCAGTGGAACAGCCTAGAAAGTGACGTAGTGGAGGCGGGAACCATACATAGTTTTAAGACGAGGTTTGATAAAGCTCATGGAGCAGGGAGAGAGAGGACCCAGTAGCAACCAGTGAAGAAGCGGGGCCAGGAGCTAGGACTCGACCCCTGCAACCACAAATAGGTGAGTACACACACACACACTGCCATGTCCCCCACCCTCACAGACGCCCCAAAACAGTGTTGGAGAGGAAACACCAAAGCTGATGGAATAACAAATAAGTGGGAGGAGTCGCACGAAAGAGTCAAAGAGGCATCACCGGACATCACAGCTCTCACAGAAACCAAGCTCACAGCTATGACAACAGATGCCATCTTCCCAACGGGATATCAGATCCTGAGGAAAGCCAGAGGGAACAGAGGGGGTGGAGGAGTGGCACTGCTGGTCAAAAACCGATGGGATTTGATGAGCTGGAGAGAGGAGACAATGGAGAAGCAAGTAGAAACGCTTCAATCTGGAGGTCCCAAGGTGGTAATTGCAGTGATGTATAACCCACCACAGGCAAGGGTATGATGAGAGTAATAGAGCGATGGTTGACACACTGGCTGAAGTGGCAAGAAGGGCTCATACGAGCAGGGCAAAGCTACTGATCATGGGTGACTTCAACCACAAGGACATCGATTGGGAGAACTTGGAGCCACATGGGGGGGCCAAGAAACGTGGAGGGCTAAGATGATGTAGGTAGCACTGGAAAACTTCATGTACCAACATGTAAGGGACACTACCAGAGAGAGAGAGAGAGAGAGAGAGAGAGAGAGAGAGAGAGAGAGAGAGAGAAAGAGAGAGAGAGGATGAACCAGCAAGACTCGACCTAGTATTTACCTTGAGTAGTGCAGATATTGAGGACATCACATATGAAAGACCCCTTGAGGCCAGCGATCATGTGGTTTTAAGATTCGAATACACAGTCGAGTTACAAGTGGAGGGGGGAGCAGGAAGAGCCGGACGAATGAAGCCACTATACAAGAAGGGGGACTGCGTGGGAATGAAGAATTTCCTGAACGGGGTTCAGTGAGACAGAGAACTGGCAAAGAAGTCAGCAAACGAGATGATGGAATATGTGACAACAATATGCAAGGAAGCTGAGGAGAGGCTTGTACCCAAGGGTAACAGGAATAATGAAAAAGCCAGGACGAGTCCGTGGTGCAGGGAGGTCAAAACCAAGTCTGCTAGGGAATGGAAGAAGTATAGAATGCAAAGGACCCAGGAGAATAAGGAGAGCAGTCGTAGAGCCAGAAATGAATATGCACAGGTAAAAACGGAGGCCCAACGACAATATGAAAATGACATAGCAGAGAAAGCCAAATCTGACACAAAGATGTTGTACAGCCACATCAGGAGGAAAACAACAGTCAAGGACCAGGTAATCAGGCTAAGGAAGAGAGATCACAAGAAACGACCGCGAAGTATGTGAGGAACTCATCATGAGATTCAAAGAAGTGTTCACAGAGGAGACAGAAGGGACTCCAAAAAGACGGAGAGGTGGGGTACACCACCAAGTGTTGAACACAATACATGCAACCGAGGAAGAAGTGAAGAGGCTGCTGAGCGAGCTAGACACCTCAAAGGCGATGGGGCCGGATAACATCTCTCCATGGGTCCTTAGAGATGGTGCAGAGGCGTTATGTGTACCCCTAACAACAATATTCAACACATCTATCGAAACAGGGAGATTACCTGAGGTATGGAAGACAGCAAATGTAGTCCCAATTTTTGAAAAAGGAGACATAAGAAGCACTAAACTATAGACCAGTGTCACTGACATGTATAGGACGCAAAGTCATGGAAAGATTATCAGAAGAGTGGTGGAACACCTAGAAAGAAATGAGCTTAACAACGCCCAAACGGTTTCAGGGATGGGAAATCCTGTCACAAACCTACTTGAGTTCTATGACAGGATGACAGCAGTAAGACAAGAGAGAGAGGGGTGGGTAGATTGCATTTTCTTGGACTGTAAGAAGGCGTTTGACACAGTTCCACACAAGAGATTAGTGCAAAAAACTGGAGAACCAGGCAGGGAGAATGGGGAAGGCACTACAATGGATCAGGGAATACCTGACAGGAAGACAACAGCAAGTCATGGTACGCGGCAGAGTGTCAGAGTGGGCGCCTGTGACGAGTGGGGTTCCACAGGGGTCAGTCCTAGGATCGGTGCTGTTTCTGGTATTTGTGAATAGACTCCGAAGTGTCCCTGTTTGCAGATAATGTGAAGTTGATGAAAAGAATTCAATCGGACGAGGACCAGGGAGAGCTACAAAGGGATCTGGACAGGTTGCAGGCCTGGTCCAGCAATTGGCTCCTGGAGTTCAACCCCACCAAGCGCAAAGCCATGAATATTGGGGAAGGGCAAAGAAGACTGCAGACGGAGTACAGTCTAGAGGGCCAGGGACTACAAACCTCACTCAAGGAAAAAGATCTTGGGGTGAGTATAACACCAGGCACATCTCCGGAGGCGCACATCAACCAAATAGCTGCTGCAGCATACGGGCGCCTAGCAAACCTAAGAACAGCATTCCGCCATCTTAATATGGAATCGTTCAGGACCCTGTACACTGTGTACGTTAGGCCCATATTGGAGTATGCGGCACCAGTTTGGAACCCACATCTAGCCAAGCACGTAAAGAAATTAGAGAAAGTGCAAAGGTTTGCAACAAGACTAGTCCCAGAGTTAAAGACTGTCCTACGAGGAGAGGTTAAGGGAAATCGACCTGACGACACTGGAGGACAGGAGAAATGGGGGGGGGGCATGATAACGACATATAAAATACTGAGAGGAATTGACAATGTGGACAGAGACAGGATGTTCCAGAGATGGGACACAGCAACAAGGGGGCACAGACGCTGAAGACACAGATGAATCACAGGGATGTTTGGAAGTATTTCTTCAGTCACAGAGTAGTCATGAAGTGGAATAGTTTGGGAAGCGATGTAGCAGAGGCAGGATCCATTCAAAGCTTTAAGCAGAGGTATGATAAAGCTCATGGTGCAGGGAGAGTGACCCAGTAGCGGCCAGTGAAGAGGCTGGGCCAGGAGCTATGGCTCTACCCCTGCAACCATAACTAGGTGAGTACATGTACTTATTTTTCTTCACATGAAGGGAAGGGGCCCACCAGTGGAATTTACAAAGCAGTAGTATGCTACAATAACTGGAAATCTATAAAAAAGATATATGATGAAAAAATTACTGGAGACGAGTCACTACGAACTTAAATTTTCGTCTAAGCTACAAACAGATAATCACAACACTTCCGCTTGGACGTGAATGGAGAGAACAGTGTATGAATCAACCTATATGAATAATAAAACTCGTGAATATGCGTCGTCTTGCACGGTAAATATTACTTATGAAAGGTACATTCATCCTGTGCTTGATAGTGAACATCCGTGAAGCTTACCAGGGGTTCCAAAGGAATTAAATTTTCCAAAGGTCAACAGTGGTGCCTTAGACACAAAATTACTTTTGATTAATAAAGTAATTTTCTTTACATATAAATATATAACCTAAAGAAAAAATATGGAAAAAAAGCTGAAAAATAAAAGGAAGAACCAAACGTACAGGCAAAAGAAATATGATAAAGATGAAGACAAAAAAAATATGGAAAAAAAGTGGGAATGCACAAGAGAAAAATTATCATTTGAAAAGAATCTTTCAATGAACAAAAAATGTTGATCATTCCTCACTACTCACCAACGTCCGCTCCTGTTCCTCTTGCTTCTCTTTTTTTTCCTCTTACCATTTTTTATCTCATCCTTTCAGTTGCCCTTCGTTATTTCTTGCATTCTTTACATTTCCTAACGTTCTCCGTCTCGCTTTTCTTTCTCGATTTATCCAACCCTCTCATTCTCATCCCTCTCCTATACCCATCTGTCCCGACTTCTCCTTTACCTATTTTGTTTACTCCCTTTTACCCCTCTTCCTTTCCCAACTCCCCCATCCACTTTTCCTCGCTTCTTCCCAAGACATCAACATCAACCCCAGCAATGACGTGTGTGATGGAGTCAAGTTTTGACCTACAAATTAACATCTTAAGCAATTCCTTCTTGAAGTATGAAGTGAGCTTACGACCATCTCTCTATACCGGAGCCTCATTCCTTCAGGAATCCATTCTTACAGTCCTCTCCTCCTCCGGAATCCAAGCCATTCGTTGTTTCATTCACTCGGAGGCTTCACCTGCACAACCAAACATCAACTGAGTCACACGGAAACACAGTAAACCAGAGATGAGTTTATTCTGTCGTTTCCTCATCTGAGATTAATTCATACGGTGAATTATCCACTCATACGGATTCATTCATCAAGGGATATATTCTTCCGGGAATCCCTTGATCTGGGGACCCATTCATCCGAGTAACTATTCCCAATATGATTACTATCTCGGATCTATTCATTTGGGGTTCCTCCACTTGGGGATCCATTCATCTGGGCATCCCTCCACTTGGGGATCCATTCATCTGGGGATCCCTCCACTTGGGGATCCATTCATCTGGGGATCCCTCCACTTGGGGATCCATTCATCTGGGGATCCCTCCACTTGGGGATCCATTCATCTTGGGATCCCTCCACTTGAGGATCCATTCATCTGGGGATCCCTCCACTTGGGGATCCATTCATCTGGGGATCCCTCCACTTGGGGATCCATTCATCTGGGCATCCCTCCACTTGAGGATCCATTCATCTGGGGATCCCTTCACTTGGGGATCCATTCATCTGGGGATCCCTCCACTTGGGGATCCATTCATCTGGGGATCCCTCCACTTGGGGATCCATTCATCTGGGGATCCCTCCACTTGGGGATCCATTCATCTGGGGATCCCTCCACTTGGGGATCCATTCATCTGGGGATCCCTCCACTTGGGGATCCATTCATCTGGGGATCCCTCCACTTGGGGATCCATTCATCTGGGGATCCCTCCACTTGGGGATCCATTCATCTGGGGATCCCTCCACTTGGGGATCCATTCATCTGGGGATCCCTCCACTTGGGGATCCATTCATCTGGGGATCCCTCCACTTGGGGATCCATTCATCTGGGGATCCCTCCACTTGGGGATCCATTCATCTGGGGATCCCTCCACTTGGGGATCCATTCATCTGGGGATCCCTCCACTTGGGGATCCATTCATCTGGGGATCCCTCCACTTGGGGATCCATTCATCTGGGGATCCCTCCACTTGGGGATCCATTCATCTGGGGATCCCTCCACTTGGGGATCCATTCATCTGGGGATCCCTCCACTTGGGGATCCATTCATCTGGGGATCCCTCCACTTGAGGATCCATTCATCTGGGGATCCCTCCACTTGGGGATCCATTCATCTGGGGATCCCTCCACTTGGGGATCCATTCATCTGGGGATCCCTCCACTTGGGGATCCATTCATCTGGGGATCCCTCCACTTGGGGATCCATTCATCTGGGGATCCCTCCACTTGGGGATCCATTCATCTGGGGATCCCTCCACTTGGGGATCCATTCATCTGGGGATCCCTCCACTTGGGGATCCATTCATCTGGGGATCCCTCCACTTGGGGATCCATTCATCTGGGGATCCCTCCACTTGGGGATCCATTCATCTGGGGGATTCCTCCACTTGGGGATCCATTCATCTGGGGATTCCTCCACTTGGGGATCCATTCATCTGGGGGATCCCTCCACTTGGGGATCCATTCATCTGGGGATCCCTCCACTTGGGGATCCATTCATCTGGGGATCCCTCCACTTGGGGATCCATTCATCTGGGGGATCCCTCCACTTGGGGATCCATTCATCTGGGGATCCCTCCACTTGGGGATCCATTCATCTGGGGATCCCTCCACTTGGGGATCCATTCATCTGGGGATCCCTCCACTTGGGGATCCATTCATCTGGGGATCCCTCCACTTGGGGATCCATTCATCTGGGGATCCCTCCACTTGGGGATCCATTCATCTGGGGATCCCTCCTCTTGGGGATCCATTCACCTGGGAAACCCTCCACTTCGGGATGCATTCCTTTGGGGATCCCTGCACTTGGGGATCCATTCACCTGGGCATCCCTCCACTTGGGGATCCATTCATCTGGGGATCCCTCCACTTGGGGATCTATTCATCTGGGGATCCATTCATCTGGGGATCCCTCCACTTGGGGATCCATTCATCTGGGGATCCCTCCACTTGGGGATCCATTCATCTGGGGATCCCTCCACTTGGGGATCCATTCATCTGGGGATCCCTCCACTTGGGGATCCATTCATCTGGGGGATCCCTCCACTTGGGGATCCATTCATCTGGGGATTCCTCCACTTGGGGATCCATTCATCTGGGGGATCCCTCCACTTGGGGATCCATTCATCTGGGGATCCCTCCACTTGGGGATCCATTCATCTGGGGATCCCTCCACTTGGGGATCCATTCATCTGGGGGATCCCTCCACTTGGGGATCCATTCATCTGGGGATCCCTCCACTTGGGGATCCATTCATCTGGGGATCCCTCCACTTGGGGATCCATTCATCTGGGGATCCCTCCACTTGGGGATCCATTCACCTGGGAAACCCTCCACTTCGGGATGCATTCCTTTGGGGATCCCTCCACTTGGGGATCCATTCACCTGGGCATCCCTCCACTTGGGGATCCATTCATCTGGGGATCCCTCCACTTGGGGATCCATTCATCTGGAGATCCCTCCATTTGGGGATCAATTCATCTGGGGATCCCTCCGCTTGAGGATCCATTCACCTGGGGATTCCTTCACTTGGGGATCTCTCCACTTGGGGATTCATTCATCCACAGATCGTTTCCACTAAAATCCATTAATCCGGGGACTCGTTCAACTACAAATTTATCTATTCAGGAGAAAAGATAGAAAAATGGTCTACGTTATCTCGTACAGCACCATCAGAGGAGGAAGGGATGGAGGGGGAGGAAGCTACCATCCCTTAGGAATCATACGGAAACTTAATTTACTCGGCGACTCAATCATCCGGGAGCTAAACCATCCAGTATGCTGACTATTTGGTCGAGTTTTGCACCACTAGAGTTTTTCATAAATACTTCCCATTTAATATTTTCCTCTCTAAGTGTTTAAAGTGAACCTTTTTTACGATTGCAGACCCCAATTTGATTGCCCAATATGTGTGCCCATAACCGCTTCGCCAGACTGTTTAGATCACCACCACCACCAGTCCTTTTAGGTACTAGTATGACCTCAAAAGATGTCAATAACTTGATTTTTCTTTACATACGGATAGCTAGCAACAGAACAGCTGAAAGAAAAACTTAAGAATTTCATCAGATTTATTTATAGAAAAACTTCAAATTATTTAGAGATCGAGTCCCTTAACCCACCGATTTTGAGTGACCTTTTTCTTAGTTATACAACCTACCTGTCTTCAAACTGCACACGCTCATACTTTCTGTTTTTACTTACCTGCGCTGAAGACTTGTGGACTTTTCCAAACCTCTACGTGCCTGCCTTAGTTCGGGCTTTGCAATGGTGCAATGTACTTTATGCCTGGTCCGACCTACCTCATGTATAGTAGTGACTCTGACGACTCTTCGCTTAGCTCTCTGAAAGCATTCCTGACCTACATATCTGAATTACGTGGTAAAGGAGAGCCTCTTATAAGATGTTTAGAGAAACTGTTGCCCCGAGCTCCTTTTCTTTGTTGTTTACTTTTGGGTTTCTATCTTCAAGATTTTATACCTATTGGGCACTGAACTCAAGTAGCCACCTGCTGGACCACATCTTAAGTTCATCTGAATCTTCCTGCAGTCTCTATCATGTTTTCATATTCTTCTTGTACATTTTACACAGTAAGCAGTGATAGAAATCTATCCCCTCTGGAAGGTCCGTTATATATCATAAAGAACTATGCTTTATAGTACTGAGGGAATAAGACATTTGCAACACTTGGGTATCTTTATTATGGAGACGTTTCGCCAACCAGTGGTTTTATCACTTCATTACAGAGAATAATACTGGGACTGAGGGACTGATCACCCCAAACTACATTGTCTGCCACCATCTCCAGTATTATTCTCTGTACTGCATTAATAAGTCATTGGTTGGCGAAAAGTTTCCATAATAAAATGTGTCTTATTATTCTACTTGTCGGTTTTGTAAGCCATTAACATATAATACGGATTCTTGGGGTTTCATATCCTTTACTCTTGCCCGGCCCAATCATTCCTGTACTCACCGAGCAGTGATTGTGGGTTGAAGTTCAGCTCTTGGACCCCACCTAACTTCTCCAACCCAGCTTATACACTATTTTCCCGCGAACTCTCAGCAATTGAACTCCTCTTACTGACTTCGGCCATAAGCGTTATCAACCTTCAAAAATTCCATTAACATCCTATTGTCTCTATTCGCACATTCAGTAATTCTAGCTACTTCTCTGTTTCACCAGCAGTTTCCATCTATCACGTCCTTCTTAGAAAAAGCATTCCAGATCTCGTAGCCCATTTCGCCTTTTTATTTTTTTATCGCCATTTCATCGCTCTTCTCCCCTCTTGCAATGTTTTCATTACCCCTCGCCCTATTTCCCCTTCTGGACGGGGGGGGGGGGAATCCTCACCGCATAACGCCCCTCCGGTTAACCATTGTGCACTTTGTTGCAAGATCAATAAACATCAAATACTCATTGCAATAACCTATTTCATTAAACCCAGACTGCGTAAAATCGTTGTCTGGTATCCATCTCCAAGTGTCAGGTGGTAAACTCGACCTAAGTGTACCCGTCTCCAAGAGCTCTAACTGCCTGGCCTGGGAAGGCAAAATTTCCCCTCGGACTTAACCTTTATCTGTTCATTGTCAACACGGTTGCAACATGCCCACCGGGACCCGTTAAGCATAATGGTAAAAAATACTGAATCCTTAATTATGGTACAGAGGGGAAAGGAGGCCGGGGGGGGGGATTCGAAGGAAAGGATGGAGAGAATGGGAGGGAGGAGAAAGGGAGATGAGAGAGAACTGGGGGAGGGTGGAAGGGAGATGACAGGAAGGGAGGGTTCAAGGAGTAGAGGGAGGTTTGGAGGCGAATAGAGGAAGAGAGGGGATTGGAAAGAGAGTAGAGAGGGAAGGAGGATAGGAAGGAGAGTAGAGGAAGGGAAGGAAGGTTGGAGGAGGGTAAAGGAAGAGAGGAAGGGTTGGGAGAGGGCAAAGGAAGGGAGGGAGGGCTGAAAGAAGAGTAAAGGGAGGGAGGAAAGGAACTGGAGAGAGATGTGGGGAAAGTGAAAGGGGAGTAGAAAGGAATATGACAGGGGAGTGGAAGAAAATAAAGAGAAAGGATTGGAGGAAAGCAAAAAGAAGTGTAGAGAGAGGGTGAAATAGAAAAGTAAAGATGGTAGGGCAAGGGGGAGGAAGAGTGAAGATAGTGGAAGACAGAGGGAAAGGAGAACTGGGATGTGGGGGGGGGGGAGAAAAGAATCAGGGGAGTAGGGCAGGAAGCAGGAAAGGGAAGGGATAGAGAGAGTATGAGCATGAAGGAGTCAAGAGGATACAATCCAACGTTATATTTCCCAGGTCGCTTAAGTTCATCCCAGCCCAAGCTGTTCTAAATAGGACAATTATTTCACATATTCCTATTTGAACCTGCGTCGCGGGACCTGAAAGCGTTATTATCGCCTTATTAACCAGTAGCACTGTCGTCCTGGGAAATTTATGTCTACACTATTTACATTTCAAAGCGGGTTAACGAGTTCTGGGGGGGGGGGGGGGCTTAAAGCGGAACCTTTCTTTAATGACTCGGGATAAAATACATCTCCATTCTGTGTTCTGAGCCACCTGGGAGAAGAAAGGAAGGGGAGAGGAGCATCTTCCTCTCATTACACTTTCTTACACAGGTTTAATGTTGATGAATTAGACACGTGGGCAACACCTGAGTATCTATTTTGTAGACGTTTCGCCATCCAGTGGCTTTAATACAATACAGACGGATATACGGAAGACTTAAAAAAAATTTTATGCATTTTTCGTAAGTGTCCCTATAATGTAATGATATAGCCACTGGTTGGTGAGACGTGAATAAACAGAAACCTAGGTGTGGCACATTGGTAAGGCCTCATAGGGCCAATAGGCCTGTTGCAGTGCTCCTCCTTTCATATAATATGTTCTCACTTACATTATGCAACTCAGTTCTGGTCTCCCTACATAACTTGAATTCACAGGAAATCTAATTTGGACGCTCTGAACACTGCAGTGGCCAAGATGATAGAGTCAAAGTCGACAAGTGGAGGGGGAAAACACGAGGGAGGGAGGAACTGACCATCTTAAATACTACTACTTCAAGGTTGATGGACTGATCACATCATCTATACCTCGCCCCTGCTTCTGCTGTCTCCATATTTAGTTATCTCTGTATTTGACTGATGAAGACTAATGTGTAGGCGGAACAATCCAAAAATAAAATACCCAACTGTTGCACGTATCTTTTACTCATAAACTTGACTGAGACATTTTGCCTTCGAGCGAAGATCGTTCCACATGTGAAACGTCTCAATAATGTTCCTATTCACAGTCAGGTTAGGTTACTGGTCTTCTCATGTAATCATACAATAGTACGTGTCTAGGCTGAAAGCTTGTAATTATAAAGTAGTTTCTGACAACTAGCAAGTACGACAAACGCTGGGGGCTTTCGCCCCCCCCCCTCTTTTAATTCGCGAGACGAGTGAGCAGCGTGAGTACTTAAGTATTTGTGTGAACGACTTGGCCGCCTTCACACAAATCCGCCGCTCCTGACAGCTCCCGTGGCAGTACTTGCTGGTAGACTCATTAGGAAATTGTGAAACACAAATGGTTGTCATCAAACACCTCCACCATTCCCGTCTCTCCCTCAGTCCCTTCCTCCCTCACCTCTACGGTGCAGGCGATCAAATGTTGCACTCACTTCCATTCATTATCTGGTCTCAGACCTGGCATCCTAAACCGGAAAGGAAATATCGCAGGAATAAGAACTATTGCAGAAATTCCCAGAAAGGTAAAGGTAAGTTTACCTTAAGCTAACGCAGAAGCTTATGAAACTGCAATAACACGATTGGTTAGCGCCATGGCCTGCAAGTTTCAGGACTTGCCTGCCGTCGGTTCGAGCACCACCCGTTCTATTATTACACGGAGGTTCTGTGCTTTACCTGTGCCTCTACATATTTGTTGAAACGGTAAGAAAAGATAATTTATTTTGGTTGAGTGTAAAACAATTAACAAGGTTACACTCACGCCAGGATGGTATTACATCTCTGGATGACTGCTGTCTATCATCCTACTGACAGGATGGTAGTACCTCTCTGGATGACTGCTGTCTATCATCCTACTGACAGGATGGTAGTACCTCTCTGGATGACTGCTGTCTATCAACCTACTGACAGGATGGTAGTACCTCTCTGGATGACTGCTGTCTATCATCCTACTGACAGGATGGTAGTACCTCTCTGGATGACTGCTGTCTATCATCCTACTGACAGGATGGTAGTACCTCTCTGGATGACTGCTGTCTATCATCCTACTGACAGGATGGTAGTACCTCTCTGGATGACTGCTGTCTATCATCCTACTGACAGGTTGGTAGTACCTCTCTGGATGACTGCTGTCTATCAACCTACTGACAGGATGGTAGTACCTCTCTGGATGACTGCTGTCTATCATCCTACTGACAGGATGGTAGTACCTCTCTGGATGACTGCTGTCTATCATCCTACTGACAGGATGGTAGTACCTCTCTGGATGACTGCTGTCTATCATCCTACTGACAGGATGGTAGTACCTCTCTGGATGACTGCTGTCTATCATCCTACCGACAGGATGGTAGTACCTCTCTGGATGACTGCTGTCTATCATCCTACTGACAGGATGGTAGTACCTCTCTGGATGACTGCTGTCTATCATCCTACTGACAGGATGGTAGTACCTCTCTGGATGACTGCTGTCTATCATCCTACTGACAGGATGGTAGTACCTCTCTGGATGACTGCTGTCTATCATCCTACTGACAGGATGGTAGTACCTCTCTGGATGACTGCTGTCTATCATCCTACTGAGAGGATGGTAGTACCTCTCTGGATGACTGCTGTCTATCATCCTACTGACAGGATGGTAGTACCTCTCTGGATGACTGCTGTCTATCATCCTACTGACAGGATGGTAGTACCTCTCTGGATGACTGCTGTCTATCATCCTACTGACAGGATGGTAGTACCTCTCTGGATGACTGCTGTCTATCATCCTACTGACAGGATGGTAGTACCTCTCTGGATGACTGCTGTCTATCATCCTACTGACAGGATGGTAGTACCTCTCTGGATGACTGCTGTCTATCATCCTACTGACAGGATGGTAGTACCTCTCTGGATGACTGCTGTCTATCATCCTACTGACAGGATGGTAGTACCTCTCTGGATGACTGCTGTCTATCATCCTACTGATAGGATGGTAGTACCTCTCTGGATGACTGCTGTCTATCATCCTACTGACAGGATGGTAGTACCTCTCTGGATGACTGCTGTCTATCATCCTTCTGACAGGATGTTAGTACCTCTCTGGATGACTGCTGTCTATCATCCTACTGACAGGATGGTAGTACCTCTCAGGATGACTGCTGTCTATCATCCTACTGACAGGATGGTAGTACCTCTCTGGATGACTGCTGTCTATCATCCTACTGACAGGATGGTAGTACCTCTCTGGATGACTGCTGTCTATCATCCTTCTGACAGGATGGTAGTACCTCTCTGGATGACTGCTGTCTATCATCCTACTGACAGGATGGTAGTACCTCTCTGGATGACTGCTGTCTATCAACCTACTGACAGGATGGTAGTACCTCTCTGGATGACTGCTGTCTATCACCCTACTGACAGGATGGTAGTACCTCTCTGGATGACTGTTGTCTATCAACCTACTGACAGGATGGTAGTACCTCTCTGGATGACTGCTGTCTATCAACCTACTGACAGGATGGAAGTACCTCTCTGGATGACTGCTGTCTATCAACCTACTGACAGGATGGTAGTACCTCTCTGGATGACTGCTGTCTATCAACCTACTGACAGGATGGTAGTACCTCTCTGGATGACTGCTGTCTATCAACCTACTGACAGGATGGAAGTACCTCTCTGGATGACTGCTGTCTATCAACCTACTGACAGGATGGTAGTACTTCTCTGGATGACTGCTGGCTATCAACCTACTGACAGGATAGAAGTACCTCTCTGGATGACTGCTGTCTATCAACCTACTGACAGGATGGAAGTACCTCTCTGGATGACTGCTGTCTATCAACCTACTGACAGGATGGTAGTACCTCTCTGGATGACTGCTGTCTATTAACCTACTGAAAGGATGTAAGTACCTCTCTGGATGACTGCTGTCTATCAACCTACTGAGAGGATGGTAGTACTTCTCTGGATGACTGCTGTCTATCAACCTACTGACAGGATGGCAGTACCTCTCTGGATGACTGCTGTCTATCAACCTACTGACAGGTTGGTAGTACCTCTCTGGATGACTGCTGTCTATCAACCTACTGACAGGATGGTAGTACCTCTCTGGATGACTGCTGTCTATCAACCTACTGACAGGATGGAAGTACCTCTCTGGATGACTGCTGTCTATCAACCTACTGACAGGATGGTAGTACCTCTCTGGATGACTGCTGTCTATCAACCTACTGACAGGATGGAAGTACCTCTCTGGATGACTGCTGCCTATCAACCTACTGACAGGATGGAAGTACCTCTCTGGATGACTGCTGTCTATCAACCTGACAGGTTGGTAGTACCTCTCTGGATGACTGCTGTCTATCAACCTACTGACAGGATGGTAGTACCTCTCTGGATGACTGCTGTCTATCATCCTACTGACAGGATGGTAGTACCTCTCTGGATGACTGCTGTCTATCATCCTACTGACAGGATGGTAGTACCTCTCTGGATGACTGCTGTCTATCATCCTACTGACAGGATGGTAGTACCTCTCTGGATGACTGCTGTCTATCATCCTACTGACAGGATGGTAGTACCTCTCTGGATGACTGTTGTCTATCATCCTACTGACAGGATGGTAGTACCTCTCTGGATGACTGCTGTCTATCATCCTTCTTACAGGATGGTAGTACCTCTCTGGATGACTGCTGTCTATCATCCTACTGACAGGATGGTAGTACCTCTCTGGATGACTGCTGTCTATCATCCTACTGACAGGATGGTAGTACGTCTCTGGATGACTGCTGTCTATCATCCTACTGACAGGATGGTAGTACCTCTCTGGATGACTGCTGTCTATCAACCTACTGACAGGATGGTTGTACCTCTCTGGATGACTGCTGTCTATCATCCTACTGACAGGATGGTAGTACCTCTCTGGATGACTGCTGTCTATCAACCTACTGACAGGATGGTAGTACCTCTCTGGATGACTGCTGTCTATCAACCTACTGACAGGATGGTAGTACCTCTGTGGATGACTGTTGTCTATCAACCTACTGACAGGATGGTAGTACCTTTCTGGATGACTGCTGTCTATCAACCTACTGACAGGATGGTAGTACCTCTCTGGTTGACTGCTGTCTATCAACCTACTGACAGGATGGTAGTACCTCTCTGGATGACTGCTGTCTATTAACCTACTGAAAGGATGGAAGTACCTCTCTGGATGACTGCTGTCTATCAACCTACTGACAGGATGGTAGTACTTCTCTGGATTTCTGCTGTCTATCAACCTACTGACAGGATGGTAGTACCTCTCTGGATGACTGCTGTCTATCAACCTACTGACAGGATGGAAGTACCTCTCTGGATGACTGCTGTCTATCAACCTACTGACAGGATGGTAGTACCTCTCTGGATGACTGCTGTCTATCAACCTACTGACAGGATGGTAGTACCTCTCTGGATGACTGCTGTCTATCAACCTACTGACAGGATGGAAGTACCTCTCTGGATGACTGCTGTCTATCAACCTACTGACAAGATGGTAGTATCTCTCTGGATGACTGCTGTCTATCAACCTACTGACAGGACGGAAGTACCTCTCTGGATGACTGCTGCCTATCATCCTACTGACAGGATGGAAGTACCTCTCTGGATGACTGCTGTCTATCAACCTGACAGGATGGTAGTACCTCTCTGGATGACTGCTGTCTATCAACCTACTGACAGGATGGTAGTACCTCTCTGGATGACTGCTGCCTATCAACCTACTGACAGGATGGTAGTACCTCTCTGGATGACTGCTGTCTATCAACCTACTGACAGGATGGAAGTACCTCTCTGGATGACTGTTGTGTATCAACCTACTGACAGGATGGTAGTACCTCTCTGGATGATTGCTGTCTATCAACCTACTGACAGGACGGAAGTACCTCTCTGGATGACTGCTGTCTACCAACCTACTGACAGGATGGAAGTACATCTCTGGATGACTGCTGTCTATCAACCTATTGACAGGATGGTAGTAACTCTCTGGATGAAAGCTGTCTATCAACCTACTGACAGGATGGAAGTACCTCTCTGGATGACTGCTGTCTATCAACCTATTGACAGGATGGAAGTACCTTTCTGGATGACTGCTGTCTATCAACCTACTGGCAGGATGGAAGTACCTCTCTGGATGACTGCTGTCTATCAAACTATTGACAGGATGGTAGTACCTCTGGATGACTGCTGTCTATCAACCTACTAACAGGATGGAAGTACATCTCTGGATGACTGCTGTCTATCAACCTATTGACAGGATGGTAGTACTTCTCTGGATGACAGCTGTCTATCAACCTAATGACAGGATGGAAGTTCCTCTCTGGATGACTGCTGTCTATCAACCTATTGACAGGATGGAAGTACCTCTCTGGATGACTGCTGTCTATCAACCTATTGACAGAATGGAAGTACCTCTCTGGATGACTGCTATCAACCTACTGACAGAATGGTAGTACCTCTCTGGATGACTGCTGTCTATCAACCTACTGACAGGATGGAAATACCTCTCTGGATGACTGCTGTTTATCAACCTACTGACAGGAGGATAAAACCTCTATGGATGACTGCTGTCTATCAACCTACTGACAGGATGGTAGTACCTCTCTGCATGACTGCTGTCTATCAACCTACTGACAGGATGGTAGTACCTCTATGGATGACTGCTATCAACCTACTGACAGGATGGTAATACCTCTCTGGATGACTGCTGTCTATCAACCTACTGACAGGATGGAAGTACCTCTCTGGATGACTGCTGTCTATCAACCTACTGAAAGGATGGAAGTACCTCTCTGGATGACTGCTGTCTATCAACCTACTGACAGGATGGAAGTACCTCTCTGGATGACTGCTGTCTATCAACCTACTGACAGGATGGTAGTACCTCTCTGGATGACTGCTGTCTATCAACCTACTGACAGGATGGTAGTACCTCTCTGGATGACTGCTGCCTATCAACCTACTGACAGGATGGTAGTACCTCTCTGGATGACTGCTGTCTATCAACCTACTGACAGGATGGAAGTACCTCTCTGGATGACTGCTGTCTATCAACCTACTGACAGGATGGTAGTACCTCTCTGGATGACTGCTGTTTATCAACCTACTGACAGGATGGAAGTACCTCTCTGGATGACTGCTATCAACCTGACAGGATGGTAGTACCTCTCTGGATGACTGCTGTCTATCAACCTACTGACAGGATGGAAGTACCTCTCTGGATGACTGCTGTCTATCAACCTACTGACAGGATGGAAGTACCTCTCTGGATGACTGTTGTGTATCAACCTATTGACAGGATGGTAGTACCTCTGGATGACTGCTGTCTATCAACCTACTGACAGGATGGTAGTACCTCTCTGGATGACTGCTGTCTATCAACCTACTGACAGGATGGTAGTACCTCTCTGGATGACTGCTGTCTATCAACCTACTAACAGGATGGAAGTACATCTCTGGATGACTGCTGTCTATCAACCTATTGACAGGATGGTAGTACCTCTCTGGATGACAGCTGTCTATCAACCTACTGACAGGATGGAAGTACCTCTCTGGATGACTGCTGTCTATCAACCTACTGACAGGATGGAAGTACCTCTCTGGATGACTGCTGTTTATCAACCTACTGACAGGATGGAAGTACCTCTCTGGATGACTGCTGTCTATCTACCTACTGACAGGATGATAGAACGTCTATGGATGACTGCTGTCTATCAACCTACTGACAGGATGATAGAACCTCTATGGATGACTGCTGTCTATCAACCTACTGACAGGATGGAAGTAGCTCTCTGGAAGACTGCTGTCTATCAACCTACTGACAGGATGGTAGTACCTCTCTGGATGACTGTTGTCTATCAACCTACTGACAGGATGGAAGTACCTCTCTGGATGACTGCTGTCTATCAACCTACTGACAGGATGGTAGTACCTCTCTGGATGACTGCTGTCTATCAACCTACTGACAGGATGGTAGTACCTCTCTGGATGACTGCTGTCTATCAACCTACTGCAGGATGGAAGTACCTCTCTGGATGACTGCTGTCTATCAACCTACTGACAGGATGGTAGTACCTCTCTGGATGACTGCTGTCTATCAACCTACTGACAGGATGGAAGTACCTCTCTGGATGACTGCTGTCTATCAACCTACTAACAGGATGGAAGTACATCTCTGGATGACTGCTGCCTATCAACCTATTGACAGGATGGTAGTACCTCTCTGGATGACAGCTGTCTATCAACCTACTGACAGGATGGAAGTACCTCTCTGGATGACTGCTGTCTATCAACCTACTGACAGGATGGAAGTACCTCTCTGGATGACTGCTGTTTACCAACCTACTGACAGGATGGAAGCACCTCTCTGGATGACTGCTGTCTATCTACCTACTGACAGGATGATAGAAAGTCTATGGATGACTGCTGTCTATCAACCTACTGACAGGATGATAGAACCTCTATGGATGACTGCTGTCTATCAACCTACTGACAGGATGGAAGTACCTCTCTGGATGACTGCTGTCTATCAACCTACTGACAGGATGGAAGTACCTCTCTGGATGACTGCTGTCTATCAACCTACTGACAGGATGATAGAACCTCTCTGGATGACTGCTGTCTATCAACCTACTGACGGGATGGTAGTACCTCTCTGGATGACTGCTATCAACCTACTGACAGGATGGTAATACCTCTCTGGATGACTGCTGTCTATCAACCTACTGACAGGATGGAAGTACCTCTCTGGATGACTGTTGTCTATCAACCTACTGACAGGATGGTAGTACCACCTCTCTGGATGACTGCTGTCTATCAACCTATTGACAGGATGGAAGTACCTCTCTGGATGACTGCTGTCTATCAACCTACTGACAGGATTTAAGTACCTCTCTGGATGACTGCTGTCTATCAACCTATTGACAGGATGGTAGTACCTCTCTGGATGACTGCTGTCTATCAACCTACTGGCAGGATGGAAGTACCTCTCTGGATGACTGCTGTCTATCAACCTATTGACAGGATGGAAGTACCTCTCTGGATGACTGCTGTCTATCAACCTATTGACAGGATGGAAGTACCTCTCTGGATGACTGCTGTCTATCAACCTATTGACAGGATGGAAGTACCTCTCTGGATGACTCTGTCTATCAACCTACTGACAAGATGGAAATACCTCTCTGGATGACTGCTGTCTATCAACCTGACAGGATGGTAGTACCTCTCTGGATGACTGCTGTCTATCAACCTACTGACAGGATGGAAGTACCTCTCTGGATGACTGCTGTCTATCTACCTACTGACAGGATGATAGAACCTCTATGGATGACTGCTGTCTATCAACCTATTGACAGGATGGTAGTACCTCTCTGGATGACTGCTGTCTATCAACCTATTGACAGGATGGTAGTACCTCTCTGGATGACTGCTGTCTATCAACCTACTGACAGGATGATAGAACCTCTCTGGATGACTGCTGTCTATCAACCTACTGACAGGATGGTAGTACCTCTCTGGATGACTGTTGTCTTTGAACCTACTGACAGGATGGAAGTACCTCTCTGGATGACTGTTGTCTATCAACCTACTGACAGGATGGAAGTACCTCTCTGGATAACTGCTGTCTATCAACCTACTGACAAGATGGTAGTACCTCTCTGGATGACTGCTATCAACCTACTGACAGTATGGTAGAACCTCTATGGATGACTGCTGTCTATCAACCTACTGACAGGATGGTAGTACCTCTCTGGATGCCTGATGTCTATCAACCTACTGACAGGATGGTAGTACCTCTCTGGATGACTGCTGTCTATCAACCTACTGACAGGATGGTAGTACCTCTCCGGATGACTGCTGTCTATCAACCTACTGACAGGATGGTAGTACCTCTCTGGATGACTGTTGTCTATCAACCTACTGACAGGATGGAAGTACCTCTCTGGATGACTGCTGTCTATCAACCTACTGACAGGATGGAAGTACCTCTCTGGATGACTGCTATCAACCTACTGACAGGATGGTAGTACCTCTCTGGATGACTGCTGTCTATCAACCTACTGACAGGATGGTAGTACCTCTCTGGATGACTGCTGTCTATCAACCTACTGACAGGATGGAACTACCTCTCTGGATGACTGCTGTCTATCAACCTACTGACAGGATGGAAGTACCTCTCTGGATGACTGCTGTCTATCAACCTACTGACAGGATCGTAGTACCTCTCTGGATGACTGTTGTCTATGAAGCTACTGACAGGATGGAAGTACCTCTCTGGATGACTGCTGTGTATCAACCTACTGACAGGATGGTAGTACCTCTCTGTGGGAGTATATCACTTACCTAATGATAACGAATCTGTACCGACACAGACCCAAAATATCCTTAAACTTTCTCTGCATTTGGGTTGTAAGTTTAAACCCATTCTGAAGAGGCATTTAGAAGCTGTCGTCGATATTTGCAATAACATTGGCAGGTTGGCACTGGCACAGTCCGATAATCATCGGAAATATTCAAGAAACTGAAGCGTTTAGAGTTTGAAGCCGATCAGAACAGGTGTTCTCAAGTTATAACACGAAGAGCTTGGAAGAGAAAAAAACAAGAACTATTCTAAAAGTTCCATACTAAATTTGAACTTTCAGTTCAAATCAGGAAATCGAGACCTACATTCTCAACGAAACACGAGAAAGAGAGAGGGAGGGAGGGAGGAAGAGAAGGAGGGAGGAAGAGAAGGAGGGAGGAAGAGGGGAATGGAGGGAGGGAGGAAGGGAGGGTGGGAGGGAGGGTGGGTGGGAGGGAGGGTGGGTGGGTGGGTGGGTGGGTGGGTGGGTGTTCGGGAGGGAGGGAGGGAGAGAGGGAGTGAGGAAGAGAGGGAGTGAGGAAGAGAGGGAGTGAGGAAGAGAGGGAGTGAGGAAGAGAGGAAGTGAGGAAGAGAGGAAGTGAGGAAGAGAGGAAGTGAGGAAGAGAGGAAGTGAGGAAGAGAGGGAGTGAGGAAGAGAGGGAGTGAGAAAGAGAGGGAGTGAGGAAGAGAGGGAGTGAGAAAGAGAGGGAGTGAGGAAGAGAGGGAGTGAGGAAGAGAGGGAGTGAGGAAGAGAGGGAGTGAGGAAGAGAGGGAGTGAGGAAGAGAGGGAGTGAGGAAGAGAGGGAGTGAGGAAGAGAGGAAGTGAGGAAGAGAGGAAGTGAGGAAGAGAGGAAGTGAGGAAGAGAGGGAGTGAGGAAGAGAGGGAGTGAGGAAGAGAGGGAGTGAGAAAGAGAGGGAGTGAGGAAGAGAGGGAGTGAGGAAGAGAGGGAGTGAGAAAGAGAGGGAGTGAGGAAGAGAGGGAGTGAGGAAGAGAGGGGGAGGGGGGAGAGAGATGGAACGGAGGGGTCAGAGGCAACTGTAGCAACAATACCTCCATCTCCCCTCACCCCCCTCCCCCTCCTCCCTCCAATCCTCCTCCTTTTCCCACTACTGTGAATTAGGAAATTAATTTCAACTTTTCGACGAGGGACTAATAAAACTGTGGCCTCAGGTTATTGCAAATACGAGGACTCAACTTGTTCGATTCTTGTTGATACTGCCTTCTAGCACCCTGGGATCACCCTCGAGCGTAGAGAAGATCTTCCAGCACCCTGGAATCACCCTCGAGGGTGGAGAAGATCTCCCAGCACCTTGGGATCACCCTCGAGGGTAGAGAAGATCTTCCAGCACCCTGAGATCACCCTCGAGGGTAGAAAAGATCTTCCAGCACCCTGGGATCACCCTCGAGAGTGGAGAAGATCTTCCAGCACCCTGGGATCACCCTCGAGGGTGGAGAAGATCTTCCAGCACCCTGGGATCACCCTCGAGGGTGGAGAAGATCTTCTAGCACCCTGGGATCACCCTCGAGGGTGGAGAAGATCTTCCAGCACCCTGGGATCACCCTCGAGGGTGAAGATCTTCCAGCACCCTGGGATCACCCTCGAGGGTGAAGATCTTCCAGCATCCTGGGATCACCCTCGAGGGTGGAGAAGATCTTTCAGCACCCTGGGGTCACCCCCGAGGGTGGAGAAGATCTTCCAGCACCCTGGGGTCACCGCCGAGCGTAGAGAAGACCTTCCAGCATCCTGGGGTCATCCCCGAGCGTGGAGAAGACCTTCCAGCATCCTGGGGTCACCGCCGAGCGTAGACCTTCCAGCACCCTGGGGTCACCCCTAGGCGTGGAGAAGACCTTCCAGCACTTGGGTCGTCCCCGGGCGCTGAGAAGACCATCCAGTACTCTGGGGTCGCCCCTGGGCGTGGAGAAGACTTTCCAGTACCCTGGGATCACCCCGGGCGTAGAGAAGACCTTCCAGCACCCTGGGGTTACCCCCAGGCGTGGAGAAGACCTTCCAGCGCTTGGGTTGCCCCCGGGAACCGAGAAGACCATCCAGCACTCTGGGGTCGCCCCTGGGCGTGGAGAAGACCTTCCAGTACCCTGGGGTCATCTTAGGGCGTGAAAACGACGTTCTCACAAGCTGGGTTGTTCTAGGGCGTAGAGACGACCTATCACCTGGGAGGGTCATTTCAAAGGGGTGGAGACCACCCTCAGGCCTCTGGGGTCGTCCCAAAACATTGAGAAGACACTCCATGCCCCTGGAGTCGTTTCAATGGTAGGGGTGAAGAATGAAAGGGGAAAGGGTGGATGGTAGATAAATGGTAAGTGAGGAAATCTAATAGTGAAAAGGCAAAAAACTTAGAGGAAGAATTAGGGTAGAAAAGGATGAATAAAGAGCAAAAGAGTGAAAAGAGGTGAACAAAGAGAACAAAAATGGGGGAAAAGGAAAAGGGAATGAGAGGGGAATAGGGGTGACTGCAAAAGCACAAAAGGGAAAACTGTGCGAGTGGAATAAGGGAAGAGAAACAGGAAAGTGGACAGCGTGTTAAAAAACAAAGTGACTAGTTTAGAGGGAAAACTGAAGAATAGAGGGAATAGGAAGAAGAAAAATGGGAAGATGCGTTCTGTGGAGATGTATATAACGGGAAAAGCATGGAAGAGGAGAAAAAGGAGAGGGGAGGAGGAAAAGGAAGATGGTGAGATGACGAAAGTTGAGGACAAAAGAGGGGAGAGGCGAGAAGGGGGAGACGGAAGAAGAGGGAAGAAGACGGAAGAAGGGGAAGAAGAGGGAAGAAGGGGAAGAGAGGGAGGGGGACGAGAGGGAATAAGCGAAGGAGAGGGAAGAAGGGGATGAGAGGGGAGAAGGGGAAGAGACGAGGCTGGCAGAAGCTTATTTAAGATGAAGGATGAAGTGAGGTAGTGTGGGAGTAAAGGAGAGAAGAGTACGAGGGAGTGAAGATGAGGCTCATGAAAGAGTGAAGATGAGGCTCATGAAGGAGTGAAGATGAGGCTCATGAAGGAGTGAAGATGAGGCTCATGAAGGAGTGAAGATGAGGCTCATGAAGGAGTGAAGATGAGGCTCATGAGGGGGTGAAGATGAGGCTCATGAGGGAGTGAAGATGAGGAGGCTCATGAAGGAGTGAAGATGAGGCTCATGAAAGTGAGGATGAGGCTCATGAGGGAGTGAGGATGAGGCTCATGAGGGAGTGAGGATGAGTCTCATGAGGGAGTGAGGATGAGGCTCATGAGGGAGTGAGGATGAGACTCACGAGGGAGTGAGGATTAGACTCACGAGGGAGTGAAGATGAGGCTCGTGAGGGAGTGAAGATGAGACTCGTGAGGGAGTGAGGATGAGGCTCATGAGTGAGGCTGAAACTCATGAGGGAGTGAAGATAAGGCTCATGAGGACGACTCATGAGAGTGAAGATGAGGCTCATGAGAGTGAAGATGAGACTCGTGAGGGAGTGAGGATGAGGCTCATGAGAGAATGAGACTCATGAGGGAGTGAGGATGAGGCTCATGAGAGGATGAGACTCATGAGGGAGTGAAGATGAGGCTCATGAGGGAGTGAGGATGACTCATGGAGTGAAGATGAGGCTGAGGGAGTGAGGATGAGGCTCATGATGGAGTGAGGATGAGGCTCATGAGTGAGGAAGAGACTCACGAGGGAGTGATGAGACACATGAAGGAGTGAAGATGAGGCTCATGAGGGAGTGAGGATGAGGCTCATGAGTGAGTGAGGATGAGACTCATGGAGTGAAGATGAGGCTCAGGGGGTGAGATGATTAGGCTCATGAGGGGGTGATGATTAGGCTCAGGGGGTGATGATGAGGCTCATGAGGGGGTGATGAGGCTCATGAGGGGGTGATGATGAGGCTCATGAGGGGGTGATGATGAGGCTCATGAGGGGGTGATGATGAGGCTCATGAGGGGATGATGATGAGGCTCATGAGGGGGTGATGATGAGGCTCATGAGGGGATGATGAGGCTCATGAGTGGGTGATGATGAGGCTCATGAGGGGATGATGATGAGGCTCATGAGGGGGTGATGATGAGGCTCATGAGGGGGTGATGATGAGGCTCATAAGGGGGTGATGATGAGGCTTATGAGGGGGGTGATGAGGCTCATGAGGGGATGATGATGAGGCTGATGAGGGGAAGATGAGGAGGCTCATGAGAGGATGATGATGAGGCTCATGAGGGGGTGATGATGAGGCTCATGAGGGGATGATGATGAGGCTCATGAAGGGGTGATGATGAGGCTCATGAGGGGGTGATGATGAGGCTCATGAGGGGGTGATGAGGCTCATGAGGGGGTGATGAGGCTCATGAGGGGGTGATGATAGAGGCTCATGAGGGGATGATGATGAGGCTCATGAGGGGGTGATGAGGCTCATGAGGGGGTGATGATGAGGTTCATGAGGGGATGATGATGAGGCTCATGAGGGGGTGATGATGAGGCTCATGAGGGGGTGATGATGGGGCTCATGAGGGGGTGATGATGAGGCTCATAAGGGGGTGATGAGGCTCATGAGGGAGTGATGATGAGGCTCATGAGGGGGTGATGATGAGGCTTATGAGGGGGTGATGATGAGGCTCATGAGGGGATGATGATGAGGCTCATGAGGGGGTGATGATGAGGCTCATGAGGGGGTGATGATGAGACTCATGAACGTGTATTACATACACATGCATGGAGAACATGACACTGCCACTTACATTTATATTTACTAAATTAATTACTAGCAACATTAGTGTACAACGACGCCGTTAATTTTGATGCTGTAGTGTTGTAAAGCAATTATTATTATTATTATTATTATTATTATACAAAGTTATCAGATGTCAAAGATACTCATCGACAGACACTTGACCTGTGTGTGTGTGTGTGTGTGTGTGTGTGTGTGTGTGTGTGTGTGTGTGTGTGTGTGTGTGTGTGTGTGTGTGTGTGTGTGTGTGTGTGTGTGTGTGGGGCCTGAGTAGCGACCAGCACAACACAGCAGTGTCCAGGCAACAAAATAAAAATCTTGCCTGCAGAAATAACTCATAACGAGGTAACAAACTCTGCTGATTTAATTGCAGAGAGTTTAAGCCAGGATAATGCCATGCCCCTCAAGCAATAAGAGTGAAGTTGTGATTATAAACCCATCAATAGATACCTTACCAACGTTGCTACTTTTGTCGTACCAAGATTAAAACTCTAATACACATTTAATCGACCCTGAATACCAGAAACCAACGACACTAGTCAATTTTCAGTGCCAATACCGTGATATACCACACAAATTAATATTTATCAAACATGGGGCACATTACTGTACATACACTTCGGTATAAATGCTTCAACTTAAGAGCCAAAATGAGGAGATGCAGGATTTGTTTCAAATTGCAATGAATGATAATACCTGGCAACCCAGGGTAATCTGGTTTGCAACAAGGCTTTTGTTGCAGAGAGGAGTGTTCTTGTGGGCTGGGTGAGGGGACACATCCGACGCCTGTTGACGCTTGATTATGTCGTTATGATTTAATGCCTCACGAGGGGAAAATGAATGAAGATGAATAGCCAAATGAATAAACTCGGTGAGGAGGAGGGGTGGTATTTAGGCGGGTGAAGAGGAGTGAGGAATGGGATGGGGAAATTTTGGTGGCAGAAAGTAGGGGGAAAAGCAAGAAGTGGGGGGGAGTTGAAAGAGGGAGTGAAGCGGTACCACGGAGCCAGAGATGATGAGTGTACAAGACCCTCCAGGCAGGTGTGCATGGAGGAGGCTGTGATTCATAGGTAAGGGAGGAATAGAGAGAGAAGAATTTAAGGGATAGGGAGAGGAGAACATAGGCACATGAAACGAGAGAAGAGACGATATGAATAGAAACTGTAAATCATAGGTGGGGGAGGAGGAGGAGGATAAGGAGAGATGAATAAACTTGAGTGACAGGCAGAGAGAAAGGGCAAAGAAGCATGGAGAAATGGAATGGACAGAAAGAACGTTGCAAAGAGGAAATAAATTTATTTCATTGATTTTATTTTGGATCTCCACCACAATGGTCGTAGGCAGTTTATGACTAATTAGGTGTTATAGCGAATGATAAAGTGACATAATGTTTAAGGCGACGTTATTACTGACATTTACGATTGCAAATTTTTCTGAGGGGTGAAAATTAATATTTTAATGTATCGCACTGAGAAAAATTATTGTACTTTATGATAATGTTGACTGTGATAGTGAAGGCTGTTAATATTTTGTAGTGAAATATTTCAGATTACCATTACAAATTATTATTATTATTATTATGAAGAAGCGTTAAGCTTGTAAGGGTTATACACCGCCTGAGGAATGAGAGTTAATCCTGTTTGACGAAAGGAGAGGATAGCTCCAATTCCTGAAACAAACTCGCCTGATAATTTTAATCTAACCTACAGATACATTTCTCCTGCTCCAGATGAACCAGCCTATGATGTATCAACCCGGCTATGATGACTGAACAAGGCGGTCATTCACCATATTAAGAGAAGATGAGTAGTTTGTGGCTTTGGACAGTCTAACACAGAAATCTGGGTTTCAAGTGTTTCGGAGGAGAGAAAAAAAAAGAGGTGGGAGTCGGGAGGGAAGAAGAGATGTGGGCAAGTTGAAGACAAATTAAGTCAGTAGACAAAACATTTAAAACAATAAGAATAAGAATACATTTTATAGATACAATGTAATTTAATTTTTGCAGCAGCTTCGGTACAACCAGCCTGAACGTTACAATTGTTTTCTCTTATATATTTGCATATCAATGTCCCCAGGATTAAGGTGTTGATTCATTGGTACTTAAGTGGTGTAAAGTGCTCATCGGGAAGTGAAGTGAGGGCAGGGGTGTTCTCTCTCCCCTTCGCATGACGAAGTAAACCCAGCAACCACAAATAGGTAAGTAAACAGCCGCGCAGGCGCCCCGCCTCTCACACACAATTGGAACAACGATTCCTGGGAAGGAAGAGACGTATGGGCAAGTCTTCATCTCGGAGCCAGGAGTCGTGAATAAACTCAATGCAAACACACAAGATGAGCACAAACAGTGGCGCGCGCGCCTACACACACAAGCACACGACAACAATGGTCCAGTCAGTCAGCAAGACACAAACCACCACCACCATAAATACCAAGGTAATGGGCTCCACTCTTCACAACTGTGCCTCGCTCCGGGTCAACATATTATCTAATATAGTCAAGCAGGCAATGAATCAACCTCTCACTCTCTCTCACTCTCTCTCACACACACACACACACACACACACACACACACACACACACACACACACTAAGAGAGGTTAAGGAAAACTGACCTGACGACACTAGAGGACAACAGGGACAGGGAAGACATGATAACGACATATAAATACTGAGAGGAATTGACAAGGAGGACAGATACAGGATGTTCCAGAGATGGGACACAGCAATATGGGGTCACAATTGGAACTTGAAAACTCAAACAAGTCACAGGGATGTTAGGAAGTATTTTTTCAGTCATAAGACTTGTCAGGAAGTGAAATATTTTGGAAAGTGATATAGAAGAGGCAGGATCCATACATAATTTTAAAAAGAGGTATGATAAGGCTCACGGAGCAGGGAGAGTGGACCTAGTAGCGACCAGTGAAGAGGGGGGGCCCAGGGGCTATGAATCGACCCCTGTAACCACAAATAGGTGAGTACACATACAAACTGGGGTACGAAGCACCAATATGGAACTCACGCCTGTGCAACTGGAGAAAGTGCAGAGGTATGCGACAAGACTAGTGAAGAGAGATTAAGGGAACTCAACCTGATGAGACTGGAGGACATGAGGACGATATGATAACGACATACAATATACGAAGAGGAATTGACAAGGTAGAGATACAGAAATAAATGGGCACAACTGAAAGCTGAAAACTCAGAGTCAAAGGGATGTTAGGCAGCATTTCTTCAGCCTTATAGTTGTCAGGAAGTGGAGCAATCTGCTAAGTGAAGTAGCAGAGGCGGGATCCATACACATCTTTAAAAAGAGGTACGATATGGCTCTTTAAGCCAAGAGAGAGTTGACCTAATAGCAGCCAGAGAAGAGGCGGGGTCAGGAGCTGTGAATCGACCCTTGCAACCACGTATAGGTGAGTGTACACACAAAAAAAAAACAGGCCAAGTGTCTGTAGACAAGTGCCTCTGACAAGTGGTAACTAACACACGAAGACTTTGGTGGAGAGAACAACTAGCGACATATGATTACAATGTAGAAAATCTTAAGAGGAATTGATAGGACAAGGTTAACTGAATTAGGAGGACCAAGGCCAAGGGTAAAAGAGGTGGAAGCTGAAGAGACAGATCAGATACAGGGATGGAATGAGGTATTTAGTCTTCTGGAAGTGAAGGCAAACTTTAATACATATGCAGCTTCAAGATACAATAAAACGCAACGGGCCAGAAATATTTCTAGGAAGCGGAGTCAGTAGTATATTTTTGACCAACATAAACAAACCGGAGAATACACACACACACACACACACACACACACACACACACACACACACACACACACACACACACACACACACACATACACACACACACACACACACACACACACTGAACTAATTCCCTGTCCCATTACGAACAATATATACAGCTCAGGCTGACATGATATAATTATCAGAAATTACCATGAAGTTGCATCACAATGTGTTAGTGTTAGATTTTTATTATTTTAACGTTCACTGTCAAAATGAATCACAACTAGATAACAAACCCAAGCAAAACCAATTAAAATTAAACGCTGAGCAAATTAATGTTTCAACACAGCAAAAAAAAAAAAAATATTAGACAAGTTTTGTATTAAACATCATTAGCAACGTTAAATCTTGGGATACAACATGATCTGTTTGTTCAAAATGAGAAATTGCTGAATAAAAACAAAAAGTCGTCTTCATTGTCAATCTTGCCTGTGACCAATTTTCAGAATTTTTCCACCCTGGCAACTCAGCACAGAGCCAGCCTTCTCTTGACCGCGTGTTCAACAACTCTCTTGTTGTTGGCGGCCCGTTTGCCCATGAATCACATCCTAGTTGACCTGGCATTGGAGAATGTTTCTCTAGCTACTGGTACCCTACCACTCAAAACCTTCCTCTCACCAACCTATTCCTCCCCCATCCCCACTCCCCTGCTCACCCCACAAGGGTTTTTACCTGAATTCTCTTGATCTTGAATGTTTCTAAGTACCAAACTTAACTCGGAAACCCCAGGAACAACACATGCTCATCGGTTTCTAAAATAACTTTTTAACAGCGGTATTTTGCTTATGGGTAGCGCAGACGCCGGAAACCTTACCTACCCACCCTCGGGGAATCAACTCAAGGAATATTGGTTCTCATCGTTACGTAGGATGATGAAAAACAATCATACTCGCTGCTACTCCATCCGATGCACTGAAAATGCCTCTTCTGATCGGTGTTAATTTTCAACACTGGTGTAATCTACTTAGAAGGTTGGAATTGTTATTGGTGTGCACACGACAATTAACTAATTTTATTTATGAAAAGGAACATTTTTTTCCTTGAGATAAGATGAGTATGCCTCTTCTGGAGTCAACATTTATTGGCTGATGAATCTTATGAAAAGTATGAAACCTTTTTGGTTTAAAATCTGTAGGTGTAAATTTGCCAATTCACTAATAAACTTAATATACTTGGAACTGCTAGATTCTCTGCGATAACTGCGTTTTGTCGTAGAATTTAAACTTTTGTCTGAAAGGAAGCTTCGCATTATTTTGGGTTAAGTTTAAATTTGCCCATTTTATTAAACTGGTTTCTGAGGCAATATAACCCATCGATAAAGGGTTGGATTAATTTTGTACTATATAGTGGCCAATTTGCATTGCTCTTTTTATTGTATAAACACGAAAATTTAAATACTAGTTTTTCACGTGATAGTTCGTGAGTACCTCAAACGATCGACTTCAAACGTTCAACACTGATAACCGGAGAATAAAAGTTCTGAGCAACTTCAAGCATAAAGTGAGGGTGTATTTTCCGATGTTCGTATGATAACTAAAGAATGTCTCTTCCGGTTGGCTTAAAACCGTAAATTGCTGGTGTATCTTGGTGGAAGACCTGATTACTTTTGAGCTGTGTGGATGCCAACTTAGCAAATTTATTGAAAAAATTGAGATAGTTTCCAAACGATAACCTGTGAATGCCTCTTGTGATTGACTTCAAATTTTCAATGAATGCATTAGAAACTTATGCCTCACTCTTCACTATTTCTATTGAATGCAGTGAGATAGAGGCTAGTGTTATGAAATATGGGACATACTTTTCTTGACTCGAGCAGTAACTGAAACAAGCCTAGTTTGCCAAGGCGTTTTAACATATTTTTCATTAATCGAGTAAAATTTTTAATGTAATCAATCTTCAGTAATCTTGGTAATTTCACGGCCTTTAAAAATTATTTCACACCAAGGTAGGACTAGAAGGAAATGAAGCTGTGGCGCCAGAATGAAAAATAAGTAATTATGTAACTATTTTAACGAGTATATCCTGGCTTCCATATTTTCTGCTCACGCATATTAAGTTCCTATCACCTTGGTGTATTACTGTATGTATTAGCTTTATGATGGGTTATATTTTGGGAAATTCTGCTTATTGATGACATTTTTAACTTACCCTAAAAAACACTAACCTAACATACGCTAACCGAACCTCAGTAATGCATAACGCGAAATTTTACTAAAATCCTGTGTAAAAATTCGAGGGGTTGCTTTAGGAGGCTGGGTTTTGTTTGCCAGGTTAAGAGAAGATTTTTAAAGAATGTTTTGGCTTATATATACCAGCGCAGAGAGAGAGAGAGAGAGAGAGAGAGAGAGAGAGAGAGAGAGAGAGAGAGAGAGAGAGAGAGAGAGAGAGAGTGACAGAGACAGAAAGGGGGTGATTAAGAAATTAAAATTTTTAATTTCATGTTGATGTTGTGACATGTAAGTGCGTGGTAGAAGGGATACAGCAGTGATACCCCTTCCGGTGTAAGGGGAGCCCAACACCACGTACTGACCTTCTTTAAAATTAACTACACAACGTGCAACAGTGAACTAATTACGCAATACACAACAATCATCTCTAATTATGGCATATTTACTGCGCAACTGGTACACACCAACTGCTGCAGTGTTCACTTAATTACCACTTCCACCGTTGCACATACAAGCAAGTAGACTCATCCGTCAGCGTACAGCAACCTCCCCCCCCCTCCCCTCCACACACACATACCCACACAAAACTGACTAAATCTCTACAGGATGACTTGGATAAATTAACCAAATAAAGTAATATAAGGATGATGAAATATAACGTAGACAAATGTCACGTAATGGAAACAGAACATAGATAAATCAGGCCACATGAATTTAGACTGCAGCAAAATATTGAAAGTATAAGAGGGAACGAACTTAAAGTTAATGCACAAATTGCCACCGGAAGATCATGGAAATGAAATTGTGAGAAATGTGTCTTACAGTGCCAGACTAAAGAATAGCTTTCGAGTATATGGCTGGAGAAAAGTTAAAACTATTTACAACATATTTTGGGCCAAAACTGGAGTATACAGCAATATTTACATAACCTAAATAAGATTCAAAGAGCTACAAAATAGTTAACAGTGCTCCGAAATATGAATACTGATGAAAGGTTAAGAGAAAAGATACCTCTGGTTATCTTTCCTGTGAAACGCTTCTCCACTACAACAGGTGCATGAAGTGGAAGAGGAGGAGGAAGAGGAAGGGGGGAGAGAGAGAGAGAGAGAGAGAGAGAGAGAGAGAGAGAGAGAGAGAGAAGTTGAAGATGTGGCCATATATGGGTGGGGCACACTAGCTGAATTAGGAGAAGTTTAGAAGGAACTTTTAGGGTGTTCACTCCCGTAGCCTTGAAGAGTTGGTAGAGGGTGTTCAGTCACTTCCACTCTCTCGTATGAAATTCGCCTCTGTATTTGCCTAAATATGACTGCTGACCAGGCGAAACACCTCGGCAAGAAAGACACCCAAGTGTCTTAATTATCATCGTATCGGCATTACATGATACTTGCTTAATAGAGCAACACCGTGATATCTTGGTACAGTAGATATCCTCTTTAACTCTCAAGTTGAAATAATTTCACTCCGTTGATTGTCCAACCTATTTTTAAAAGATGGCCCAATTTATTGGCAAAAATACTTCCTGTAGTGGGCACCGCCCACTTGTGATCTTGTCTCCAACTCCTGCACCTCATCTCTGGCCTCAATGTATGTCTCCACCCTCATGACTCAAAGGCAAGGGACTGAACATCAACTCATCAATGCTAAGGGACTGAACACACACCTACTCTTCAAGATTAGAAGACTGAACATCTTGTGAAAGTTGTCTCTGTAATCGACTTAAGACGTCTGTTATGCCAGCAAAACATTTCGGCAATAAGAGTGTTCTACATGCGTCTTTATCAACAACCTGGCAAATACACACAATATACACACTACCACTAACAACTATTTTCAACACATCTATCGAAACAGGGCGACTACCGGAAGTATGGAAGACGGCAAATGTAATCCCACTTTTTAAAAAATGAGACAGACCAGTGTCACTGACGTGTATAGTATGCAAGGTCATGGAGAAAATTATCAGAAAAAGAGTGGTGGAGCACCTAGAAAGGTATGAGCTTATCAACGACAGCCAGCACGGTTTCAGGGACGGAAAATCCTGCATCACAAACCTACTGGAGTTCTATGACAGGGTGACGGCAGTAAGACAAGAGAGAGAGGAGCGGGTAGATTACATTTTCTTGGACTGTAAGAAGGCGTTTGACATTCCACACAAGAGATTAGTGCAAAAGCTGGAGGACCAGGCAGGGATAACAGGGAAGGCACTACAATGGATCAGGGAATACCTGTCAAGTAGACAACAGCGAATCATCGTACGTGGCGAGGTGTCAGAGTGGGCGCCCGTAACGAGCGGGGTGCCACAAGGATCAGTCCTAGAATCGGTGCTGTTTCTGGTATTTGTGAACGACTTGACAGAAGGAATAGACTCCGAAGTGTCCCTGTTTGAGGATATGAAGTTGATGAGAAGACTTCAATCGGACGAGGACCAGGCAGAACTACAGGGAGATCTAGACAGGCTGCAGGCCTGGTCCAGCAAATGGCTCCTGGAGTTTAACCCCACCAAGAGCAAAGTCATAAAGATTGGGGAAAGGCAAAGAAGACCACAGACCGAGTATAATCTAGGGGGCCAGAGAATACAAACCTCATTCAAGGAAAAGGATCTTGGGGCGAGTATAACACGAGGCACATCTCTTGAGGCGAACATCAACCAAATAACTGCTGCAGCATAAGGGCGCCTGGCAAAGCTAAGAACACCATTTCAACATCTTAAATAAGGAGTCATTCAAGACCGTGTACACTGTGTACGCTATGCCCATACTGGAGTATGCAGCGCCAGTTTGGAACCCTCATCTAGCCAAGCATATGAGGAAACTAGAGAAAGTGCAAAGGTTTGCAACAAGACTAGTCCCAGAGCTAATAGGTATATCCTACAAGGAAAGGCTAAGGAAAATCGACTTGACGACACTGGAAGACAGGAGAGATAGGGGGGGGGGATATGATAACGACTTAAAATACTGAGAGGAATCAACAAGATGGATAGAGACAGGATGTTCCAGAGATGGGACACAGCAACAAGGGGTCACAGATGGAAGCTGAAGTCTAAGATGAATCACAGGGACATTAGGAAGTATTTCTTCAGTCATAGAGTTGTCAGGAAGTGGAACAGCCTGGGTAGTGATGTAGTGGAGGCAGGATCCATACATAGCTTTAAGAAGAAGTATGATAAAACGCATGGAGCAGGAAGAGTGACCCAGTAGCGACCAGTAAAGAGGCAGGGCCAGGAGCTATGACTCGACCCCTGCAATCACAACTAGGTGAGTACGTACACAAACACACACCCTCTCATCACCACTTAAACATCAATCAATAGCCTTCCCTCATCCCCCTCGTGCAACATGCCACGAGAGGGGAAACAGTGCAACCCTTCCTGCAACCAGTCAGGGGTGCAATGATCTTGTCTCTTGCAACAATTAACTGGTGAAGAGGGGCCGTGCTGGGAGGCTGTGCAACGCCTCACCTCATCTATCACAACAAGGGGAGGCGGACACAAAAAGGAGGAAAGATCAACCAGACATCAACACGCTTGCAACAATACCCTTGTTGCAAAAAAGATTGATGGGAGAGGAGGGGGGATATTTTTTTAAACGCCTGGTCTTATCTATCATAACCGAGGGGAACATTTAAAGGAGGGGAAGCTTATTAGCCAAGATCATTACACTTAATGCAATATGCTCGTTGCAAGGGTATGAGGGGAGTGAGTTTTTTTGTGTCGTATACATCAGTTTATCTCGACACAAAGAGGGGATTAAAAGAGGGGAAAGTGACACCCGCTGTAAACACACTTGCAACAATATGCTCGTTGCAAGAGATGGGGTGAGGGAGGGAGGATGAGGTGAGGGAGGGAGGATGGGGTGAGGGAGAAGGGATGGGGTGAGGGAGAAGGGATGGGGCGAGGGAGAAGGGATGGGGCGAGGGAGAAGGGATGGGGTGAGGGAGAAGGGATGGGGTGAGGGAGAAGGGATGGGGCGAGGGAGAAGGGATGGGGCGAGGGAGAAAGGATGGGGCGAGGGAGAAGGGATGGGGCGAGGGAGAAGGGATGGGGTGAGGGAGAAGGGATGGCGTGAGGGAGAAGGGATGGGGTGAGGGAGAAGGGATGGGATGAGGGAGAAGGGATGGGATGAGGGAGAAGGGATGAGCAGAAGAGATGGGGCAAGGGAGTGGGATGGGGTGTAAGGATGGGGTGAAAGAGGGAGAGGGGTGAAGAAGGGAGTAAGGAAGGAGGTCGAGTTTAGGAAGGGGGGATGTGGTGTGAGGGTGAGGAAGGGGATAAGAGCGGGAAAGATGGGCACTGTGGGTGGGGGAATAACAAAGTTCAGGATATATCAGTTATTTATATCATTATACCGTATATAATTCATACAAGGTCACATCCTTCAGGCAGAGAATAATCAGAAAGCAACAGGAGGGGGGGATGGAAGAGGGAGGGGGATGAAAGAGGGAGTAGGGGAGGGGAGTGAGATTGGAAAGAGAAAGGGAGTGAGAAAGGCGAACGAAAGAGGAAAGGAAGGAGATAGGATAAGATATGGAAAGGGGTCTGGAGGGGAGAATAAGATAGAATTGGATACCAGAGGGAAGGGAAAGGAAATGGGAGCACTCAGAAGGTAAGAAAAAAAAATAAGAGGGAAGAGATGGAGGATTCAGAGAGGAAGAGGAAAAATCTGAGGGTAGGGTACGAGAGACGCCACAAGGTAGTGGAGAACCCACTGCAGAGAGAAGTGGGAGGGGAGGGAAGAAAATAGAAGGAAGTGGAGTAGCCAAAGGGAAGGGAAAAGAGAGAACCAGGGTGGGAGAAGGGAGAGGGAGAACCAGGGTGGGAGAGGGGAAAGAGAGAACCAGGGTGGGAGAGGAGAGAGAACCAAGGTGGGAGAGGGCAGAGGGAGAACCAGGGTGGGAGAGGGGAAAGAGAGAACCAGGGTGGGAGAGGGGAAAGAGAACCAGGGTGGGAGAGGGGAAAGAGAGAACCAGGGTGGGAGAGGAGAGAGAACCAAGGTGGGAGAGGGCAGAGGGAGAACCAGGGTGGGAGAGGGGAGAGAACCAGAACCAGGGTGGGAGAGGGGAGAAAGAGAACCAGGGTGGGAGAGGGGAGAGAGAGAGAAGCAGGGTGGGAGAGGTGAAGGAAAGAACCAAAGAGAGGGTAACTTTGTAACATAGTCCATGTAGTCTGCGCCTATTTACAAATTCATTAAGGCCTTCCCCGCGAAGGCTGATTTGCATAAGCACAATTAATCGTTTGCAACACTAGAGATTTGGCGGCCATTAGTGTGTTGCAGCGGTGATCCTTATTAGAGGGGAGTGTTGCAGCGGTGATCCTTATTAGAGGGGAGTGTCGCGGAGGGATCAAGACACGACTGATGACTTAATTGTGAGGGGAGAAGATGACAAGGCCAAGCTAAGGGGAGACGCACGCGCGCGCGCACGCGCGCACACACACACACACACGCACGCACACACACACACGCACACGCACACACGTACACACACGCACACACGCACACACACACACGAGAGAGAGAGAGAGAGAGAGAGAGAGAGAGAGAGAGAGAGAGAGAGAGAGAGAGAGAGAGAGACAGACAGACAGACAGACAGAGAAACAGGGGAGAAAAGAGGGGTGAAACTCAATATCAAGAACAATTAGCATACAATTACTCCCTGGATTCCGAATTCCCATTTTCTTTTTCTACCCTCACTTCCCTACCTCCTCCCTACCCTATCCTCCTTTCCCTAATATCCCTCACGCCTCATTTCCTTCACACCTAATCCTAAACTTCTTTCACTTGTATTTTTTTCTACTTTCCTCTTCCTCCTCTTTTCTTTCTCCTTCCATTCCATCTTTCCTCTCCCATTCTCTTTTTACCTCCCCCCTCTTCTCCTCCCTTTCTTTCGTCTGTCTCCTTCCCTTCATTTTTTCCTCTCCCCTTCCCGCCTCCGTAAACATACACTTCCCTCCCTCCACACACTTTCCGGCCCTTCTTTCCTACCGCACAACTTTTCCCTTACTCCCTCTCGTACCCTCAGAGGTTGATAGCATCTCTCAGTCCAGCTTACTTCATACACAAGCTTTTTACCTAGATCTACATTACTAACATTTACCTCTTCTGGTCCTGTATGTCCAGAAATTTTGTTCACAAGAGTAGTTAGGTGGTCTTCATCATTCAACAGATCAATACATTATAAGTCTTTCCCTCATGATTTGCATATCGAATACAGAGTCACTTACGCTTGGTGTCGCCTCCATCTACCTGTTTTGTTCTCCCAACCATGAATACCTTTCCACAGTGGTCATGGTAAGGGGCATCTGCTTCATGCAAGTCACTGACACCACCTTTGTAATCTTACCTGAGCTTGGTTTGCCTACTCATCATTTCGTCATTTTCGCTTGATACAAACTATAAAAGTCAAATTTTTAAAGGACAGCTGAGATCCCTGGCTTGTAGTTCTACAAACATATGGTGTTTGTCGCGTAGAAGTATAGCGCGGGCAATGTTCGAGACTCGTCTCCCATCATACATGCAAACACTGCAATTTAAAGTTAAATCATTTAACCTCAGCACAGCCCAGTTTTGTTCAGTGTCGAGGGTTCACCTTTTTTTTTTGGCTTTCGTGTTTTTCATTTATATGAAGTTATTTTGTGGCATATGATGGTAACGGATTCATTCCCACCATGTGTGTTGCCCGGCACCAATAATGATTCTGATGGGAGATGATCCAGAAAATCAGATTTTCTGACTGTTTACTACACTTTGAATAAATCGTTCACTTTTTTCCTCAAAGCAAGAAAATTTATATTTCAAAAATTAAATAAAAATTGAAACGATTCCATATTATTCTCTGCTTCATTTCTAAAAGTAATAAAAGTCGAGGAATATTAATACTAAAAAAAAAAAAGGTGTCGTCCTGCCTTTTTAATAACGAATTAAACCGATATCCATTTATATTCGCATATACTGATTCATCCAGTCATGATTACAGTATGAAAATTGATCTCTAACCTGTAAAACACAAATATGAACCTTTTCTCAATTATTCAACATTCAAGCTGATGCACAGTATGTGTGTATCTAGGAATTCTCACGTGATCGTTGACTGCCCTCGTAATCATCTTGGACTTTTCTATTTCCTGAAGGGTGACAGAGTAGCACTAGCTGGACTATCAGTCTAGGCACTCAATAGACTGAAATTCTACTGAATACAATTATGCAGCACCAAAAATCCCAGATTCTGAAAACAATTGGGTTTGGGAACCAGACTATTCCAGGCAGCCTCATGATCTGCCAGGTTATTGCTGCCCACTTCGTGAAGGCCTACGTAACCATCGCAACAGAGCTGATATCGATTGTCCTACAGGAACTTAGTTACCTCTTAAAGATTTTTATACCTTTGTTCAGAAGGTTATTCTTATGTTTGCTGGTGGAACTTTGAACATTTGTGGAGCTTGTGTTGATGCTGTTCTATTATCTTACTCTTTTATTGACTATCTCTCAGTCCAATACATTGGTTGAGTCTGTTGATTAAGAGCATAAGCTTCGAGTATTCTTCAATGAATAAATGATTAAGAAAAATCATACTTTTCCTGAGGATATTCCAAGTGTTTTGATGAGGTTCCAGTAATTTAAAGGATTTACAGACTATTCAAGAATATTATAAATAATATATAGTAGGGATACCTATTTTGAAACATGTTAGGACGGAAATAATTTTAATAAGACAGATCACACGTGCGCTGCACATATCATCACTGAAGTGACTTAACCTTTTTTTAAAATTCTCCGAATTTACTTATTTCCCTGATACCTTGTTAAGTTTGCTTTGCTATCTTATATTCATCTGAAATAAATATTCTGCTTTGTGAAAAAAAAAATATGACTGCGTCTTGTAAAACAAACTCGTTTTGAGTGTTTTCTTATGGTAGCAAGCAGTGTGAATGTGCCACCATCACCACACGAAGCAAAAACTACACATCAGAACACGAAGGCACCCTGGCTAAGATATAGTATAAAATACGAACAAATGCGAAACAAGACACATGCGCACTATTAGGATATTTGACTTAGGAAATGTTTCGTGTGCAGAATAGATTCTTCAGGAATAAATGAGCCATTTGTGGCGAAACGTTTCCTTACTAAACGTTTCACCATTACCATCCCCGAGTCATCATTTTCACTTTTTTGGGGCTACCTTTCACATTCCCCAGGCTTCCCCATCACTCGACGAACCCTCCTGACTCAAAATTCTTACCCTTCCCAATCTGTATTCCAGCGCACGTCCTCCCAGGCCAATCATCAGCCCCTAGAACCAATATTGCAAAGATTGCTCCCACTTAATTGCCACTCTCCCTAAGTCTCATTTTAATCACATTCCCCTCCACTTCCCCTCGCCTGGCCTTCCCCTCTAGCGGCTTTACTCTCTCCCCTCTATTGCAAGGCGTGAATCCATTGAATAAACCAATTAAAGGCATGTTGCAAACCGCCGACCCCTGCAACAATGTGCCACCCCACGCATACCCCTTCCTTCCTAGGGTGGAACATCGCAGTCATTCCAATGAAGAATGATCGATTTTCTTTTTTCGAGCCTCGATTTTGTTTCATTAGTTTAATTAATTGGGGCGTTTCGTTAGTTCGTGAGTGGAATGATGTCGCAAATGCTAGTTTCTTTTACCTTATTTCCATCGTGAAATTGGTAACGTCACTTATTGGGTGGAACCATGTTGCTAACGTCAGTGGATGAGAGGAACTATGTTGCTCCTGGGTGAAAGGATATTGCTAACGTTAGTTCCTGGATGGGATGACAATGATAACGTTAGCTCTTGGGTAGAATTATGTTGCTAACGTTATTTCCAGACTGGAATGTTATTCATGTTAGTTCCTGGCTGGAATAATAATGCAAACGTTAGCGCTTGAGTAGAATTATGTTGCTAACGGTAGCTCCTGAGTAGAATAATGTTGCTAACATTAGTTAATGAGTGGAATGATGTTACTGAAGTCTGATGTTGGATAAAATAATGTTGCCTACGTTAGCTGATGGCATGGATGAAGTTAAGGTTAGCTCCTGCGTGGAATGATGTTGCTAACATTAGTACTTGGGTAAAATGATGTTGCAAATGTTTGTTTGGAGGGATGATGTTGCTAATTTTAGCTGTTAGTTGGAATGATGTTGCTAACGTTTGTTCCTGGATGGACGTTGCTGTTAACGTTCGCTGTCAGATAGATGTTGATAACGGAAGTTTGAATGGAGTGATGTTAGTAACGTTAGTTCGTGGGTGGTGATAGGTCAGTATTTCTGCGTCAGAATGGGTTACTTGTACCTGTATGTTACTTCCAGTCGTTTCGGGAGGTCATCGCCCCAGAGGCCCGGTCCCAGACCAGATCTAGTTGCTGACTGGATCAATAAGGTTGTTGGTGCCCGCCGACCCCAGTTCAACATATGCACCACAGCTGGGATAATCTGGAACTGATATGAGGAATTTGTCGAGATATGCTTACGAGCAGAGATATAAACCAATAGGCCTCCTGCGGCGTTCTTCCTATCTTATGTTCTTATGACGGAGAAAGCGGGGATTGTGTGGGATGAGTGGAGATGCTGGGAGGAAGTGTAGGTTGAGTGGAGATGCTCGGAGGTAGTGTAGGTTGAGTGGAGATGCTGGGAGGTAGTGTAGGTTGAGTGGAGATGCTGGGAGGTAGTGTAGGTTGAGTGGACATGCTGGGAGGTAGTGTAGATTGAGTGGAAATGCTGGGAGGTATTGTAGGTTGAGTGGAGATGCTGGGAGGTAGTGTAGGTTGAGTGGAGTTGCTGGGGGCAGTGTAGGTTGAGTGGAGATGCTGGGAGGTACTGTAGGTTGGGTGGAGACGCTGGGAGGTAGTGTAGGTTGAGTGGAGATGCTGGGAGGTAGAGTAGGTTGAGTGGACATGCTGGGAGGTAGTGTAGATTGAGTGGAGATGCTGGGGGCAGTGTAGGTTGAGTGGACATGCTGGGAGGTAGTGTAGGTTGAGTGGAAATGCTGGGAGGTAGTGTAGGTTCAGTGGAAATGCTGGGAGGTAGTGCAGGTTGAGTGGAGATGCTGGAAGGTAGGGTAGGTTGAGTGGAGATGCTGGGAGGTAGTGTAGGTTGAGTGGAGATGCTGGGAGGTAGTGTAGGTTGAGTGGAGATGCTGGGAGGTAGTGTAGGTTGAGTGGAGATGCTGGGAGGTAGTGTAGGTTGAATGGAGATGCTGGGAGGTAGTGTAAGGTTGAATGGAGATGCTGGGAGGTAGTGTACGTTGAGTGGAGATGCTGGGAGGTAGTGTAGGATGAGCAGAGATGCTGGGAGGTAGAGTAGGATGAGTGGAGATGTTGGGAGGTAGTGTAGGATGATTGGAGATGCTGGGAGGTAGTGTATGTTGAGTGGAGATGCTTGGGGCAGTGTTGGTTGAATGCAGATGCTGGGAGGTAGTGTAGGTTGAGTGAAGATGCTGGGCGGCAGTGTAGGTTGAATGGAGATGCTGGGGGGCAGGGTAGGTTGAGTGGAGATGCTGGGAGGTAATGTAGGTTGAGTGGAGATGCCGGGGGGCAGTGCAGGTTGAGTGGAGATGCTGGGGGGCAGTGTAGGTTGAGTGAAGACGCTGGGAGGTAGTGTAGGTTGAGTGGAGATGCTGGGGGGCAGTGTTGGTTGAGTGGAGATGCTGGGAGGTAGTGTAGGTTGGGTGGAGATGCTGGGAGGTAGTGTAAGTTGAGAGGAGATGCTGGGAGGTACTGTAGGTTGAGTGGAGATGCTGGGGTGCAGTGTAGGTTGAGTGGAGACGCTGGGAGGTAGTGTAGGTTGAGTGGAGATGCTGGGAGGAAGTGTAGGTTGGGTGGAGACGCTGGGAGGTAGTGTAGGTTGAATGGAGATGCTGGGAGGTAGAGTAGGTTGAATGGAGATGCTAGGAGGTAGTGCACGTTGAGTGGAGATGCTGGGAGGTAGTGTAGGATGAGCGGAGATGCTGGGAGGTAGTGTAGGATGAGTGGAGATGTTGGGAGGTAGTGTAGGATGAGTGGAGATGCTGGGAGGTAGTGTAGGTTGAGTGGAGATGCTTGGGGCAATGTTGGTTGAGTGCAGATGCTGGGAGGTAATGTAGGTTGAGTGGAGATGCTGGGGGGCAGTGCAGGTTGAGTGGAGATGCTGGGGACAGTGTAGGTTGAGTGGAGACGCTGGGAGGTAGTGTAGGTTGAGTGGAGATGCTGGGGGGGCAGTGTTGGTTGAGTGGAGATGCTGGGGGGCAGTGTTGGTTGAGTGGAGATGCTGGGGGGCAGTGTTGGTTGGGTGGAGACGCTGGGAGGTAAAGTAGGTTGAGTGGAGATGCTGGGGGCAGTGTTGGTTGAGTGGAGATGCTGGGGGCAGTGTTGGTTGAGTGGAGATGCTGGGGGGCAATGTAGGTTGAGTGGAGATGCTGGGAGGTAGTGTAGGTTGAGTGGAGATGCTGGAGGCAGTGTAGGTTGAGTGGAGATGCTGAGAGGTAGTGTAGGTTGGGTGGAGACGCTGGGAGGTAGTGTAGGTTGAGTGGAGATGCTGGGGGCAGTGTTGGTTGAGTGGAGATGCTGGGAGGTAGTGTAGGTTGAGTGGACATGCTGGGAGGTAGTGTAGATTGAGTGGAGATGCTGGGGGCAGTGTAGGTTGAGTGGACATGCTGGGAGGTAGTGTAGGTTGAGTGGAAATGCTGGGAGGTAGTGTAGGTTCAGTGGAAATGCTGGGAGGTAGTGTAGGTTGAGTGGAGATGCTGGGAGGTAGGGTAGGTTGAGTGGAGATGCTGGGAGGTAGTGTAGGTTGAGTGGAGATGCTGGGAGGTAGTGTAGGTTGAGTGGAGATGCTGGGAGGTAGTGAAGGTTGAGTGGAAATGCTGGGAGGTAGTGTAGGTTGAGTGGAGATGCTGGGAGGTAGTGTAGGTTGAGTGGAGATGCTGGGAGGTAGTGTAGGTTGAGTGGAGATGCTGGGAGGTAGTGTAGGTTGAGTGGAGATGCTGGGAGGTAGTGTAGGTTGAGTGGAGATGCTGGGAGGTAGTGTAGGTTGAGTGGAGATGCTGGGAGGTAGTGTAGGTTGAGTGGAGATGCTGGGAGGTAGTGTAGGTTGAGTGGAGATGCTGGGAGGTAGTGTAGGTTGAGTGGATATGCTGGGATGTAGTGTAGGTTGAGTGGACATGCTGGGAGGTAGTGTAGGTTGAGTGGACATGCTGGGAGGTAGTGTAGGTTGAGTGGACATGCTGGGAGGTAGTGTAGGTTGAGTGGACATGCTAGGAGGTAGTGTATGTTGAGTGGAGATGCTGGGAGGTAGTGTAGGTTGAGTGGTGATGCTGGGAGGTAGTGTAGGTTGAGTGGAGATGCTGGGAGGTAGTGTAGGTTGAGTGGAGATGCTGGGAGGTAGTGTAGGTTGAATGGAGATGCTGGGAGGTAGTGTAGGTTGAATGGAGATGCTGGGAGGTAGTGTAGGATGAGTGGAGATGCTGGGAGGTAGTGTAGGTTGAGTGGAGATGCTGGGAGGTAATGTAGGTTGAATGGAGATGCTGGGAGGTAGTGTAGGTTGAATGGAGATGCTGGGAGGTAGTGTAGGATGAGTGGAGATGCTGAGAGGTAATGTAGGTTGAGTGGAGATGCTGGGGAACAGTGTAGGTTGAGTGGAGATGCTGGGGGGCAGTGCAGGTTGAGTGGAGATGCTGGGAGGTAGTGTAGGTTGAGTGGAAATGCTGGGAGGTAGTGTAGGTTGAGTGGAGATGCTGGGAGGTAGTGTAGGTTGAGTGGAGATGCTGAAAGGTAGTGGAGGTTGAGTGGAGATGCTGGGGGGCATTGTAGGTTGAGTGGAGATGCTGGGAGGTAGTGTAGGTTGAGTGGAGATGCTGGGAGGTAGTGTAGGTTGAGTGGAGATGCTGAGAGTTAGTGTAGGTTGAGTGGAGATGCTGGGGGGCAGTGTAGGTTGACTGGAGACGCTGGGGGGCAGTGTAGGTTGAGTGGAGACGCTGGGGGGCAGTGTAGGTTGAGTGGAGATGCTGGGGGGCAGTGTAGGTTGAGTGGAGACGCTGGGAGGTAGTGTAGGTTGAGTGGAGACGCTGGGAGGTAGTGTAGGTTGAGTGGAGACGCTGGGAGGTAGTGTAGGTTGAGTGGAGACGCTGGGAGGTAATGTAGGTTGAGTGGAGATGCTGGGGGCAGTGTTGGTCGAGTAGAGATGCTGGGAGGTAGTGTAGTTTGGGTGGAGACGCTGGGAGGTAGTGTAGGTTGAGTGGAGATGCTGGGGGCAGTGTTGGTTGAGTGGAGATGCTGGGGCAGTGTAGGTTGAGTGGAGATGCTGGGGGCAGTGTAGGTTGAGTGGAGATGCTGGGAGGTAGTGTAGGTTGGGTGGAGATGCTGGGAGGTAGTGTAGGTTGGGTGGAGATGCTGGGAGGTAGTGTAGGTTGAGAGGAGATGCTGGGAGGTACTGTAGGTTGAGTGGAGATGCTGGGGTGCAGTGTAGGTTGAGTGGAGACGCTGGGAGGTAGTGTAGGTTGAGTGGAGACGCTGGGAGGTAGTGTAGGTTGAATGGAGATGCTGGGGGGCAGTGTTGGTTGAGTGGAGACGCTGGGAGGTAGTGTTGGTTGAGTGGAGACGCTGGGAGGTAGTGTAGGTTGAGTGGAGATGCTGGGAGGTAGTGTAGGTTGGATGGAGACGCTGGGAGGTAGTGTAGGTTGAATGGAGATGCTGGGAGGTAGTGTAGGTTGAATGGAGATGCTGGGAGGTAGTGTAGGTTGAGTGGAGATGCTGGGAGGTAGTGTAGGTTGAATGGAGATGCTGGGAGGTAGTGTAGGATGAGTGGAAATGCTGGGAGGCAGTGTAGGTTGAGTGGAGATGCTGGGGGCAGTGTTGGTTGAGTGGAGATGCTGGGAGGTAGTGTAGGTTGAGGGAAGATGCTGGGGGGCAGTATAGGTTGAGTGGAGATGCTGGGAGGTAATGTAGATTGAGTGGAGATGCTGGGGGGCAGTGCAGGTTGAGTGGAGATGCTGGGGGGCTGTGTAGGTTGAGTGGAGACGCTGGGAGGTAGTGTAGGTTGAGTGGAGATGTTGGGGGGCAGTGTAGGTTGAGTGGAGATGCTGGGGGGAGGCAGTGTAGGTTGAGTGGAGACGCTGGGAGGTAGTGTAGGTTGAGTGGAGATGCTGGGGGGCAGTGTTGGTTGAGTGGAGATGCTGGGGGGCAGTGTTGGTTGAGTGGAGATGCTGGGGGGCAGTGTTGGTTGGGTGGAGACGCTGGGAGGTAGTGTAGGTTGAGTGGAGATGCTGGGGGCAGTGGTGGTTGAGTGGAAATGCTGGAGGGCAGTGTTGGTTGAGTGGAGATGCTGGGGGGGCAGTGTTGGTTGAGTGGAGATGCTGGGGCAGTGTAGGTTGAGTGGAGATGCTGGGAGGTAGTGTAGGTTGAGTGGAGATGCTGGGGGGAGTGTAGGTTGAGTGGAGATGCTGGGAGGTAGTGTAGGTTGGGTGGAGACGCTGGGAGGTAGTGTAGGTTGAGTGGAGATGCTGGGGGCAGTGTTGGTTGAGTGGAGATGGTGGGTGGTAGTGTAGGTTGAGTGGACATGCTGGGAGGTAGTGTAGATTGAGTGGAGATGCTGGGGGCAGTGTAGGTTGAGTGGAGATGCTGGGAGGTAGTGTAGATTGAGTGGAGATGCTGGGGGCAGTGTAGGTTGGGTGGAGACGCTGGGAGGTAGTGTAGGTTCAGTGGAGATGCTGGGGGGCAGTGTTGGTTGAGTGGAGATGCTGGGGGCAGTGTTGGTTGAGTGGAGATGCTGGGGACAGTGTTGGTTGGGTGGAGACGCTGGGAGGTAGTGTAGGTTGAGTGGAGATGCTGGGGGGCAGTGTTGGTTGAGTGGAGATGCTGGGGGGCAGTGTTGGTTGAGTGGAGGTGCTGGGGGGCAGTGTAGGTTGAGTGGAGATGCTGGGAGGTATTGTAGGTTGAGTGGAGATGCTGGGGGCAGTGTAGGTTGAGTGGAGATGCTGGGAGGTAGTGTAGGTTGGGTGGAGACGCTGGGAGGTAGTGTAGGTTGAGTGGAGATGCTGGGGGCAGTGTTGGTTGAGTGGAGATGCTGGGGACAGTGTTGGTTGGGTGGAGACGCTGGGAGGTAGTGTAGGTTGAGTGGAGATGCTGGGGGGCAGTGTTGGTTGAGTGGAGATGCTGGGGGGCAGTGTTGGTTGAGTGGAGGTGCTGGGGGGCAGTGTAGGTTGAGTGGAGATGCTGGGAGGTATTGTAGGTTGAGTGGAGATGCTGGGGGCAGTGTAGGTTGAGTGGAGATGCTGGGAGGTAGTGTAGGTTGGGTGGAGACGCTGGGAGGTAGTGTAGGTTGAGTGGAGATGCTGGGGGCAGTGTTGGTTGAGTGGAGATGTTGGGAGGTAGTGTAGGTTGAGTGGAGATGCTGGGAGGTAGTGTAGATTGAGTGGAGATGCTGGTAGTGTAGGTTGAGTGGAGATGCTGGGAGGTAGTGTAGGTTGAGTGGAGATGCTGGGGGCAGTGTAGGCTGAGTGGAGATGCTGGGAGGTAGTGTAGGTTGAGTGGAGATGCTGGGAGGTAGTGTAGGTTGAGTGGAGATGCTGGGAGGTAGTGTAGGTTGGGTGGAGACGCTGGGAGGTAGTGTAGGTTGAGTGGAGATGCTTGGGGCAGTGTAGGTTGAGTGGAGATGCTGGGGCAGTGTAGGTTGAGTGGAGATGCTGGGAGGTAGTGTAGGTTGAGTGGAGATGCTTGGGGCAGTGTTGGTCGAGTGGAGATGCTGGGAGGTAGTGTAGGTTGAGTGGAGATGCTGGGAGGTAGTGTAGGTTGAGTGGAGATGCTGGGAGGTAGCGTAGGTTGAGTGGAGATGCTGGGAGGTAGTGTAGGTTGAGTGGAGATGCTGGAGTTAGTGTAGGTTGAGTGGATATGCTGGGGGGCAGTGTAGGTTGAGTGGATATGCTGGGGGGCAGTGTAGGTTGAGTGGAGATGCTGGGAGGTAGTGTAGGTTGAGTGGAGATGGTGGGAGGTAGTGTAGGTTGAGTGGAGATGCTGGAGGTAGTGTAGGTTGAGTGGATATGCTGGGGGGCAGTGTAGGTTGAGTGGATATGCTGGGGGGCAGTGTAGGTTGAGTGGAGATGCTGGGAGGTAGTGACTGACCACTTCAAAAACTATTTCTCCAAGGTTAATGGACTGACTATATCATCTTTACTTAGATACAGAGGCAGCAGGTGTAGTAGCTAACTGAAAAAGCCTACTGTGTAGGCGAAATATTTCATCAATAAAGATATCCAACTGCTGCACATGCGTCTTGCTCGTCAACTAGTCGGTATTTTATACCATTTTCAACATTTCTTCTTACGATATTGGCTACTGAGGTGCTCAAAAGCTCATTTATTTGCCAAGACTTGCTCGAGACACGAAATACTATGTTCACTACAAGTGTTTTCCTTTTATTACACTAGCATTTTCTTCCCTGTTCACACAGAGGATAATTTTACGAGACACCTGTGCATCCCGAGGCACTGGCAGCATTACCAATGTTATACACACAAGATCAACGTGTGCAGGAATTTATACCTACGTCGGTTCGTCATCACTTAATGCAAAATGCACATGAGCATATGACACTGGACCGTACTACAAAACAAGTGATAGCTAGCTATCTTGCGTCGTTAAGCCGCGTTCTTTATTCCTAAATACAGGTAGATATGAAATGAGAACCATACCATATTGTGAAATTAACAAATTATATATAAGAATTAATGAAAATAGACACCGCAGCCCTGAGGTTCGATTCCCAGCACTCCTTGCACAATATTTTACTAGTAGACATCACATAACAGAACCAGCGGCAAGACTTCTCTCAGATACTGTACATGAGTGCCGTCTATAAAATGCACAGATGAGTGGCGAGAAAAGAGCATTCACTGGCTCAGTACACCTTCGAAACTCGCCAAACTGGCTTTATAATTAATTATTTTTCTCGAGAGAATGCCGGAAGCGCTCAGCCCCGTTACAGTATGCAAATAAAATCGAGAGGGGGGGGGGAAGCCCTATCCATGCCGGGTGTTGGCCAACATTAGCGCCCAGTGAGGGTCGGGCTGGGTGCCTCATCTCCACACAAAGCATTATCACTCAGATACGGTCTATCCTTGTTTAAGAAAAGAATTCAGAAACGAGATTACAAATGCTTGGTGCGAGCATCATCAGTCAGCGAGCGCAGCAATCATCAGAACGAGTATTATAATCAATGTCTGAGCCATAGCAGAATATAATACCTATATATACTAATAATGTGAAACATATGGGGGCTGATGTATATGTTGCCATGGTTTTTAGGAGTATCATATTTTATACAAAATTATAGATTATACCTTATAGGTAATTAGGAGGTAGGGCAAGATTTAGGTTAAATTTTATGGTACAAATATTCAAAGAGCATAATAATTATGCATCTCAACTAACTACGAAGGACTAGATTAAAAAAATGACCTAACTCCACGAAAAATTCAGATTTTTCTCGTAACCCCCCCCCCCCCACAAAAAAAAAAAACTTAGTGAATATAAGCTTCATTTTTTTCTCGGCTCTCAAAAATTGTGAAAAGCTATACATTATGGCTGGGTACAGAAATTTAACTTGGATCATATCGTAGCACGCGAGTGAAAGATCACTTGGCTTACAGTGTTAAGTGAAAAGCTTGCAACGGCTTGACAAAGTTCAAGGAGAGCGAAACGTTTCCATAATAAAATCCTCGCATTAGTTGCACATGTGTCCTTTTACCTGACATCTTGTCTGTAATTCTACCAACATTATTACAAGAGCGACACAGTGACTCATATGGCAACCTCATTTCTAAACTCTATTTCATTATTACATTTCGTTGTTAACTGCCAATTCCTAGATTGAAAGGTTTTATGTACTGTCACACATTCACTCCTCGAATTCGGTGTTTGTGGGGGGGGGGAGAGAGAGAGGAGAGAGAGAGAGAGAGAGAGAGAGAGAGAGAGAGAGAGAGAGAGAGAGAGAGAGAGAGAGAGAGAGAGAGAGAGAGAGAGAGAGAGAGAGAGAGAGAGAGAATCACCAGCCCATTCTGCTACAAAACAATTCAGAAGGGGAAGCGTTTAAATGTTGTGATGCAACAGTTTACTCAGCAGCAAAACACTACAGGAAGTTTGTTTACCTGTGTTACCACTGAGTCATACTGCTCATTACACGTCTCTCCCAGCACGATATCTTGCAGTTCTAACTTTAATTTTCCAGCTATGTCGTTATCTTGAGAATATTTCTTAGACTTGAAATAAAAAATACTTGTTAATCTTATCAGAAACAAGTTTCGTTATGTAGTTCACCAAGGTAAGCAAGAAAAAGTTTAGATTTATTTAAGGGATTTCACCTGAAAGTTCACTCAGCGTTCATGGTAATGAAGTTAAACATACCTGATATGAGAAATTACAAGAGCGTTTGGAATATTATTATTTTTCACTGTGGTTATACTGCATATTAAGATGTAACTTGTTGCCTGTGATCTTATTGTATATAAGAACGTCTTATTTAAGTAATAATAAATTGAAGCCAATTAGTACGAGCCAAATACATTATACACAGCAAAACAATCAGTATCACATTAAGCTTCAACAATCAGAATCATATGAAGCTAAAACAATCATCACATGAAGCTAAAATCACAAGCATCAGCTAAAACAGTTCATGGGGGAAGTCTATCGCTGGCCGTTTTTAAACCACCTTTATCGGGGTCTCCTCCTCAGTACTTAGATGAGGAAAACTAAGCTGAGGGTTTCATTATTTACATTCCTCATGGCCATTGTCTCGGTCATTATTGGTGGCATTTTTTTTTCTTTTTGCTGGGGACAATTTTCATTTTTTTAATCCAGGTGAAGGCTCAACGAGTCTCTCAGTCCAAGGAAAGACACTTCTCGGTTCAAAATGAGAAACTTGCTCAGTCAGGAGTGAGAGACTCCTCAAGTCCGGGGAAAAGACTCCGAAGTCCAGGTAAATATATAGGACTATTAATTCCGGGTATCTCATAATCCAAGTGAGAATATTATGGTGGGGGCTCATATTGCAGGTGGACTCAAATAAGAGTGGATTCACAGCACATGTGAGCCCCACATTCTGTACACTACCACTCAAGAATACTTTAATCCCTAATATTGGGATTAAAGTAAACAATCATCATATATACACACACATGCACCTTTTCGTGTATATAACCCCAACAAAAATGACTATTACGAAGGTTAGAGAAAAAAAAAAGAGGGGGGGGGGAGGGAAGGAGACATACCGTATATTTTTAGACTGTATAAAGGCCTCTAACACTGTGCCCCAAAATAAAATGAACAAATAAACTGCAAGAATGTGCAGGAGATAAAAAAAATGCTTCAATGGCTTGAGAAATACTGAAAAATAAACGGAGGAGAATAACTGTTAGAGAGGAATTATCGGATGGGGCCAACCCTTCACTACTCGGAAGGAAAAATTTCCAGTAGACACCCACTCACATTATAATCATGGATGAGCGCTACACCAGTAGGGATTATACAGCACCTGTGGGGGATATGGAAGGTATTCAGATTTAATTCAGGAAACTAAAGCACAGGTCCAATTCCCTAGATCAAGAGCCCTTCACCAGCGTCAAGGAACCTTCCTTGAAGGGGCACACATTAAACATACGAGATATTCAATGATACTGACAAAGTGGATAAGGAGTGTGTGTTTTGACGTGATGAAGACTGGAAAGGGGAGGCACAGACCCTTAAAACCCAGACGAGCGACGTAGGTGTTAGATAACGCTTCCTTAGATTAAAAGCGTTAAAAAAAAAAAAAGATGGGGGGAGGATGGGGGAATTTAGAAGTGGAAGTTGAAGATAACTTTATACATAGCTCCAAGAGAACTTCACACACACACACAATCCCTGAGAATGCTGCATTTAGTTCCAAGAGAACGCAATACATAGTTCTGTGAGAAAATATGACAGACTCAAATGAAAAAAAAAAAAAATAATCACAAATACTAGAAAAAAACTACAGAACATGATGCTGGATCTCAATGTGACGACTTGATGAACCTCTACACACAACGAATCGTCGTCCCAATAAAAGTTCGTTCTCCAAAATTTGTCAAGAACACGTACGGGTTAGTCTTAATATACCCTTCCAGTTTGTCTTTTATTTACTTACAAGTTTCCCTCTCCTCGTAGCTCAATATTTAAATTACCTTTCATATTTTACGTGTGTACTCAAGAATCATCAGCTACAGTAACGGGAACGTTGAGTCGCTCAGATTTGAGGAATTATTGGGAAAGAAGAGAAGGCTGAACGACCTCCAGTGTCCCTCAAGTAGTGATAATTTTATCTGATCATACGTCACTTTCAATTGAAGCCCTACGTTGTCAAGTGGACATTCTCTTATTTTCTGTTCCTCGCATTCCTTCTACACTAACAGCGAGGTTTGTATATACTAGTACTTGGAATATAAAAGCTGTAGAAGATGCGAGAGAAAGAAAGGATCTACTTGAAAAACAGTTACCTGCAGATAAATTAGATACGTCGTCTCTTCAGAACAGAAGTTCTACTTACTAAACTGATTACCCAAATAAACAATATGAAAAATAAACTCGCACCACATCCTGACTCCAGGATAAGCCACACTAACTTGTCCATTAAAAAAAAAAAATGACGTGTGTACAGTTCAGGACATTTATTATTGAAAATATTTTGCCACGAATGGCTTCATCGGTGCTAACAGAGCAAGATAACACACACGGTATTATATAGTGGATAGTGCAAGTGACCAGTAGTAACCTGACGCACCTCGTGCCTCGTCACACCCTCCGTACTGGTCACTATGTAGCACCCTGTTCTAGCTTATTCTCTTAGAACTGATGAAGCCACTCGTGCCCAAAACGTTTCCTTTAATTAATTATTAGTATCATGGCATTTACAACCTGACCAGTCCTTCGCTCGGATATTTCCTGGCTTAAGTACATCCCTAAAGAACAAAAAGGCAAAATACCGTGGATGGAACAATACATAAATAACCATATGCGCGGGTTATTTGTGTGAAGTACATCCCTCACTGGCAGAATGTGACCAAGCCTTCCAATAAGACTTGATTTGCTTATCACATCTACTTATTTTTACAATCAGCTGCTACTATGTGACCATCAGCATGCTTTTATAAAAACGGTAATCAGCAGCTGATCTTATCCATCATCAAAGCGCCTCTCCGTGCCTTTCAAGAGTCGGTCACTCATACACAGGGTTCCACCTTCGTGACCGGTGTTATTGTGGGCAGGGAAGACCTCTTGCCGTCAGACAGCAACTGAAATATATATAGTCGATAGACACATCTACTATCACCAAATATATCAAGTTTACTTCTTGGATGACTCAAATTTGATACGTGTTCTCCATCACGCAACATTGATACGTGTTCTCCATCATGTAACATTGATACGTGTTCTCCATCACGTAACCTTGATACGTGTTCTCCATCATGCAACTGATACGTGTTTTCCATCACGTAACTTTGATAAGTGTTTTCTCAATCGTGTGAATATTACAAATCATCATGTATAGTGACCAACTGAGACATCCAGCCCACACATGGTTTTACTATCCCCCCTGATTAGAAGTGTGCTTAATACTAGAGCCCACGGATATAAATTTAATTTATTTCTATAATAGTGTTATGGCTGGATTCTGCAATGAGTTGAGGAAGGATAACAGCTTTTTTTTATTATTATCACACTGGCCGATTCCCACCAAGGCAGGGTGGCCCGAAAAAGAAAAACTTTCACCATCATTCACTTCATCACTGTCTTGCCAGAAGGGTGCTTTACACTACAGTTTTTAAACTGCAACATTAACATCCCTCCTTCAGAGTGCAGACACTGTACTTCCCATCTCCAGGACTCAAGTCCGGCCTGCCGGTTTCCCTGAACCCCTTCATAAATGTTACTTTGCTCACACTCCAACAGCACGTCAAGTATTAAAAACCATTTGTCTCCATTCACTCCTATCAAACACGCTCACGCATGCCTGCTGGAAGTCCAAGCCCCTCGCACACAAAACCTCCTTTACCCTCCCTCCAACCTTTCCTAGGCCGACCCCTACCCTACCTTAGTAGACAGCAACCACTCAGGGAAGTACTACCGTCCTGCCAGATGACTGTGAAACAGAAACTTGTAACTGTTTTGCATGATGGTAGGATTGCTGGTTTCTTTTTCTGTCTCATAAACACGCTAGATAACAGGGATATCTTGCTACTCCTACTTACACTTTGGTCACACTTCACAGACATGCACATGCATATATATATACATACATCTAGGTTTTTCTCCTTTTTCTAAATAGCTCTTGTTCTTCTTTATTTCTTCTATTGTCCATGGGGAAGTGGAAAAGAATCTTTCCTCCGTAAGCCATGCGTGTCGTATGAGGCGACTAAAATGCCGGGAGCGATGGGCTAGTAACCCCTTCTTCTGTAGACATTTACTAAAAAAAGAGAAGAAAAACTTTATAAAACTGGATAACAGCTTGTTGCTATTAAAATAAATAAATGAATTTTCAGCCTAATCCAGAACCATTAACAAATAATAGAGAGAGAGAGAGAGAGAGAGAGAGAGAGAGAGAGAGATTGCCTGAAGACATTCCAAAAAATGAAACGGTGCAAATCTAACATTAAAATACACACACAACGCACGGCGCCACTGTGAGTTACATTAGCGCGAGAAAGTTCAAGCCTCGCCGTGAGTATGCAACCTTACTTCCGGCGTGCAGCAAAGTACAGCTTGCTGGAGAAAGTGGACAGTAATTGCACTGATCACCTCCTATTATGGAATTTTATTAAAAAGAACACACACACACATCTATGCACATACACGGCTTTCAGAACAATGGTAAAGATCGGCGAGACGTGACCAGCCTGACCATGGCAGCCACTCTAGTTATAATACCTCAATAACAGTTGTACCCAGAGTGAACTAATGAAAAACAATAATGTGCCATGATTAATAAGAAATAAATAATAAATATTTAACAACAAATGGACATTCATTAAGATAAATTATTACATTAACATATTCCTACTTTCAAATTACCATCGTTGTTTTCAAGTACCTCACAGTAGTCAAGTGAAGTATAGGGGAATTAACATAATTAATTTCCGAGTGGAGCCCCAGAGGCAGGACAATACAATTACCAGCACTACAACGATGGTTGTCCGCCTGGGTGCCACCATGCCAGCTTATAACGTTAATCACAACTAACGCTTAAATTTATGAGACATTTAAACAAGCTTAATACCACCAGTGTTGTAATAAGCTATTTGCAGCTTAAATTAATTCGCGTATATATTATACTCAAAGTTATTACCGAATAGGTTAGGATTCTCCTTTAATATCACCACCAATACACACATGTATAAGCGCGAGCGAGCACCAAAAGAAAAAAGTTGGGTTTATCAATAAGTGTCTTTGAAAAATGTTAACTAACACAGATTTGCAAAGAAACTAATCTCAGGGCTACGAGGAGAGCCTAACGGAGCTAAATCTCATGACATTAGAGGAGAGAAGAAACAGGAAACAATGTAAAGACGCACGAAATACTCAGAAAAAGTGATGAGGCGGACAGGAACAGACTTCTCAAGAGGCTGCAAACTGATACACGAGGACACAGGTGGAAGTTAAAAATACACACGAGTCACAAGGTTCTCAGGAAGTACTTTTTCAGCCTCACAGTTGTCATGAAGTAGATTGATCTGGACAACGATGTGGGAGATGCAAGATCTATCCACAGCTTTAGAAATAGGTATGGCAGTGGTCATGAAGCTAGGAGTGAACCCAGTACCTGTCAGTTTAAGAGGGAGGTCCAGGAGCTGAAACTCGACCTCTGCAACCCCAAGTAGGTGAGTATATACACACACACACCACTCAACCAATGATCACCTGAGAACATGGATATACCACATACCGAGAAAGGTTATAACTCATTGACACAAGCATATAATCATCACATGAGCAGAGGAAATCACAAATCACACGCCATTTTCTGTGAGTGGGGGAGGGGTTGTAGGAATATTGCAGGGTAGACCCAACAAGAGAGAGGTGACCGAGGTGACACTGTCACGAACTACTTCATAAACACAGCTGTAAAATGCACTCTGAGTACGCAAGCGCGCGCGCACGCACACACACACACACACACACACACACACACACACACACACACACACACACACACACACATACACATAAGCAGCAAATGTCAAGACAACCGTTCACTACCCGGAAACCTCTTAATGAGTCTGGGAAAACTCAACTGCTTATTGCTACATATTAGAGTTGCATCTCACTGAACCGGACTACTTATATCCCTAAACCATAGTGAAACAGAAAACACACAATGGGAGGTAACAATTACTCTCAGTTTCCTTAAAGGTAATCTCAGTTAATGTATATCAACAGCATAATATTTGACATCTGAGGACTGTGTGGTAAATAATCAATCGACACATCATTCCCTTCAAAGATAATACTAGTTTAGCAAGCAAATTATTACTGAACATTTAAATTGTTGAACACCCACCGAGAAAATGAAGAGTCATATACAATAAACTACGTTTCGCTCTACTTAGAGCGAAACGCAGTCTATAAATAAAGTTTTGTTCTGCTCATAGTCTCTCTTTTATTGCATTCTTTAATCCACACCACTACTTGACACCATTACCTGCTTTCACTCTAGCCAGCCTTTGATTTGCTGTGTATACCACTCACTGGCAATATTTTTATTAATACATTCAATTTCTCTCTTTTCTTTCACCTGACATTAAGAAATTTCAACTTCAGCTTATTCTGCTACCAATAACTTGTAATCCGACATATCAGCTTCTCTACAGGCCATTGCGTCCAAAAACCTTCCCCCCCCCATAATGGGAGTAAGGACACAGGTGCATACACAAAGGACATTTTTATTGGATATACGTTTTGGTCCTGAGACCTAGGTTACTTGGAGTAACCAGGGACCCAGGACCGAAAAGTATCCAATAACCTCTAAATTCTCAGTATCGTTATATTTTCTACTTCTATCCCTTAACCGTTATCCATTATGTATAGCATATAATGCGAGAGTTTCCAAATTGTGTTTTCATCGAGTAATTCGTTGATTTTAAAACACTCAAATTTTATTGTATTCATCGTATACATTACCAACCTTCCTACTAGTAGGTTGTGAACCTGTGTATCATCAAACAAACCTGTGTTTGTCTGTGATTGTGGGACACTATTATCCTACCTTGTAAAAGTTTTTGAAGACATTATTAACATTACTCTCTGAGTCTGGTCTTTGACCAAATATAGCAAATGGCTGAAGATAAAAGGTGAATCACGGTTTAACTCTTTCCAATATTAATGATATACGAGGTACTTAAAACTGCAGTTTCTCGTGTAAATATGTCAAGAGAAAAAAATCTCCCTATAGTAACATTTCACCACATACTGCACTAGAAAATTTACCACACAGAACAGGTCTTGAAATGCCTCTAAGATTCTCCGCGTGAATGGCTGAATGCGTTGTATTTTTTAACAAAATTAAAAGATTAGTAAAGTTGATAGTAGACAATATAAATAATGTAGCAGGTGCTGTATTACACGTCCATCAGGCTTTAGTACTGGACTGCTGAATTTCGTGTAATTAATCATTAGTTCTCACGTCTCGAGACGTGAGAGTGGTCGAGCTACAAGAACGCGGGAGTAATGTAAGGGGGAGGGGGGGAGGCAAGATGTGGGAGGGGAGGTGGAAGGGATCAAATTTTAGATTTTTGCTGTCGAAGCGGCTAGTTTATTATGCACCCCATATCTATCCTGTGGTGGGTAGGGTAAAACATAAAATTATGCACAAAAGACCTAGGAGCTACGTAGGTCCAAATGGGTTTACAGAAGTACATCTGGATTTTTATCTACGGTTGACTTATCTGTTACAAGAAGTGGAAGAAAGGGAAAATTTTAGAGGCTGTGAAAAATGCTGGGGGTGTGGTAAAGGTATCGAGTAAGGAAAAAAATGTGTGGATGGGGGAAAGATGGGTAGTTAAAAATATATTTAAAATAATTTTCTGAACTTTTGTTTTAAGTTGATAACATTTACTGTCTGTAGCCGAGATGAACAGGTGCGCATCCACACCCGCTCAATCACCTACCTACATCCATCCACACTCACAACCACTCATTCATCCATCCATCTGATTTACCCGTGAGTTTTGGTCAACCAGGCCGGCCAATATATTACCTAGATATATTTCAACTGTTCAAGGCTCCGTCAACAGCCACCCATTTGACTTTTTACAACAGTCCCATGATGTGCGAGGTTAAGAGGACGGGCTGGCAAAAACTATGAAGCTGTGGTTAGTGTTCTCGTCTATGTCTGCTGCAAGGATGACAAACAGCAATGGTGCCAAGCCAGTGCCATGGTATACTCAACTGTGACTGCTGACAATGAACTTGCTAATATTTGCCATTTGTTTACTAGAAATTTCAATATTCAGTTCTCTATTTTTCCTGATCCTAGGAAGGGCAGGACAGGTCCACTTCCCTGGACCAAAACCCTTCACTGCCTCTGGAGACTAAAATAAAACTCAGCTATCCATCACGGAGGATTTGTTTTAAAATTACCCTGTAATTTAAGGTATGGAAACACGTGTTAGCCAAATAATTAACTTACCATTAGCTTTAAATACAATGTAATTTACCTCTGTAGTCATTATTCTTATTATTGTTCATTATAATTATAACTAAATGTATTTTATACTAGTTAATTACCATTATCAAGCTCATATATTGTATTTCATATGTATAAATCTACCTGTGTGTCGGGTGTAATTAAAGTGAGTGTAGGTACACGTGGGAAGAAAGAAAGATCTTGCAACTGGTGCTGCACCTAGTACAGACTGCGTGTGATTACTGTCGATTTAAGCGACGACCACATAAATCCCGCTGCCAAACGTAAGCCGCACCCTTTTGCAATTCAACAATCAGATTAATCACTCTCACACAGTTACTTGTGCTAGGCTAGGTGAACCATAGAATAACTAAGTCAGTTTTGGTCTCAATATACACAGAGCGTATGGGAGGGGTGGGGGAAGGGAAGGGGACCGACATATGGAGGAAGGAGGGTTGTTGGGAGTGAGGAAGCATTACCGGGGGTGGCTTCAGAAGCTGTTATTACCGGCAGTGTAACAAGTACAGTGTTTGAGTCACCAACTGCCTGATTTATCGGCTAAAACTAGTCACACATGCGCACACGAAATTCTAGACAAATCATATGATTTCCTATTGTTTAGTTAATATCTGCAAGCATTTCCTGAATGGAAACGCACCCACAAATGAACGTCAAAGTACACGTAGTGCACATGAATCACAAGAGTGCACACCTGCAGAAAAACACAAGCTAGAACAGGAATACAAAGATTTAGTGTGATTTCCAGAGAAAAACGCAAAGACCAGAAAAATCCTATCAGAGCGGAATAGGTAGGACGAGTTAGGGAAACTATATATTATGTGAAATGCATCATGAAAGAAAGCAATGAAGACGAATTTTATCAGTAATAATGTAAACCGAATAAAATGCAGAAAGCGCAGGACAGTACTGTTGTATGGATAAACACATTCACCTACTCACCCATACACAGACACCCACATGCACATGCGCGTACCCACACACCCACCCACACACACAAGCAAGTTAAGAAATTAGAAAAAGACTAGTCCGAGAGCTAAGGGGAATGTCCTACGATGAAAGGCTAAGGGAAATCCGCCTGACGACACTGGACGACAGGAGGGTTAAGGGAGACATGATAGTGACATATAAAATCATGCGAAGAATTGACTAGGTGGACAAAGACAATGTTCCAGAGCTGAGACACAAACAAGGGGTCACAACTAAAAATTGAAGACTCAGATGAGTCAGAGGGACGTTAGGCAGTATTTCTTCAGCCACAGAGTTGTCAGGAAGTGGAATAGTCTGGAAAGTGGCGTAGTGGAGGCAGGAACCATACATAGTTTTAAGACTAGGTTCGATAAAGCTCATGGAGCAGGGAAAGAAGACCTAGTAGCGACCAGTGAAGAGGGTGGGCCAGGAGCTATGATTCGGCCACTGCAACCACAATTAGACGAGTACATGACCAGGCAACTCAAACGAAAGGATGCAATAAGGTGTGGGACACTATCCCTGACAAGTATACTGTTCACAACGATGGAAAAAAAAAAAAAGGTTTGGTAGACCATTAGGAGAGGAGGCGTTTCACCACATAGAACGCATCCTGCCTCACAAGACATTAGAATTTTGCAAAATGAAGTGGAGAATAAAAGAATATAAGCATATGCAATCATAATAAGACTGAGAAGTCATTCCGCCCCTTGCCTCACCAGGAACTGATTCATCAATAGGAGATACTTACCATGATAATGGAGAGAATACTAGAGTGGTTCAAGGCGTACCTGAAACAGAAAAATCGCCACATCAGGCAAACTTGTAAAAAAAGTTGAGCTCTCCAAGGATCACTTTTAGGACCCCCAAACTATCTAATATAAATTATGTAAAAGATCTTTCAGATATTGCATGATGAGTACACACAGGTAATACACTGCAAGATTCACACGCGCGCGCGCACGCGCACACACGCACACACAGTAATCACCTCCACAGACACTAAAATACGGCTTTCCTATGACAAGGCAAAAATCTACAAATGCATCAAACAGGCCACAATTTGGGAGCAAATCCCCACGTATCCGGACACCGCACGCATGACTGCAGCCAAAAATCGAAGTAAATCGTCCGAATAGAAAATTAATTGTGGTGACGAACTCTGCTAGTGGCATCGAACTCCCACAACACTTGTTTCAGAGAAGGAAGTAGCAGCAGGGAAGCGCTTCGGATGGAAGAGAGGATGAGAGAAAGAGGAAAGTATGAGTGGGAAACTGAGATCGGGAGAAAGGGGAAGAGATGGAAGAATGGGACGATTTACCTGTGACCTGTTTCGGTAATATTCCTACTCCGTTGTCAGGCTTCGTTCCTGATTGCCTTTTCGGCCAGGGTGTTGCTGTTGGCAGACGGCCAGTCGACATAGCTGTGCTATCTCACCCGCTCTGAACGGCAATGTCAACACTGAGCAGTACTCTAATCGAGAGAACACAAGAGATTTGAACAGTATTACCACTGGCATTATTTCTCTTGGTCTGGAAGTTCTTATTATCTACCTCATCATTTTCCTGACCCTCACGGTATTTGATTCATTGTATTCTTTATAAGATAGGTCAGCTGACATTATAATTAGGCCTTTTACACGTTTAAATTCTACGGGGTGACCTTTTTGTGTTTTGTATATTGTTTCCTCTTTGAGTCTCTTTTTCCACATCTGAAGAAATGTAACTTGATCCCAATGAACATGTTATTTTCAATCCCCCATTGGAAAACCGTTTACGCACTCTTGCAGTTTTTCGTTGACATTTACAGAGGTGACATGTTAATTTTTGTGTCGTCTGAGAAAGATATAAAGCTGTGGCTTGCGTTATCTATGTTACGACAATGAGAAGCAGGAGAAGCGTTTTTTTTTCTTTACTAAGGCTGGACTACATATTATCACTACTCTATGTTCTAGATAAATTGTAGATCTACCTGTTTACTTTTCTTTATGTCTACTGGTCTTATTTTAAGTGCTATCACTCCATGATCACATTTGCCACAAGCTTCAGTAAAGTTTGTATACACCATGTCTGCACTGTGCGATGCTGACGTAATTTTATCATAACGAGCCATGCTGACCTGGGTTGCACATGTTATTTTTTCAACAACATATGTAACTTGGGATCTCATCAACCTCAAAGATTTTTACTTTGCTATGATAGTGCCACTGGCCTGTAGTTTTTGGCCAGGGTTCTACCACCGCCTTTGTGCACTTTTCAGGACCTCTGGTATTTCGCCTGAAATATGCCGAGTCCAGGTGATAGTGGTAGTTTACAGTAATTTACAGAGTTCCACGAGGTTAGCCTCTGTTTTATGTAGAGGTGTTTTATATTTCCCTCTAGAATTCAAAAGGACTTGTGCTTATGTCAGATATATGATTTATTAAGTGGGAGAGGTAATGAAATAGCTTTCTGAATCTTCCACTAGTTTAGTGGAGCCCTGAGCAATGATTCATACTGATCTTTTAATATTTGACTTTTTTTTTTATGTTCGGTTTAAGAACATCCGAGCAGCAGTGGGCCAATTGTCAGGAGAACGCCTTTTCCCTGAACAGAAGTATGGAAAAACGAGTAATGAATAACATAAGAGGAATAATAATGAAAAATTTATTAATGAAAAATTTTAAGTATTTTAAAAAATAAAGTAAAAATTGGCCACCGTTGCTTCCAGTGTGATCTTATGACAGGAGAATCTTCTAAGATGTTGTGAAGAACTGATGAGAGACGAGTCGCTATGTCCCACTATGTCCCGTTAAGTAAGTTTATTCAGGTATATACAAATTCAGTTACATAGAATTATCATACATAGCAGCATATGTGTAGAGAACCTGGGATAACCCAAAAAAGTCAGAGTGACTTATTTCCATTGGGGTCCTTTTACCTTATTATTATAATATAAAGGTTATAATATTTTCTTATTATTCTATAATGAAGATAACATTTTATCATACTAAAAAGACTATCTACTACACGAGGGTCATTAAGACTATCTACAATACGAGGGTCATTACCAGGAATAAGGTAAAATTTACACGTATGTTAGCTAAAAACTAGAAAATCATTCCCCTCCCTTTCTGTAGCTACATTCATCAGACACCTTTTGGCACTCTTCTTGAACTGGTTCATGCTATGACTGGCTTTGACATGTGCGGGTAGTCTGTTCCATTCCTTTACTGCTGTACAATAAAAGGTGTTTGAAGCCTGGCCAATGACTGTGGGTACTACAAAGTTGTGCTCTCTCCCCCTAGTACATACTATGATTGCTTTGGTTCCCAACCCGTTGACTGGGTTCTCTCTCCAATAAATCTAGCGTCTACTCTGGATGATCAAGCCAGTGGCAGAAATTATAATTAAAAAAAGCGGGTTACAAGATGGTTATTAAGTATAATACTGAAGAAAGACAAAGGGTGGTAAATTTGCTATTATGTCCATACTGGTAACCAGGTTACAAAACTTAAGTAATGAAATTCTCCTGGTAGATCACCTTACCTGATCAGAAGATTGGAGGTAAACTGATTCTCCAAACTTCAACCCACACCAGGTATTATTATTATTATAATCAAGGGGGAAGCGCTAAACCCGGAGGATTATACAGCGCCTGGGGGGGATGTGGAAGGCATTCAGGCTTAATTCGGGGAACTGGAGCACAGATCCAATTCCCTAAATCAAGAGCCCCTCACCAACATCAAGGAACCTTCCTTGAGGGGCCCACACCAGGTAAGGGTAATACAACCAGGAGTAGAAACTAATAAAACTCAGACCCCGAGGAAACTGAAGTTTTGTAGCGTCCCGCTAGATGGCAGTGCGGGCGGCGACACACTAACGGTTCCTAGGTGTCTGAACAACCATATCCCTATTGCAACGGCTTTTCCCCTCACACTAACTGTAAGAGCAGTTTTCAAATTTGGATTTCTCACGTGCAGAAAAACTTCACTTTTTGTTCTGCTATTTCTTGAACGCATGTCAGCTCATTATGTTTATCTTACATCTACTATGAAAATTTTAGGTACCCAGTAATGGTAAGCTCTCGTAGTACGTTATCTTTCCTTCTTTATGATATTACCTCATTTATAAGCAGTTCAGTAGCAATTGTTCTTATGTAAATTCTAAGTTCTCTCTCAATGGCAGACCTTTGTTTTAATTCTCAAAACAGAATATACTTTACAAAGACACTTCAAATGCACCGAGATGAATTTAGAATGTTAACGACCGTTTTCCCCGGGGAGTTTTTGAATGCTATCAATCTTCTGGTTGTTGAAGTTCAACTTGCTGAAAGAGCTCATGTTGGTTGTTTCCCGAAAGCTCTATTCATGCTTCTATGCTTGTTTAATCTTCAACGAGATTGTGGTCTGAGTATAGTACATCTGAGATTATGTCCCTGATCGGTACCTCACTGTTCGTGAAGATCAGGTCTAGAAAGTTTTCGTTCCTTGTGGCCTCCTATCTGCTGGTGGTTTAGAGCAAGCTGTATCTTACATTTAGGCTTTTAATAATTAGATATTACAAGGACCCCAGTGGAAATAAATCACTTTGACTTTCTGTGTTACCTTAGGTAATTTACTCACATGCTATTAAGTATGATAACTATACTTACGTGCACTTGTACCTAAACAAACTTTCTTAAACGTCTCGGCTGTCTTAGCGTGCTTCCAGGTACCACGATACAATGCTCTTGCCAATCGTCTTCCATTTAACATGTGGCAGACTGATATAACATTGAAGGATAATATTTGGTGCAGTTTCTTCAAGACATTTGTCTATCTTCCTTAGCTGTTCCATGAATTCTTCAGCCGATGCTAACAGTGGTTTGTATACAAGAATAATTACTAGATTCTTTTTCTCCACTTTAGTTCCCAGCACTTCTACAATATCATTCCATGAGTTCAAAAGTTCCTTACAACAAAGTGAATCTCTGTATTAAAATTACAAAGATTCACATAGATGTGACTATCACATCTATGTACATTGTTACTATTATAATCAAGGGGAAGCGCTAAACTCGTAGGATTATACAGCGCCTGTAGGGGGGAGGGGATGGAAGGCATTCAGGTACCTGGAGCACAGAACCAGTTCTCTAGATAAAGACCCCCTCACCAGCATCAAGGAACCTTTCTTGAGGGGCCTATGTACATTGTAGTTATGCACCAATATCTCACAAGAGAAGTGATACATGAATGTAGATATGGAGACTATATATACATATATATATGTCGTGCCGAATAGGCAGAACTTGCCATCTTGGCTTAAATAGCAACGCTCATCTTGCCATATAGGACAAGTGAAAATTTGTGTATGCAATAATTTCGCCAAAATCATTCTGAACCTAACGAAAAAAATATATTTCACTGTGTTTGTTTAGTATTAAATTATTGTTAACAAATCTAAAATATATTTAGTTGGGTTAGGCTAAAATAAATTGCTCTTGTTATAATAAGTTAGGTAAGTTTTCTAAGATTCTTTTGGTGCAAAATTAAAATTTTTTTTTTACATTAACATTAATGAAAAATATATCTTTAAACGTATAAGAGAAAATTTCAGAAAGGACTTAATTTTAAATGAGTTCTTGCTAATTGACCATTTTTACATATTCGGCACGACATTTTATATATATATATATATATATATATATATATATATATATATATATATATATATATATATATATATATATATATATATATATGAGAGAGAGACCCAGCGACCGTGGGAGTTGAAAGGCGAAGAGATAGTTCGTTTGGCAACTATCGTCGTTAGTTCACCTGTGTAAGTGCAAGTGTCGAAGCAGTTGGTGTTACGATTAATAATGAAGATATATTTCTAGAGCTCACAGACATATTCCTTAAGATCGCTGGTATATTACCATCCGTTCTCTACGCGCTGCATGATACAATAGTTACTCTACTAATACAATGGTACAGTCTATCCACTAATACAATGGGATAGTCACTCCACTAATACAATGGGATAGTCACTTCCCTAACACAATGGTACTGTTGTTCCGTCTTAGATTACTTGCAAGGTGCTTGGTGACTCCACGCTTACACTTTGTTCCTCTATGCAAAAATCGTACGATTTTTTTTTTCAATTTCCAGATAAAATGTTCGTAGCTATTGTCTTCGTCTGTTGTCTTCAATTTTCATATGTATTATTTTGATAGATATTTTATCTACAGGAATTTTATAGTTCCTAGAGTGAATGTTCTATATATTGGAGGAAGAATGCAGAATACAGGTATGTACACACATACACATTCGCACGTACATATACATACGAGCGTACACATACATATGTACACAAAAGAACACATTGTACATACGAATATACATATATACAAATACGTATAAGAGTCTACTGAAGAGGGCCTCGGCGACAGGCTGAAATATATAGTATTCTTCTATTATATTTTTTTTCCCATGCGGGGTAGTTTTTAGCAATGACCGGGTTTATTACACTTTTGTGTTCGTAAACATACGCATATATATACATACATACACAAATGCATCCATACATAAAGACATACACTTTCCTTGGATTCAAGTATCATGAAGTCAGAAATTCCTTTGACTCAAAAATAAATTGGAGATAGCAGAGATCTTAATATTTCAGCCTCAGATCTGACTGAAGATGGGCTCTGACTGTGGCCGAAATACACCAATCTTTCATAACAGTGCTACTGAGCGAGTGCATTCTAGTATAGGTAGCGTCACACAGAATAATACAGAACAAAATCATCAAAGAGCATCTATTTACAACTTCAGCAAGCAATGCGATAAAAAAATTACCCCCACACACTTTGTAATGTAAATTATATACTGTAAACTCTTTATGTAATATCTTACAGGATCCCAGACTCTTTATGTAATATCTTACAGGATCCCAGACTGAAACATTATTATTTAAAGGAATATAAAGAACTTAACATGTCCCTCCAAAAATGCATTTTATTTCCCAATGTTACTAAGTATTCTTTGGATAACGACCGAAAACAATTCCCTCCCCCCGGGCCCATTAAAAGTGAAAAAAAAATATCTACAAACCGCAGCACATCCTTATGCATGACGTCACATACTGACGTGGTAACCCAAGACGACTTTTTAAAAGCCTACTTATTCTCGATAGTATATTGAAATACAGTGGAACCTTGAAAATCGAACGTACCAAATATCGAACATTTCGAAAATAAGACCATTTTTTCGGACAGTGTACCAAAAATCGAACGCGTTTCAAATTTCGGACCGCCGGGTACGGGACCTGTCCGCTGGCCCGCTCTGTCCGCGTCCCTGCGCAGGCGCCGTGAGCAGTCTTGCTTTGTTTATGCTTGAGTGAACACTAACCTGCACTCTCATTCACACATTTTACGATTATTTCGTTTAGTGCTTGTGGGACTGTGAAATAAGCTGCCATGGGCCCAAAGAAACTTGCTAGTGGTACCCCTATGGTAAAGAAAGTGAGAAACACCATAGATGTGACGAAGGAAATAATACAGAAGTATGAGAGTGGTGTGAGACTTGTTGAGGGAGGGAGGGAGTGGATGAGGTGCCTTCTTCAAAGATTAAGGAGATTTGTGCCAAGTGGAATGATGTCCAAATGTTTGTGCAGAAGTACCACCCTGAGCAAGCTGAAACAAGCCATCTTTGCAACAAGTTCAGTGACAGAACCATGTCCCATTTTAGGGAAATGTTAAAGAGGCGCCAGAAACAGTGGACAGTTATTTTGTGAGACATGGGTCCAGCGACTCTCAAGCTGGTCCTAGTGGCATTAAAAGACAGAGAAGGGAAGTAACCCCAGAGAGGGCTTTACCTGAAGTCCTCATGGAGGAGGATTCTCCTTCCAAACACTAACCCCAACTCCCTCGCTCCTCCTCCCTATCTTCCAGATGCCATCACCAATCTTCAATAAAGGAAAGTAAAAATATTTTATATTTTATATTATATGTATGTATTATTTTATATGTATGTAAAACTGTAATTAATCTCTATAAAATGTGTTTTTTGTGTGAATATTTCTGGGTTTCTGGAACGGATTAATTGTATTTCCATTATTTCTTATGGGAAATATTGATTCGAATTTCAGACTTTTCGAAATTAGAACTAGCTCCTGGAACGGATTAAGTTCGATTTTTGAGGTTCCACTGTACTATATGCCTGGGTGCCTTTATTCTCCGATACCACAGCATTTAGATCCTACGTTCATGCGACGCGTTCCATGAAGACGAACTAATACATTACATATCATTCATTATTAACAAAAAAGAAACGCGAAACCTACAAGGATCATATATCATTCACAATATATTAATATATAAAAAATCAGTATTTTTCAGTACAGAATTGTTCATAAAGTCCACCAAAAATCGGCATAAAAGACAAATGAAATAATGAAGGCAAGACTTTCTCTCCTGGCCTTGTGTGACGTTATACATTACATATCTATGTTCCATGCCACATAGCTTTCTAGGGTTATTTTCTCGTGGCACAGACTAATATTAACATGTTTGGGCCTCTGACGGTTCCCTCCCCAGCTTGATCCCTTCCCTACCCGTCCCCTATTCTCTTGCTTACCCTTCCTCCTACTCCAAAGTAACTTTCTCACATGCACTCTACTTGCAAGAAAAAGACAAAGATGAGAAAAAAAATGGGAAAGATGGACAAAATGTAGAAAAGAAGGGAGATGGAAACAAAGACTAACTGAAAGAGATCCTTTACTGACAACATTTTGTTCAGTGAGCTTATCCAAGTCACAAGAAAAAAAAAGAAATAAAACGGTAAAACCAGTTTACTGTCTACATTAAAAACGGACCTTAAGACTTAAGATTCAGTTCACAGTTCCAACAAAGTTTTTGGCGGAAAATAAATCACTGGGAGGGAAAATACATGATATTAGCGCGGAGAGTGGACTGTGTATTAGGCGATATATTGCGTGTTCTGAACACGCCGAGCTGGCCAAGTTGTCACAAACATGTAATCTGACTTCTCCGTAATTTAAACTCTCGTAAATTATTAAAAAATGAAAATAGCCCCGTCTCTAAAAAAAAAAAATGACCGATTTCCGATTATATTACCATCGTCTTGAGATCCGAACAGGAGTTCCTGAAGCCACCAAAACGAAGTGCTGGACTCAACAGCAGACGCATGAAGCAACACGAACAGGCAGTGATTGCAAAACCAAAGCTGCGACATGGATGAGGTGTAAATGCTACGATTTTTTGTCATAAATGATGGACTGAGCGTATATTTATTTTTTGTCATAAATGATGGACTGAGCGTATATTTATTTTTTGTCATAAATGATGGACTGAGCGTATATTTATTTTTTGTCATAAATGATGGACTGAGCGTATATTTATTTTTTGTCATAAATGATGGACTGAGCGTATATTTATTTTTTGTCATAAATGATGGACTGAGCGTATATTTATCTCGCTAGGTGAAAATCAGTGTAAACCCAAATTTTAAATACGTATTTCAATTTTGCTAAATATATTTAATATGACTGTGTTTGGTATAATTAATATATATATATATATATATATATATATATATATATATATATATATATATATATATATATATATATATATATATATATTACACAATGAACGAGACTGGAGAAAGATTACATAATAGGTACAGTTCAGTCAGGGGAACATAAGGTAGTCATTGCAGTGATGTATAACCCACCACGGAACTGCAGGAGGCCGAGAGAGGAATATGAGTGCAGCAGAGCAATGGTGGACACACTAGTTGAGGTGGCAAGAAGAGCTCACTCGAGCAGAGCAAAGTTGCTGGTTATGGGCGACTTCAACCACAAGGAGATTGATTGGGAAAACCTGGAGCCACATGGGGTCCCGAAACATGGAGAGCCAAGATGATGGATGTGGCCCTGGAAAAATCTCATGCACCAACATGTTAAGGACACTACCAGAGAGAGAGAGGGGAAGATGAACCAGCAAGACTGGACCTTGTGTTCACCCTGAGTAGCTCAGACATCGAGGACATCACATATGAAAGGCCCCTTGGAGACAGCGACCACGTGGTTCTGAGCTTTGAATACATCGTAGAGCTACGAGTGGGGAGGGCAACAGAAGTAGAATGGGAAAAGCCAAACTATGTAAGGGGGAACTACACAGGTATGAGGGCCTTCCTGCAAGAGGTTCAGTGGGAGAGAGAGTTGGTAAGAAAGTCAGTAAACGAAATGATCGACTATGTAACAACAATATGCAAGGAGGCAGAGGAAAGGTCTGTTACCAAGGGTAACAGAAATAATGGGAAGACCAAAATGAGCCCTTGGTTTACTCGAAGGTGTAGGGAAGCAAAAACTAAGTGTGCTAGAGAATGGAAAAAGTACAGAAGGCAAAGGACCCAGGAAAATAAAGAGATTAGTCGATGAGCCTGAAACGAGTATGCACAGATAAGGAGGCCCAGCGGCAGTATGAAAACGACATAGCATCGAAAGTCAAGTCTGACCTGAAACTGCTTTACAGCCACATCAGGAGGAAGACAACAGTCAAGGACCAGATAATCAAGTTGAGGAAAGATGGCGGGGAGCTCACAAAAAACGACCAAGTAGTATGTGAGGAGCTCAACACGAGATTTCAGGAAATATTTACAGTGGAGGCAGAAGGGACACTGGAAAGACAAAACAGAGGGGTACACCAACAAGGGATATACCAGCAAGTGTTGGATGAAATACACACAACCGAGGAGGAGAAGAAGCTTCTAAGTGACCTTGATACCTCAAAGGCGGTGAGACCGGACATCTTTCCGTGGGTCCGTAGAGATGAAATTAAGACACATTCTTACACAACGGGTCCGTAGAGAGGGAGCAGAGACAGTGTGTGTGCCACTAACCACAATCTTCAACACATCCTTTGAAACTGGGCAACTACCTGAGGTATGGAAGGCGGCAAACGTGATCCCCATCTTTAAGAAAGGGGACAGAAACGAAGAACTAAACTACAGACCAGTGTCACTGATGTATATAGCATGTCATGGAGAAGATTATCAGAAGGGAAGTGGTGGAGCACCTGGAACGAAAAAAAGTTATAAACGACAGCCAGCACGGATTCATGGAAGGCAAATCCTGTGTCACAAACCTACTGGAGTTTTATGACAAGGTAACTGAAGTAAGCCATGAAAGGGAGGAGTGGGACGACTGCATTTTCTTGGACTGCAAGAAGGCTTTCGACACAGTTCCTCAAAAGAGATTAGTGCAGAAGCTAGAGGATCAGGCACGTATAACAGGAAAGGCACTGCAGTGGATCAGAGAATACTTGACAGGGAGGCAACAGCGCGTCATGGTACATGAGGTATCACGGTAGGTGCCTGCGACGAGCGGGGTCCCACAGGGGTCAGTAATAGGACCAGTGCTATTCTTGGTATATGTGAATAACATGACGGAAGGGATAGACTCAGAAGTGTACTTATTTGCAGATGTGAAGTTAATGAGGAGAATTAAATCAGATGAGGACCAGACAGGTCTACATAGAGACCTGGACAGGCTGGACGCGTGGTCCAGCACCTGGCTCCTAAAATTTAGCCCCGCCAAATGCAAAGTTATGAAGATCGGGGAACGGCAAAGAAGACCGCAAACAGAGTATAGGCTAGGCGGCCAAAGACTGCAAACCTCACTCAAGGAGAAAGATTTGGGGGTGAGAATAATACCGAGCACGTCGCCGGAAGCCCACATTAACCAAATAACTGCTGCGGCATATGGGCGCCTGGCAAACCTGAGAATAGCGTTCCGATACCTCAGTAAGGAATTGTTCAAAACTCTATACACTGTGTATGTCAGGCCCATACTGGAGTACGCAGCACCAGTTTGGAGCCCACACCTGCTCAAGCACGTCAAGAAATTAGAACCAACAAGGTTGGTTCTAGAGCTAAGGGGAATGTCCTACGAAGAAAGGTTAAGGGAAATCGGTCTGACAACACTGGAGGACAGGAGGGTCAGGGGCGACATGATGACGACATGACAGAGACAGGATGTTCCAGAGATGGGACACAGAAACAAGGGGTCACAATTGGAAGTGAAGACTCAGATGAGCCAAAGGGATGTTAGGAAGTATTTCTTCAGCCACAGAGTTGTTAGGAAGTGGAATGGTGTGACAAGTGATGCAGTGGAGGCAGGAACCATACACAGTTTTAGTACGAGGTACGATAAAGCTCATGGAGCAGGGAGAGGGAGGACCCAGTAGCGGTCAGTGAAGAGGCGGGGCTAGGAGCTGAGTTTCTACCACTGCAACCACAATTAGGTGAATACAATTAGGTGAGTACACACACACACACACACACACACACACACACACACACACACACACACACACACACACACACACACACACACACACACACACACACACAGGACCCCTCTCTGCCTGAAGAGCTATAGCCCAGGCAAAAACCGTCTACGTCAACGCATGTCAAACCACGTACATTACACCCACCTAAGTGATATAGTGTAGAGTATACAAGCCACAATGTGTTAGTGGTATGTGTGACAGCAAGTATAGGAACACCATGAATATCGCCCACTAAGTCACGGCTGCTAACACTCAACCACCACAAATACTCTACACCTCACCACACTCAAACAAATTGCACCCAAAAACACTTACAGCGCCGCAACAAAACCACAACTAAACCAACAATACCAGTGCTGACACCCCCCATAACTGTCATCCTGTCAACAAGAATGACATTAACCTTAGCAGCGTCTGCGTCAACAGCAGCGCCGCAGAGTCTGCGTTAACACAAGCACCGCAGCGTCTACTATAACACTGCAGCTTCTGCGTCGACAGCAAAATTAGTTAGCAGGTTTTGTGTCAACAGCAACACTAGTAACTACAGCTTCTGTGTCAACAGTAATACCAGTAACTGCAGCTTGTGTGTCAACAGTAACACTAGTAACTACAGCAGTGTGAGTGCCACAAGGAAGGAGAATCTTGATGCTTCAGGCCCTGATGTCAGTTCCCTCAAGGCTGGTCAGGCATCACCTGAAAGGCTTAAATGCTAATGCCTGGAATAACCTTCTGATTGATGAAAGGTTACGAACATGAAGCTCTACTAGTGGTGCCTTTCGAATTCCCAGGAAGAGACGAAAGACTTAAGAATCTTAAGAGACTAGAGAGAACAACAGTTCTAATGCAAACATCTCCAGGATGAGCCATGATCACCTACAACTGGCCACAAGCAAACTAGAAATCACAGTTCACGCGATATATTTTCCTCTGAATAGTTTCCAATTCTTGCCATTTATGAGCGAGGAAAAATTGTCTGACTTGAGATTTTTAAATTGCTCTACGAGCTGTGGGTAATGCTTCCAACGCTAACTCCCCAACACCGACACTCGCAGAGGAGGGTCGTTGACCCACTGATTACACATTAAGGCCAAGACACCCTTCATTACCCGAGCATTAGACAACAAACATTACGTTATACAGTCGCAACACTTTAGGATAATCAAAGATCTACATGTTCTTATTACTACTTTCTTTTTCTTTACAGGTTATTAATGGTGTTCTACGGACCGGTCAATAGCCTACTGAGAAGGGTGCCTGACTACCTATAAAGGACCCATGCTCGGACCGACTTCCTGACTGATCAACGAAATGGGATAACCTACTGCCAGTTTTAGAAGAGTTTGCCTCCACTCTTGCTGGTGATGGAGCTGTTGTCAGACAAGATATGCTAGCCATTGTTTAACCCATCTAACGTGGACGTTGGTTTCATAGCGTGAAGACCGTCGAAAAAACAACGTTGTCACTCATGGTAGGATGGAAGTTGAATTTGTAGGGGGGAGGGGGTTGAAGCGGAATCGGGGGTAGTAGCAAAAGGAGAGGTTCTGTGAGGGAAGTATTAGTGGTAGTGGTGGTGGTCAAGGAAGGGGCGACGTACCGTGATTGCTACTGAACATGAGCGCTGGGAATTGGTGTCGATCATGCACATTTATAAGCAATAAAGCGACACTGATCACTGCCGCAGCCGCCGCCGCCCCTGACCACAGCCTCAACCACACAACACCCTTAATCACAATACCACAACCACACTACCACCACACAGCACCTTCAGTCACGATACCACACAAGACCCTTTACCAAACTACAACACCTACTCCAAGACCTTTAACAAAACAACACCAGGTTAGTGACAGGTTAGTGACAAATACAACACCACAGTACATCACTACATACCAACTACAACAATGTGCTACATAACACATCAACACTACAATAATGTATTGCATAAAACAATACAACTAGAGCAATGTGGTACATAAAACAATTCAACTACAGTAAAGTATTACCTAAACCATCACAACTACAGCAGTATAATACATAAAACATTACAACTACAGCAGTGTAATACATAAAACATTACAACTACAGCAGTGTAATACATAAAACATTACAACTACAGAAGTATAATACATAAAACATCACAACTACAGAAGTATAATACATAAAACATCACAACTACAGCAGTGTAATACATAAAACATTACAACTACAGAAGTATAATACATAAAACATTACAACTACAGTAGTGTAATACATAAAACATCACAACTACAGAAGTATAATACATAAAACATCACAACTACAGCAGTGTAATACATAAAACATTACAACTACAGAAGTATAATACATAAAACATTACAACTACAGTAGTGTAATACATAAAACATCACAACTACAGAAGTATAATACATAGAACATCACAACTACAGTAGTGTAATACATGAAACATCACAACTGCAGTAGTGTAATACATGAAACATCGCGACTGCAGTAGTGTAATACATGAAACATCACAACTGCAGTAGTGTAATACATGAAACATCACAACTGCAGTAGTGTAATACATGAAACATCACAACTGCAGTAGTGTAATACATGAAACATCGCGACTGCAGTAGTGTAATACATGAAACATCACAACTGCAGTAGTGTAATACATGAAACATCACAACTGCAGTAGTGTAATACATGAAACATCACAACTGCAGTAGTGTAATACATGAAACATCGCAACTGTAGTAGTGTAATACATAAAAACATCCTCAGACCACCTCATCAACCTTCCTCGATATTCACATTCCTGATGAAACAATAGTCATGTAATGACGCAACAAAAATCCTATAAGCAAAATCTTCACGAGACGACACAGCATATTGACGCCTTAGTTACTGAGGTGAACACTTTTTCCCTTATAGAATTACTCATTATAAAGAAATAACAAAAAGTTCTTTTCCGGTATACAAACACAAAAAAAAAACATCGCTTGCGGTTGAGCACAAACCTGATTGCGCGAGATTTGCAGTTGAACTCTCACTGTAAACAATGGCATAGACTCCCACCTCAACCCGTTACCTGGTAACACCCGGCCAGTCTTAGACCCAGACTAGACGTGTACTGTCTTACCTGGTAACACCCGGCCCGTTTCAGACCCAGACTAGACGTGTACTGTGTTACCAGGTAACACCTGGCCAGTCTCAGACCCAGACTAGACGTGTACTGTGTTACCTGGTAACACCTGGCCAGTCTCAGACCCGGACTAGACGTATACTGTGTTACCTGGTAACACAGTATACGTCTAGTCTCAGACCCAGACTAGACGTGTACTGTGTTCCTTGGTAATATCAGACCAGCCTCAGAGCAAAATTAGACGTGTACTACAAATGTTCCCTGTTAACATCAGACCAACCTTCAAGCGTTAGAAGCAGCATTTCAAGTGGGGATCTGCACCTGTCTTACTCTCTACTGAGCAACACTGCCGCTTTTCTCACAAAAACTTTATGCTGTGTGTGTGTGTGTGTGTGTGTGTGTGTGTGTGTGTGTGTGTGTGTGTGTGTGTGTGTGTGGTGTGTGTGTGTGGTGTGTGTGTGTGTGTGGTGTGTGTGTGTGGTGTGTATGTGTGGTGTGTGTGTGTGTGTGGTGTGTGTGTGTGGTGTGTGTGTGGTGTGTGTGTGTGTGGTGTGTGTGTGGTGTGTGTGTGTGTGTGTGGTGTGTGTGTGTGTGTGTGGTGTGTGTGTGTGGTGTGTATGTGTGGTGTGTATGTGTGGTGTGAATGTGTGGTGCGTATGTGTGGTGTGTATGTGCGGTGTGTGTGTGGGGGGTGTCTGTGTGTGTGGCGGGTGTCTGTGTGTGTGGCGGGTGTCTGTGTGTGTGGCGGGTGTCTGTGTGTGTGGCGGGTGTGTGTGTGGCGGGTGTCTGTGTGGCGGGTGTCTGTGTGTGTGGCGGGTGTCTGTGTGTGTGGCGGGTGTCTGTGTGTGTGGCGGGTGTCTGTGTGGGGGTGTCTGTGTGTGGGGGGTGTCTGTGAGTTGGGGGTGTCTGTGTCTGGGGGTGTCTGTGTCTGGGGGTGTCTGTGTGTGGGGGTGTCTGTGTGTGGGGGTGTCTGTGTGTGGGGGGGTGTCTGTGTGTGGGGGGGTGTCTGTGTGGGGGTGTCTGTGTGGGGGTGTGTGTGTGTACTCACCTAGTTGTACTCACCTAGTTGAGGTTGCGGGGGTCGAGTCCGAGCTCCTGGCCCCGCCTCTTCACTGATCGCTACTAGGTCACTCTCCCTGAGCCGTGAGCTTTATCATACCTCTGCTTAAAGCTATGTATGGATCCTGCCTCCACTACATCGCTTCCCAAACTATTCCACTTACTGACTACTCTGTGGCTGAAGAAATACTTCCTAACATCCCTGTGATTCATCTGTGTCTTCAGCTTCCAACTGTGTCCCCTTGTTACTGTGTCCAATCTCTGGAACATCCTGTCTTTGTCCACCTTGTCAATTCCTCTCAGTATTTTGTATGTCGTTATCATGTCCCCCCTATCTCTCCTGTCCTCCAGTGTCGTCAGGTTGATTTCCCTTAACCTCTCCTCGTAGGACATACCTCTTAGCTCTGGGACTAGTCTTGTTGCAAACCTTTGCACTTTCTCTAGTTTCTTCACGTGCTTGGCTAGGTGTGGGTTCCAAACTGGTGCCGCATACTCCAATATGGGCCTAACGTACACGGTGTACAGGGTCCTGAATGATTCCTTATTAAGATGTCGGAATGCTGTTCTGAGGTTTGCTAGGCGCCCACATGCTGCAGCAGTTATTTGGTTGATGTGCGCTTCAGGAGATGTGCCTGGTGTTATACTCACCCCAAGATCTTTTTCCTTGAGTGAGGTTTGTAGTCTCTGACCCCCTAGACTGTACTCCGTCTGCGGCCTTCTTTGCCATTCCCCAATCTTCATGACTTTGCACTTGGTGGGATTGAACTCCAGGAGCCAATTGCTGGACCAGGTCTGCAGCCTGTCCAGATCCCTTTGTAGTTCTGCCTGGTCTTCGATCGAGTGAATTCTTCTCATCAACTTCACGTCATCTGCAAACAGGGACACCTCAGAGTCTATTCCTTCCGTCATGTCGTTCACAAATACCAGAAACAGCACTGGTCCTAGGACTGACCCCTGCGGGACCCCGCTGGTCACAGGTGCCCACTCTGACACCTCGCCACGTACCATGACTCGCTGCTGTCTTCCTGACAAGTATTCCCTGATCCATTGTAGTGCCTTCCCTGTTATCCCTGCTTGGTCCTCCAGTTTTTGCACCAATCTCTTGTGTGGAACTGTGTCAAACGCCTTCTTGCAGTCCAAGAAAATGCAATCCACCCACCCCTCTCTCTCTTGTCTTACTGCTGTCATCATGTCATAGAACTCCAGTAGGTTTGTGACACAGGATTTCCCGTCCCTGAAACCATGTTGGCTGCTGTTGATGAGATCGTTCCTTTCTAGGTGTTCCACCACTCTTCTCCTGATAATCTTCTCCATGATTTTGCATACTATACATGTCAGTGACACTGGTCTGTAGTTTAATGCTTCATGTCTGTCTCCTTTTTTAAAGATTGGGACTACATTTGCTGTCTTCCATGCCTCAGGCAATCTCCCTGTTTCGATAGATGTATTGAATATTGTGTGTGTGTGTGTGTGTGTGTGTGTGTGTGTGTGTGTGTGTGTGTGTCTGTGTGTGTGTGTGTGTGGGGTGCTTGTGTGTGGGGTGCGTGTGTTTGGGGTGTGTGCGTGTGTGTGGGGTGTGTGCGTGTGTGTGGGGTGTGTGCGGGTGTGTGCGTGTGTGTGCGTGTGTGTGTGGTGTGTGTGTGGTGTGTGTGTGTGTGTGGTGTGTATGTGTGGGGTGTGTGTGGGGTGTGTGTGTGTGTATGTGTGTATGTGTGTATGTGTGTATGTGTGTGTGTGTGTGTGTGTGTGTGTGTGTGTGTGTGTGTGTGTGTGTGTGTGTGTGTGTGTGTGTTTCAAAGGCATTAAGACGGCTTGGTCTCAAAAATATACATTTGTTGATTCAATTTTAATATATAGTACGTTTGGTGTAAGCTTCATCTGCCCTCTTCCTGTGTCGGTGACAGCCGTTTTCACGCAGCTCGGCCTGTGACCAGGCTTTCCGCTTAGTGTTTGACCAGACCCACACATTTAGTGTAATGTTAGCTGCAGAGATTTACGAATCATATTTTGCTCACATACGCGGGACTTCTTTAATATAACCAGAAGACAAGGCTGCCAGCACACAAACATAGACGTCCTGCAAAATCTCAAAATTCTCGCTGGTTCAGTTTTAGCATAAAAAATTATAAAATTTTGTTTAGTAGAAAAGTTTGAAGGCAAATACATTGGCCTCTCCTCCTAATCCTCTTATCAGCATCACCGGAAACATTAATAATCAACAAGGCATAACACTAAAATATGTTGAGGTGGGAAAATCAACTCAGTGAGCAATGTACCCAGAGGAAGACAATGAATAGTGATTGCTTTACTTCCTGTCTCAAAGTTGACATTTCAAGGCAGACTGATATTCTTTCCCGTTATTGTGTCGTTTTAACGTTCATATCGTGCAGTGTCAGTTGAAACGAGGAAATAACCTATAATATCAAGAATGATATACTATGTGCTGATTATGTTTTAGTGCAATCATAAATGCGCAATAATTATTGACCATATTCAAGTAACTGACAATAACTTGCAGGAGAAAGTACATCATTGTTACATCACCTTGAACACAGTGAATGGAGAGATGCATTTATCTCACATCAACACTGAACGCAGCTGGCCGTCCCTCAGGTGTAATCAACTTTGATGACATCAACCTTCTAAACCACTACAGTGTCACCAACAAAGCTTTGCATCGCTTTTTCTTTAACAAAGGAACTGATTTTGAAAAAATGTGTTAAAAGTCAAATTATACTAATTTACTATGATATAAATATTATTTGAAATGGCAGAATAAGGGCACCAGGGTTAATAATACTTCAACCGCCCAGGTTTGGTCTCCAATTTGCAGAAAAGCAAAGTTATACTAGAGAGGGTACAAAGAGGAGCCAAGCTTCATTTCCCTACTACACCTGCTGCCTCTGTATTTGACTGAAGAAGCTTACTGTGTAGGCAAAATGATTCAACAATAAAGATACCCAACTGTTGCGCATGTGTCTTAAATCATCAACCTGTCCATATTTTATACCATTTGTCAACTTGGACAAGTACTGCCAGCCAGTACAGTGTTTGTCTCCAAGCTTATCACCGAAAAGTTAGACTCGTCAAGACAGAGGACAGAACCTCCATTCTGATACAAGGACGTAGGATATAACCTCCACTCCGATACAAGGACGGAGGATAAAGCATCCAGTACTCAGTGCACTGAACGATCAACGTGGGCTTAGCTCTTGTTAAATAATAATAACGTAATTAACAATTTATGCACTGAACCATGTATCTCTCCAAGTACCTGTGTCTCCAGCTATCTCTCCATGTACCTGCGTTTCCAGCTCTCTCCATCTACCCTTTGTGTTTCCAGCAATCTTTCCATGTACCTGAGTTTCCAGCTATCTTTCCAGGTACCTATATATCCATCTCTCTCTCTCTCTCTCTCTCTCTCTCTCTCTCTCTCTCTCTCTCTCTCTCTCTCTCCATGTACCTGTGTCTCCATCTTTCTCGCTCCATGTGCTTATGTCTCCAGCTATCTCTCCATGAACCTATGTCTGTCAATTATGACAGACATAGGAGCTGTATTAAGCCGTTACGGCTTGATAGAGCTGCAGAGCAAAACGTTGCCACAATAAAATGCCACATTAGTTGCATCTGTGTACTTTTACCTAACAACTTGGACCCTAACGAAGCATTTGCACTCGACCACAATAAAAACCCAGGTATTAGGTTACTCTCCAGACATGGATGCTCATAAGCACAGTCGTGAGTGTTGTTCTTGTTCGCAGTGACGATACTGGATCTGCAGTAAAGAAAGACGTACGATGACAACAATGAGGCAGCAGAACTGCACTATCTTCCCGGTCCTGCTGATGTGTGTTGCAGACCTGCACTTAAATATGTGAACTGCAATTTATTCCCATTTCTGACAGTTTAACAGATCATTATAATACCCATCAACAGACCATTATACTCCTTCCCTAAAGCACTGTGCTATTCCCTTCCCAGTAATCTTGTATGAACAGTACTGCAATTATATATTCCCGTATTTTCATTATCAGTTAAATTAGTAATTGTATTCCTTATCTATACATATATTGTTTTACCCAGTATATTTTCCCTTCTTATGTAAGGCGCTGATTAAGTATGTGATAAGTGAGGTGAACAGCGATCTCGCCTTCCCCGTTCCTGGTATTACACAAAACATTAACATCCTAACCTAACCTTGCTAATATTGACGTAATATAACTTATATTAATTTATCAACCTATCAAAGACCTTGCATAAATTGCATTCCAGGTGGCCTAGAGACTGTGGGCTTTAAAGCTCTTCCATGCTAGAAATGCAGACTCTTTCAAATCGTTCCTTCTAGCAAGAGAAGCAACACTGTAGGTTGTATTGCATGAAGCACTAATCCCATGCGTAAGCCATTCAGCCCAAGGAGTGGTGGAGGCTCGATCTTCCGTCTACTGATCGTGGCACGGTCTCTGACCAGTCAAGCTGTTGGTAATAGTGTCGAGTGTAGACAAGCTTTGTAAAGTTCTGGGTCTCATCATTCTTCAGCAGTGAATAGGATGGGTGGGAGCGTGGAGGTGAGGGGTGGGGGAGACTGTGGATGAGGGAGGCTGGGGGAGAGGGAGTGACCAACCCGCAAAATAACGTGACTGTCAACACTCCTCACATACACGGCCCGAGGGGCAATATCAGACCGCAAATTGCAGAGTGAATTTGCCGCTTTCGCCCACAGCGTCGTCTTGCCTCTCTTGTCATGACTGCTGCTGCTGCTGCTGCTGCTGCTAATTGTTATAGTCAACTGGATGCGCTAAACGCGTAGGGGTGGTCCAGCGCCTTGGTAAGTGGAGGTAATCAGGTTTGATGCGAGGAAGCAGAGATTAGCTCCACTTCCTTGGTTTAAGAGCGCCTCGCCTACATGACGGCATCCCTCTGTAAGGGTGAGCAGGATTAAAGGTACATTATTTTTAGCAAGGTAGGCCTGGTCACTAAGCTAGTTTGCCTCCTGTGTGTTATGTATACCTGAGACTGGTATCGAGAGTTTTTCTAACCTCTCAGCCTGGCCTGTGCCCAGACTGTTGCTGTTCATGGTCTCGTGGCTCAAATATCCATCACAGCCTGGTTGATCTGGCCCTTGGCGGAGGTAATGATTCAGTTTCCTATTGAAAACATCTACACCTGTTCCGGTAATGTTTCTGATATCTGCCGGTAGCAGTTTAATGAACCTGGACCACGAATGTTGACACTGTTGTCTCTTTGTGCCCGCTGTGCCCCTGATTTTCATTGGATCGATTACATACTTCCTCCTGCATCTCCCATAACAGCTCGTTGTTATGGTAGTGTGTAAGTTTCGGACAAAATTCTAAAGAATCTCTTTTTTATTCCAGAGAGTACATTCCAAGTTCTTTGTGGTGTTTCCCAGTAGTTTGCTTTGTTAGTTTTATGCAGGCAGTAAACTCTCCCTCGGGACCATTTCCATCACTGATAACTCTCCCGCCTTGAACAAGGCCCTCAACACCAAACAATATTTTAAACAAGAGGCGCAAGTGATTTGAACAGTTTTGCCATTGGCATTATACCCCTTTTAAGTTTTCATTATCCACCTCATCATTTTTCTGACCTTGCGGCATCCGCCTTATTGTGTTCTTTATATAATAGGTCATCTGATATTATTATATCTAGGTCTTTTACATGTTCTTTTCGATCTATGAAATGATCTTCCTGTGTATTGTATCCTTTTGAGTTCTTCACCCTTTTCATATTTGGGCAGTTAGAATTTGTCATCAATGAACAAAAACACTCGCTGAAGCAAGTGTTTTTGTCAATGATATGATGATAAGAAACAGCAATGAAGCTAGGATTGTGCCTCAGGGCACTAAGCTTTTTACTTTGTCAAGTCTAAATGTTGCTCTGTTTACTACCACTACTCTGTGTCTTATTAAAAAAAATGAATAACCATTATTCTACTTTTCCAATTATAACTGCTGACCTTTACGGGCAATCACTCAATGAATCCTTTTAGAGAAGTAGGTGTAGATCATATCTTGCGTACTGGAATTCTTAGAAAGCCTTCGTAATTGTCATAATGATCCTGTGTTGTGACAAGCATGATCTTCCTGCTCAAAATCCATGCTGATTTGGAGTGTGCAAGTCATGCTTTTTTTCCATAAAATTTGTAATTTGGCGTCTCAACACCCACTCAAAGATATTTTTTATGATGTTTGATGTCACCGTGGTTGTTTAGATGGGGTTGTAAGAGAAGTAAATGCGAGGGTCTTGGCAAGAGGCGTGGAGTTAAAAGATCACACACAAAGTGGGATTGTCACAGCTGCTCTTTGCCGATACACTGTGCTCTTGGGAGATTCTGAAGAGAAGTTGCAGAGATTGGTGGATGAATTTGGTAGGGTGTGCAAAAGAAGAAAATTAAAGGTGAATACAGGAAAGAGTAAGGTTATGAGGATAACAAAAAGATTAGGTGATGAAAGATTGAATATCAGATTGGAGGGAGAGAGTATGGAGGAGGTGAACGTATTCAGATATTTGGGAGTGTGTCAGCGGATGGGTCTATGAAAGATGAGGTGAATCATAGAATTGATGAGGGAAAAAGAGTGAGTGGTGCACTTAGGAGTCTGTGGAGACAAAGAACTTTGTCCTTGGAGGCAAAATGTATGAGAGTATAGTTTTACCAACGCTCTTATATGGGTGTGAAGCGTGGGTGATGAATGTTGCAGCGAGGAGAAGGCTGGAGGCAGTGGAGATGTCATGTCTGAGGGCAATGTGTGGTGTGAATATAATGCATTCGTAGTTTGGAAGTTAGGAGGAGGTGCGGGATTACCAAAACTGTTGTCCAGAGGGCTGAGGAAGGGTTGTTGAGGTGGTTCGGACATGTAGAAGAATGGAGCGAAACAGAATGACTTCAAAAGTGTATCAGTCTGTAGTGGAAGGAAGGCGGGGTAGGGGTCGGCCTAGGAAGGGTTGGAGGGAGGGGGTAAAGGAGGTTTTGTGTGCGAGGGGCTTGGACTTCCAGCAGGCCGTGAGCTGTTTGATAGGAGTGAATGGAGACAAATGGTTTTTAATACTTGACGTGCTGTTGGAGTGTGAGCAAAGTAACATTTATGAAGGGATTCAGGGAAACCGGCAGGCCGGACTTGAGTCCTGGAGATGGGAAGTACAGTGCCTGCACTCTGAAGGAGGGGTGTTAATGTTGCAGTTTAAAAACTGTAGTGTAAAGCACCCTTCTGGCAAGACAGTTTTTTTCTTTTACCAGAGCTCTACTGCCTCCTTTTGTGCAGTGGAGCACTAGGTAAGCTCTCTCTCTATTTTCACCTAGATTTATACTCTTTCCCCAAACTACACTTAGTGCTCGCTAAATAAAAACTACACACCCCATTAAAAAGTGAAAGGATTAATTTTCACGGCACTTCGGAATGCTTGTCTGATTCTGACTACAAAGCACGAAACACATACAACCCCTTTCCCCACACACACAAACACTAACTCACCCACATACCCACTCACCAGAGTCAGAGTATGCCAAGAGTACTGGAAACAATACGCACAACAGCAGAGAGGTGAAGAAACTAATGAGCGATTTAGATACCTCGAAGGAAATGGGACCAGAAAATCTCTCCCCATGGGTTCTGAAAGAGGGAGAAAGAACACTATAAACTCTTAGTGACAATCTTCAACAAGCCGACTGATATAGGGCAACTACAAGAGGTGTGGAAGATAGCAGAAATAATCCCAATATTTAAGAAAGGGGACAAACAGGAAGTATTGTACAAGATAATGTCACTGACATTCATAATATTCAAGGTTATCGAGAAGATAATTAGAGTGGGTGAACTGGATAAGAGCGGGTTCATAACCAACAGTCAGCACGGTCTGGGAACCGCATTATTTCTATAACAAGGTAAAATAAGTAAAGCAAGAGAGAGTGGGCGACGGATTTACTATATTTTTGGAGTGAAAAGGGATTTTTGTTACAATATCGCACAAGAGACCAGGACAAAAGCTAGAGGAGCAGTCTGGAATAACAGGTAAAGCAATACCATGGATCAAGGAATACCTAATAGGAATGAAAAAGTCACTGTCCGTGAAGAGACCTCGGAATGGGCAAGTGAGATGAGTGGGATTCCACAAAGTTCAGAACTGGAACCGATACTATTTACTGTGTACGTGAATGACATGACATGCCAGAGGTATTCTTGTTCGCATATGATGTGAAACTAATGAGAAAAATAAAAGGAGAGGTCCAGGAAAAGCTAGACTTTAACAAGCTGCAGGATTAGTCCGATAAATGGCAAAGTTACGAAAATCAAGGAAGGGAAAATACCAGAAATGGTGTGCAAGCTCACCAGACAAAGGCTACAGCTCTCGGGGCTGAGCATAGTTCTCAGAATATCTTGTGAGGCGCACAGCTGAATAACCTCCACAGTAAATGCACGTCTGACAAATCTAAGACTAGTTTTCAGCATCTCAACAGGAAGTCATTCAAAACATTATATACGGCATATATTATATCCATCTTGCAGTACGCAGCACCAGTATTGAGCAGACATCAAGCGTGTAAAAAGTGGAAAGATAACAATAGTTTGCAACGAGACTAGCCCCGGTGATAATGGGTATAAACTATTAGAAAAGAATAAATGAGCTAAACCTAATACCTATTTACAAGGCAGGTGACAGGTCCTTGGCTTCGAACAATAGACTAATAAGCCTTTCCTCCATTGTGGGAAAGTTTATGGAATCAATAATTGCCGAAGCAATTCGTAGCCATCTTGATAGGAACAGATTGATTAATGAATCTCAACACGGTTTTACAAAGGGGCGTGCCTGTCTTACGAATTTACTAACTTTTTTCACTAAGGTGTTTGAGGAGGTAGACCATGGTAGTGAATATGACATTGTGTATATGGACTTCAGTAAGGCTTTCGATAGAGTTCCACATCAGAGGCTATTGAGGAAACTTAAGGCACACGGAATAGAAGAATTTTTTTCCTGGGTAGAGGCATGGCTGACAAATAGGAAGTAGAGTGTTTGCATAAATGGGGAGAAATCAGAATGGGGGCACGTCACAAGCAGGGTTCCGCAGGGGTCAGTGTTGGGCCCTTTGTTGTTCACAATATACATAAACGACATAGATGAGGGAGTAAATAGCGACATAAGCAAATTTGCTGATGACACCAAAATAGGCAGTCCAATTCATTCTAATGAGGACACTAGAGCGCTCCAGGATGATTTGAATACTGATGCAATGGTCGGAGAAGTGGCAGATGCAGTTTAATATAGACAAATGCAAAGTTTTAATGTTGGACAGGAAAATAACCATGCCACATATAAACTAAATAATGAAGGATTTAAGACTTCTGGTTAGCAATAATCTAAAACCAAGACAACAGTGCATTAGTGTACGCAATAAAGCTAACAGAATTCTTGGCTTCATATCTAGAAGTATAAATAATAGAAGTCCTCAGGTTGTTCTTCAACTCTATATATCCTTGGTTAGGCCTCATTTAGATTATGCTGCTCAGTTCTGGTCACCGTATTACAGAATGGACATATTGTTAGGTAAGACACATATGCAACAGTTAGGTATCTTTATTTCGAAACGTTTCGCCTACACAGTAGGCTTCTTCAGTCGAGTACAGAAAAGTTGATAGAAGCAGAAGATACTTGAAGACGATGTAATCAGTCCATCACCCTTAAAGTTTTGAGGTGGTCAGTCCCTCAGTCTGGAGAAGAGCAAAAGATACCTAACTGTTGCATATGTGTCTTACCTAACAATCTGTCGGTATTTTATACCATTTTAATGTTCAGAATGGACATAAATGCTCTGGAAAACGTACAGAGGAGGATGACAAAATTGATCCCATGTATCAGACATCTTCCCTATGAGGATAGAATGAGGGCCCTGAATCTACACTCTCTCGAATGGCGTAGAATTAGGGGGGATATGATCGAGGTGTATAAATGGAAAACAGGAATAAATAAAGGGGATGTAAGTAGCGTGCTAAAAATTTCCAGCCAAGACAGGACTCGCAGCAATGGTTTCAAGTTGGAAAATTTCAGATTCAGGAAGAATATAGCAAAGCACTGGTTTGGTAATAGAGTTGTGGATGAGTGGAACAAACTCCCCAGTAGAGTTATAGAGGCTAAAACATTGTGTAGTTTTAAAAATAGGTTAGATAAATACACGAGTGGGTGTGGGTGGGTGTGAGCTGGACCTGACTAGCTTGTGCTACTAGGTCTGATGCCGTGCTCTTTCCTTAAGTGGAAGTGACCAGACTTGGTGGGTCATTGGGCTAATCCGGGGGGGGGGGGGAAGGACATGGACCTGCTCCGCATGGGTCAGAAGGCCTGTTGCAGTGTTCCTTCTTTCTTATGTTATGTTCTTAATGACGCTGGAGGACAAGGACCAGAGGCGACATGATAATGATATACAAAATACCGGGACAGAGAGAAACAGACTGTTTAAGAGACGAAAAATAGAAACATGAGGGGAGAGCTGTTATTTAAAAACACCCAAGGGCCACAGAAATGTTAGGAAATATTTCTTCAGGTTGAGAGAGGTTAGTATGGGGAACGATCTGGACAGCGAAACGGTGCAAGCAGAATCCGTACACAGCTTTAAGAAAAGAATGACAAGGCTTACGAATCCAAGAGTGAACCCAGCAGTGACCGGATGGCCAGAAGCTGTGACTTAACCCCCTGCAACCACAACAGATGAGCAAAGTGCACACACTCACTGACAGGTGATAGCCAGAGTAAGGGAGGCTACAATAAGATAAAATAAAAATAAAATACATGTATACTTTATTTTCACAAAGAATTGTTTACAACTAGTACAAAAAAAGTGATATTATTGACATATTTTATAGGAAACCCCAGGTTATGCAGAGCATTTCGGGCAGCTAACCTTTTATCATTACATATTGACGTACAATTAAAGACGATGCAACACCTGGGTATCTTTATTACGAAGATTTTTCGCCAACCAGTGGCTTTTTCAATTCGATAAGCTTCTAGGTTTTATACACGCAGACATGCTCACATAATTACATGTAATTTACGCAGTACATTTCACTAGCAACTTAGGTGTTACTTGGTTGCTAGGAATGTTGGGGTGAGGAAGAATGGGTGGAAGGGTGGAGGTAGTGTGGTACTGGGGGGAAGGGGTGTGGGGGTCACGGGTTTGGAGTTGAAGGATGTGAGGGAAGAGGGGTTTGAAGGTCTACGGGTGTGTGGGCGCAATATGGGAGTGGAGAGGGTGTATGTGTGAAGATGGAGAGGACAAGGATGAAGATGTGGGTGTAGAGGAGAGGGAGAGGGTTTAGGTGTAGGTGAAGGATGACTGCGTGAATGTAGGTGAAGGGGGTGTGATTGTTGGTGTTAAAGCCGTGGGTGTAGGCGAAGGGAGGGGGCGTGAATGTGAGTGTAGGTGAAGTCAGAGGAAACTTCCCTAAGTATGCACAAGGTGACAATCAAATTATGACAAATTATGAGTCAGCAAAGTACACGCTTTCTCTTACATACTTCTTGGTCAATAAAAAAAATTCTAACTAGTGAGAAATCTACCTTAACAGCCAGTGTTTTTATTACGAAGAGTGGTTTTGATTACACAAGCTCCACCTATGGACGGATCAGCCATAAACGCAATTCATGAGCCATGTCAGACCCAAGAGTGTATTAGAGCAAATTTAGCACTGAGAAAGCTGAGCGAGACACATTACCTGAAGAACACAAGTCTTGCCTATTGTTGGGTAACGGAGATGTACAGTGGTGTCTTCAGTTGCATAGCACGACTCAGTGGTCACTTAAATGCAACTAGGCAATAATTTAGGAATTACTGTTAACTTACTTATTACTAAACTATACTGTCGGAGTTTACGTATCTTTACTACCAATATCAGCCACAACAATTTATTTAAAGGAGCAAAACCTTTAGCAGCACAAATTATCGACGAATTAAAACTCGTAAAATTTACTGCTCGTGGTTTACAAAAAAACACTCATCAATGAACAAGGAATTACCTTCAACGGCAGCACAAGATCTTCCTGACAATGTAATCTGAATTAAAGATTCACAATTTTCGTGGCTCTGTGCTTCACCCTCATCAAGACAATAATATATATGCGAAATTTAAATGTAATGAATTCTCTTGCGTATTCCCCTATCAATTTTATCGTTTTAAACTGATTACATTAATTGAATGACGACATATTTAAAGGAATGTTATCATTAGCATTATGTTCTGTATAAATCATTCAACGTAACGAGTGGGAGCCTCAACCCTCCCTCCAGTAACCGCAAGGAAAACAACTTAACTGTTCTGGGGAGGCGTTGAGGGTGTGATATTTTAAGTAACTTTAGACATAAAATAATCATAATACGGAAATCCTGTCGTGATGGCCTTTAAATCTTATTTTTCTTGCTATATTTTTAGTTAGGAAGACAGCAACCATCCATGGAAGCAGCATTACCGTCCTATCAGGCGTGTGTGAAACTGAAGTCTGTTGATTGTTTTGCAATCTATCCTGACTGCTGATCTTTTCTCTCTGACTCATGAACACACAAGATGGCGAGTAAATCTTACAAACTTCTACTTACATACAGCATACAATTTACTTTCCTGTTTCTTTATAGTTTCTAAACCTTAAATATTTCCTTTCCAATTCAGGAGGCCTGGTCCGAGGCCGAGCTGCGAGGGTGGTGATTCTCGGAGCCACTGAAATATTTTTAACACCAACAACGTGTTAAAATCAATATATAACTTCTGAAAACCAGATGTTTATAATGGGACATTATTTAGATTATAAAATCCTAACCATCTTCTCTAATGATGACCAACTCTCGCAATAATCGTCTGATAACGGTGAAAGTAGTTACATCTCGGTGCTGCTTCAGGTCGCCGCTTAAACAACGTTCTTTGACTAGTCTAAGCAAAAACCCTCTGACTAACCCAAGTAAATACCATGACGATGACTAAATAAAAACTCACCTTGATCAAATCAATAAAAGAAAAACAGAAGGACCAAGAATATGAAAAACTTACCTGGTCCAGAACTTGCATACTACAACCATCATACCTGCATACTACAACCATCATACCTGCATGCTACAACCATCATACATGCATGCTACAACCATACCTGCATACTACAACCATCATACCTGCATGCTACAACCATACCTGCATACTACAACCATCATACCTGCATGCTACAACCATCATACCTGCATGCTACAACCATCATACCTGCATGCTACAACCATCATACCTGCATGCTACAACCATCATACCTGCATGCTACAACCATCATACCTGCATGCTACAACCATCATACCTGCATACTACAACCATCATACCTGCATGCTACAACCATCATACCTGCATACTACAACCATCATACCTGCATGCTACAACCATCATACCTGCATGCTACAACCATCATACCTGCATGCTACAACCATCATACCTGCATGCTACAACCATCATACCTGCATGCTACAACCATCATACCTGCATGCTACAACCATCATACCTGCATGCTACAACCATCATACCTGCATACTACAACCATCATACCTGCATGCTACAATCATACCTGCATGCTACAACCATCATACCTGCATGCTACAACCATACCTGCATACTACAACCATCATATCTGCATGCTACAACCATCATACCTGCATGCTACAACCATCATACCTGCATGCTACAACCATCATACCTGCATGCTACAACCATCATACCTGCATGCTACAACCATCATACCTGCATGCTACAACCATCATACCTGCATGTTACAACCATCATACCTGCATGTTACAACCATCATACCTGCATGCTACAACCATCATACCTGCATACTACAACCATCATACCTGCATGCTACAATCATACCTGCATGCTACAATCATCATACCTGCATGCTACAACCATCATACCTGCATGCTACAACCATCATACCTGCATGCTACAACCATCATACCTGCATGCTACAACCATCATACCTGCATGCTACAACCATCATACCTGCATGCTACAACCATCATACCTGCATACTACAACCATCATACCTGCATAATACAACCATCATACCTGCATGCTACAACCATCATACCTGCATGCTACAACCATCATACTTGCATGCTACAACCATCATACCTGCATGCTACAATCATACCTGCATACTACAACCATCATACCTGCATGCTACAACCATCATACCTGCATGCTATAACCATCATACCTGCATGCTACAACCATCATACCTGCATACTACAACCATCATACCTGCATGCTACAACCATCATACCTGCATGCTACAATCATACCTGCATACTACAACCATCATACCTGCATGCTACAACCATCATACCTGCATGCTACAACCATCATACCTGCATACTACAACCATCATACCTGTATAATACAACCATCATACCTGCATACTACAACCATCATACCTGCATGCTACAACCATCATACCTGTATAATACAACCATCATACATGCATACTACAACCATCATACCTGCTTGCTACAACCATCATACCTGCATGCTACAACCATCATACCTACATACTACAACAATCATACCTGTATAATACAACCATCATACCTGCATACTACAACCATCATACCTGTATAATACAACCATCATACCTGCATACTACAACCATCATACCTACATACAACCATCATACCTGCATGCTACAACCATCATATATACATACTACAACCATCATACCTGCATACTACAACCATCATACCTGCATACTACAACCATCATACCTGCATACTACAACCATCATACCTGCATACTACAACCATCATACCTGCATGCTACAACCATCATACCTGCATACAACCATCATACCTGCATACTACAACCATCATACCTGCATACTACAACCATCATACCTGTATAATACAACCATCATACCTGCATAATACAACCATCATACCTGTATAATACAACCATCATACCTGCATACTAAAACCATCATACCTGCATGCTACAACCATCATACCTGTATAATACAACCATCATACCTGCATACTACAACCATCATACCTGTATAATACAACCATCATACCTTCATGCTTCAACCATCATACCTGTATAATACAACCATCATACCTGCATGCTACAACCATCATACCTGCATGCTACAACCATCATACCTGCATGCTACAACCATCATACCTGCATGCTACAACCATCATACCTGCATGCTACAACCATCATACCTGTATAATACAACCATCATACCTGCATACTACAACCATCATACCTGCATGCTACAACCATCATACCTGCATGCTACAACCATCATACCTGCATGCTACAACCATCATACCTGCATGCTACAACCATCATACCTGTATAATACAACCATCATACCTGTATAATACAACCATCATACCTGCATACTACAACCATCATACCTGTATAATACAACCATCATACCTGCATGCTACAACCATCATACCTGCATGCTACAACCATCATACCTGCATACTACAACCATCATACCTGCATGCTACAACCATCATACCTGTATAATACAACCATCATACCTGCATGCTACAACCATCATACCTGTTTAATACAACCATCATACCTGTATAATACAAACATCATATCTGCATACTACAACCATCATACCTGTATAATACAACCATCATACCTGCATACTACAACCATCATACCTGCATGCTACAACCATCATACCTGTATAATACAACCATCATACCTGCATGCTACAACCATCATACCTGTATAATACAACCATCATACCTGTATAATACAACCATCATACCTGCATACTACAACCATCATACCTGTATAATACAACCATCATACCTGCATACTACAACCATCATACCTGCATGCTACAACCATCATACCTGTATAATACAACCATCATACCTGCATACTACAACCATCATACCTGCATACGACAACCATCATACCTGTATAATACAACCATCATACCTGCATACTACAACCATCATACCTGCATGCTACAACCATCATACCTGTATAATACAACCATCATACCTGCATACTACAACCATCATACCTACATACTACAACCATCATACCTGCATGCTACAACCATCATACCTGCATGCTACAACCATTATACCTGCATACTACAACCATCATACCTGCATGCTACAACCATCATACCTGCATGCTACAACCATCATACCTGCATGCTACAACCATCATACCTGCATACTACAACCATCATACCTGCATACTACAACCATCATACCTGCATGATACAACCATCATACCTGCATGCTACAACCATCATACCTGAATACTACAACCATCATACCTGCATGCTACAACCATCATACCTGCATGCTACAACCATCATACCTGCATGCTACAACCATCATACCTGCATACTACAACCATCATACATACTACAACCATCATACCTGCATGCTACAACCATCATACCTGCATACTACAACCATCATACCTGCATGCTACGACCATCATACCTGCATGCTACAACCATCATACCTGCATGCTACAACCATCATACCTGCATACTACAACCATCATACCTGCATGCTACAACCATCATACCTGCATGCTACAACCATCATACCTACATACTACAACCATCATACCTGCATGCTACAACAATCATACATACATACTACAACCATCATACCTACATACTACAACCATCATACCTGCATGCTACAACCATCATACATACATACTACAACCATCATACCTGCATGCTACAACCATCATACCTGCATGCTACAACCATCATACCTGCATGCTACAACCATTATACCTGCATACTACAACCATCATACCTACATACAACCATCATACCTGCATGCTACAACCATCATACCTGCATGCTACAACCATCATACATACATACTACAACCATCATACCTACATACTACAACCATCATACCTGCATACTAAAACCATCATACCTGCATACTAAAACCATCATACTTGCATGCTACAACCATCATACCTGCATGCTACAACCATCATACCTGCATACTACAACCATCATACCTGCATGCTAGAACCATCATACCTACATACTACAACCATCATACCTGCATACTAAAACCATCATACCTGCATACTAAAACCATCATACCTGCATGCTACAACCATCATACCTGCATGCTACAACCATCATACCTGCATACTACAACCATCATACCTACATGCTACAACCATCATACCTACATACTACAACCATCATACCTGCATACTAAAACCATCATACCTGCATACTAAAACCATCATACCTGCATACTAAAACCATCATACCTGCATGCTACAACCATCATACCTGCATGCTACAACCATCATACCTGCATACTAAAACCATCATACCTGCATACTACAACCATCATACCTGCATGCTACAACCATCATACCTGCATACTAAAACCATCATACCTGCATACTAAAACCATCATACCTGCATACTAAAACCATCATACCTGCATACTAAAACCATCATACCTGCATACTAAAACCATCATACCTGCATGCTACAACCATCATACCTGCATGCTACAACCATCATAACTGCATATTACAACTATCATACCTGCATACTAAAACCATCATACCTGCATACTAAAACCATCATACCTGCATACTACAACTATCATACCTTCATACTATAATCATATCTGCAAACTACAATCATCACCTGCATACTACAAATTATACCAGCATACTACAAATCATACCTACATACTACAAATGCCTGCATACTACAATCATACCTGCATACTGCACTTATCATACCTGTAATGATGAAACATGAACCGTATTACAAAAAACAAATAAAATACGTTATGATAGAGAATAAAAACACTGAATATATAAATATATATATAAATATATATATATATATATATATATATATATATATATATATATATATGAATATATATAAATATATATATATATATATACGAATGTAGGTAGTAGGTTGGTAGACAGCAACCGCCCAGGGAGGTACTACCGTCCTGCTAAGTGAGTGCAAAACGAAAGCCTGTAATTGTTTTACATGATGATAGGATTGCTGGTGTCTTTTGTCTGTCTCATAAATATGCAAGATTACAGGTACGTCTTGCTACTTCTACTTACATTAGGTCACACTACACATACATGTACACGTTTATTTATACACACTCATCTGAGTTTTCTTTGATTTTATCTTAATAGTTCTTGGTCTTATTGCTTTTCCTTTTATATCCATGGGGAAGTGGAATAAGAATCTTTCCTCCTTAAGCCATGCGTGTTGTAGAAGTCAACTAAAATGCCGGGAACAATGGGATAGTAACCCTTTTTCCTGCAAAGATTACTAAAAAGAATAATAAGAAGAAAATTGTCAAAGTGGGAAGTCTGAATGTACGTGGATGTTGTGCAAATGATAAGAGATGACTGTGGATGTTATGAATGAGAAGAAGCTGGATGTCCTGGCTTTAAGTGCAACAAAGCTGAAGGGGGTGGGAGAGTTTCAGTGGAGAGGAATAAATGGGATTAGATCAGGGGTTTCAAACAGAGTTAGAGCTAAAGAAGGAGTACCAATAATGTTGAAGGATAAGACATGGCAGGAAAAGAGGGACTATAAATGTATTAATTCAAGGATTATGTGGAGTAAAATAAAGGTTGGATGTGAAAAGTGGGTTATAGTAAGCGTATATGCACCTGGAGAAGAGAGAAGTGTAGAGGAGAGAGAGAGATTTTGGGAAATGTTGAGTGAATGCTTGGGGAGTTTTGAACCAAGTATGAGAGTACTTGTGGTTGGGGATTTCAATGCTAAAGTGGGTAAAAATGTTGTGGAGGGAGTAGTAGATAAATTTGGGGTGCCAGGGGTAAATGTAAATGGGGAGCCTTTAATTGAGCTATGTGTAGAAAGAAGTTTGGTAATAATACATATTTTATAAAAAAGAGGATAAATAAATATACAAGGTATGATGTAGCACGTAATGAAAGTAGTTTGTTAGATTATGTATTGGTGGACAAACGGTTGACGGGTAGGCTCCAGGATGTACATGTTTATAGAGGGGCAACTGATACATCGGATCATTATTTAGTTGTAGCTACAGTTAGAGTAAGAGGTAGAAGGGACAAGAGGAAGGTGGCAACAACAAGTAGGAGGGAAGTGAAAGTGTATAAACTAAGGGAGGAGGAAGTTCGGGTGAGATATAAGCGACTATTGGCAGAAAGGTGGGCTAGTGCAAAGATGAGTAGTGGGGGGGGGGGAGGTTGAAGAGGGTTGGACGAGTTTTAAAAATGCAGTATTAGAATGTGGGGCAGAAGTTTGTGGTTATAGGAGGGTGGGGGCAGGAGGAAAGAAGAGTGATTGGTGGAATGATGAAGTAAAGGGTGTGATAAAAGAGAAAAAGGTAGCTTATGAGAGGTTTTTACAAAGCAGAAGTGTTATAAGAAGAGTAGAGTATATGGAGAGTAAAAGAAAGGTGAAGAGAGTGGTGAGAGAGTGCAAAAGGAGAGCAGATGATAGAATGGGAGAGGCACTGTCAAGAAATTTTAATGAAAATAAGAAAAAAAATTGGAGTTAAACAAGTTAAGAAAGCCTAGGGAAAGTATGGATTTGTCAGTTAAAAACAGAGTAGGGGAGTTAGTAGATGGGGAGAGGGAGGTATTAGGTAGATGGCGAGAATATTTTGAGGAACTTTTAAATGTTGAGGAAGAAAGGGAGGCGGTAATTTCATGCACTGGCCAGGGAGGTATACCATCTTTTAGGAGTGAAGAAGAGCAGAATGTAAGTGTGGGGGAGGTACGTGAGGCATTACGTAGAATGAAAGGGGGTAAAGCAGCTGGAACTGATGGGGTCATGACAGAAATGTTAAAAGCAGGGGGGGGGGAATATAGTGTTGGAGTGGTTGGTACTTTTGTTTAATAAATGTATGAAAGAGGGGAAGGTACCTAGGGATTGGCGGAGAGCATGTATAGTCCCTTTATATAAAGGGAAGGGGGACAAAAGAGATTGAAAAAATTATAGAGGAATAAGTTTACTGAGTATACCAGGAAAAGTGTACGGTAGGGTTATAATTGAAAAAAGGTAAGACAGAATGTAGGATTGCAGATGAGCAAGGAGGTTTCAGAGTGGGTAGGGGATGTGTAGATCAAGTTTTTACATTGAAACATATATGTGAACAGCATTTAAAGGTAGGGAAGTTTTTATTGCATTTATGGATTTAGAAAAGGCATATGACAGAGTGGATAGGGGAGCAATGTGGCAAATGTTGCAAGTATATGGAATAGGTGGTAAGTTACTAAATGCTGTAAAGAGTTTTTATGAGGAGAGTGAGGCTCAGGTTAGGGTGTGTAGAAGAGAGGGAGACTATTTCCCGGTAAAAGTAGGTCTTAGACAGGGATGTGTAATGTCACCATGTTGTTTAATATATTTATAGATGGGGATGTAAAAGAAGTAAATGCTAGGGTGTTCGGGAGAGGGGTGGGATTAAATTATGGGGAATCAAATACAAAATGGGAATTGACACAGTTACTTTTTGCTGATGATACTGTGCTTATGGGAGATTCTAAAGAAAAATTGCAAAGGTTAGTGGATGAGTTTGGGAGTGTGTGTAAAGGTAGAAAGTTGAAAGTGAACATAGAAAAGAGTAAGGTGATGAGGGTATCAAATGATTTAGATAAAGAAAAACTGGATATCAAATTGGGGAGGAGGAGTATGGAAGAAGTGAATGTTTTCAGATACTAGGGGAGTTGACGTGTCGGCGGATGGATTTATGAAGGATGAGGTTAATCATAGAATTGATGAGGGAAAAAAGGCAAGTGGTGCGTTGAGGTATATGTGGAGTCAAAAAACATTATCTATGGAGGCAAAGAAGGGAATGTATGAAAGTATAGTAGTACCAACACTCTTATATGGGTGTGAAGCTTGGGTGGTAAATGCAGCAGCGAGGAGACGGTTGGAGGCAGTGGAGATGTCCTGTCTAAGGGCAATGTGTGGTGTAAATATTATGCAGAAAATTCGGAGTGTGGAAATTAGGAGAAGGTGTGGAGTTAATAAAAGTATTAGTCAGAGGGTTGAAGAGGGGTTGTTGAGGTGGTTTGGTCATTTTAGAGAGAATGGATCAAAGTAGAATGCCATGGAGAGCATTTAAATCTGTAGAAGGAAGGCGGGGTAGGGGTCGTATTCGAAAAGGTTGCAAGAAAGGGGTAAGGGAGGTTTTGTGGGCGAGGGGCTTGGACTTCCAGCAGGCGTGCATGAGCGTGTTCGATAGGAGTGAATGGAGACGAATGGTATTTGGGACCTGACGATCTGTTGGAGTGTGAGCAGGGTAATATTTAGTGAAGGTATTCTGGGAAACCGATTATTTTTATATAGCCGGACTTGAGTCCTGGAAATGGGAAGTACAATGCATGCACTCTAAAGGAGGGGTTTCGGGATATTAGCAGTTTGGAGGGATATGTTGTGTATCTTTATACGTATATGCTTCTAAACTGTTCCGAGCACCTCTGCAAAAACAGTGATTATGTGTGAGGTGAAAGTGTTGAATGATGAAAGTATTTTCTTTTTTTTGGATTTTCTTTCTTTTTGGGTCACCCTGCCTCGGTGGGAGACGGCCGACTTGCTGGAAAAAAAATTATATATATATATATATATATATATATATATATATATATATATATATATATATATATATATATATATATATATAAAGTGTCGGGCCGAATAGGTAAAACTTACGATTTTGGCTTAAATAGCAAAGCTCTTCTTGCCGAATAAGGCAAGCGAAAATTTGTATATGCAATAATTTCGCAAAAATCATTCTGAAGAAAAAAAATATATTTCGATGTGTTTGTTAATTATTAAATTATCGTAAATTTATCTAAAATATATTTAGCTGGATTAGGCTACATTAAACTGCACTTGTTATAATAAGATTAGGTAAGTTTCCCTAGGTTCTTTTCGTACAAAATCATTAATTTTAATATTAATATAAATGAAAAATATATCTTTAAACGTATAAGAGAATTTTTTTTAGAAAGGACTTAATTTTAAATGAGTTCTTGCATCAAGAGCGTGTGTGTTCGGGTCACAAGGTAAACTTACGTATTTCACAATTAGAATGATGACAACTTCTTCTGAAATTGTATTTTGTAACGAAGTTATTCCATAAACATGTAACTTCACTAATTTATGAATTTATGAGAAATATATACGAGAGCTCACTGGGCAATAATAACCAATAACAGTTCGAAACATAATTGACCCCGAGGCATGGACTCAGATCAATCTCCTGACGTTGAAATAAATCACTAGACGAATAAGATCTGTTAAGAAACACAAAGTATGTAGATGTTCTAATAATTATCTTTTACCTTGACGAATGAGACACTTGTGTATCTTAGTAACGAAGTGTTGCATAAGTGTCTGAGTCATTAACTTGTCAGTTTTCTGAACTATTTATCTACGACATTTTTCACCTTGCCAGGATGAATAACGTAAAACTGACTGCCTTTTCAAACTCATATGATATTTAAAATATTAAGACAAATTTTAAAGTTTAATTTTCAATGTATATCACGTAAAACTGGCAATAGCCCCATTAACAATATATTGTGACAAGGATTCATTCTAGAAAAGTTCATGTTGTTTTCTACGTTTAACCAAACAACGGGTAAATAGCTGTTTTGGAACCCCGGAATTTGCTGACCTCACATGACTTCCTAAAGACCCAGTGCTTTATCAATCAAGCTTGTTATTAATTTGTTTAAATGACAATATTTTTTATGAGAAGCGTGACATGTATCAAAGAGAATATATATTCAATACAAGAGGTAATAAGAGAGTTGAAGTCGCCTCTCTCCTGGAACTCAATCACGTAACACTTACAATATTATTGGCTCCTAATACCAATAATAAAACTCAGACTTACGACAGATGATAGGTATTTTTAGTAGCTCACGTGATACACACCCATAAGAAAGCTCGCGCACGACGGACGCGAACTGTGAGAAAATTAAACTCAGAGGCATTAACTAAATAAACCTGTGGTTTTCTCCGCATGATGGAGTTGCTCGTAGGAAATGATGTCAGGGTTGCAAGTCGTCATGAACTCATTCCTGGCACGTGACGGTGGAGGCCCATACTGTAGGTGCTCAATCCTCTTCTACATACGCTTTGCAGCAAATTTCTCGATTTACGTTATTTAGATTAAGTTTCGTTGGGTTAAATTAACTATAACATACCACAACGACAATAAGTGAAATAGACGAGTGACAAAAATTCCAGATATCCATTTGACTGTCATAATAAATGATATACTCTCTCTTAAGAGGATGGACTGGTACACTTCGAGGAGGAAAGGTGATTGTTAAGTTGAAACATATTATCCAGATTGATAGGTTAAAACTTTCTTTTTCAGATGTAAGAGGTAGATAGTTGGCACTTAAAGCAACTTTTGAAACTAATTTTTCAAGTTATTTAGGATAGGTCAGATTATCATTAATTCCTAATCAGCATTTGTGGGTATTATAAGTGTAACAACAGACAAGATTAAACTCGTATTTACGCTACGTATTGTCTGTCGAAAATCCTACTTATGCAAGTTTAACAACCAATGAATCAAAGGACGGTGGTGACAGACAACTGCAGACACAAACCCCATTAACCATCTCAGATTCATCAGTGACGCAACATTTCTTCTTGGTGACTGAAGTTCTTTAATCTCAACAAAATATACATATTACTTTATCCCTTCAACTACTTTAAGGATGCTGTCCAAGGACTCATTAATTTTAAAACTGCATTTAATGAAGCGCTAAACCCATGCGAGTAAAGGCTCGATCCACCATCCCCAGACAGTGAGCAGACTATCGGCCATCGAAGCCATTAAAACTTATGCGAAATTAATCTCAGAAACTATCAACGATTTATTTAAGACACATTAAGCTTGGTTTCACAGGGAACTATGTAAACGATGTCCACATGAACACACGATTAGGTAACAGCTGCTAGATAACGTAGGACAAAACAGTGTTCCCATCACGTTAATGAACGTTGAAACTGAGGTAGTTACATAAAAGATGGTTATATGTACCATGAGGTACTAAACCCGTAAAGGTCACACAACAATAATCTTTGATCCGAGCATAGTAGCTCCAATTCTTCGGACCAAGAGCCCTTTACTAGTATTAAGGCACACCAGTTTAAAGGGCACAAAAGTTGAATGTATCGTGATTGTATATGAAACAAGAAACCAAAATTGACACAACACACTAATACAGAGCAACTGAAAATATAAATTGTGTTTTGACTTGCACGTCTTCAAATGAAGAGCTGCAGCCTAGCTAGGCTCAGTGAGGGCTGACAAGCTGGAGCTTGACTAGCCAGCTCGGTGAAGGCTGAGAAGCTGGTGCTTGACTAGCCGGCTCGGTGAAGGCTGAGAAGCTGGTGCTTGACTAGGCTCGGTGAAGACTGAAAGGATGCAGCTTGATTAGGCTCGGAGAAAGCTGGCCTGCCTACATTCAAACTGATAACTCATCATAAGCCCCAACAATAACACTGAATTTCCGCCTCTGTGTACGTGAGAGATACTATACTGTACATATCATTGCTGGTGCTGCAGGTAACTAGATTTGCATGCACTCTGCAGCGCCAAAGATCTTACATAATTTTTGTAACGTAAAATTAATTGCAGTGTCCACGTGCCAGAGGTTAAAAAAACACTTTTATACAAGACACACTTAGAATATATACATTTTAATGCAATTAAAAGTGAGAAACCAATGGTCAGAAACATGCAACACAGATGAATTATATATATATATATATATATATATATATATATATATATATATATATATATATATATATTGTCGTATATATATAGGTAATAATATATTGTCGTGCCGAATAGGTAAAACTTGGTTTAAATAGCAACGTTCTTCTTGCCAAATAAGGCAAGCTAAAATTTGTGTATGCAATAATTTCTCAAAAATCATTCTGAACCTAACGAAAAAATATATCTCACTGTTTGTTTATTATTAAATTATTGTAAACTTATTTAAAATATATTTAGCTGGATTAGGCTAAATTAAATTGCGCTTGTTATAATAAGGTTGGGTAAGTTCTCTAAAGTTCTTTTGGTACAAAATTATTAATTTTTACAGCCTAGGCAGCAGGTTTGCAAGCATTCTTTAAGGACATGATAACTTGCTGTTCGAGCTTCCACAAAACACTCCGAGGTGTTACAAGTGTGAGTGAGTGAGAATGGAGAAGATAGAGATGTTCGTGGTAGTAGCAGCTGGTGAGAAATAGTTAAGTAAGGCTCAAGCGGAGACCATTTGTGTCTAGATTGGGTGTTGGAATGTGCGATTTTGTAGCATTTGCAGTAATGACGGCTCGCTTGAGTTGTACATGTGACATGTACATGTGATTAGTGTGATTTCAACGATATTTCTTGAGAATACATTTTGCGCAAGTGTCTGAAGGTTTCCCAGATGATGATATGGTGGCTTTGGCGTATATATTGGATTATGGATAAGTTGTCCTAGGTAACTGCCTCATGTTCCCGCCTGTCTGGGGTTAAAAGCATTTTATTATTTACAAGATATTTCATAAATCCCTGATGTGTATATGTATGGGAAAGCCTAAGGTCAGAAACTGTGTTGTCCAATGGATGGAAAACAATGAGGTCAGTGTTGTCAGATGGATTGACGACCTTAAGGTGGGACACATTGTGTCAGACGGATAAAAGATATTAAGGTGGGACACAAATCCAGACAGAGGGAAAATATCAAGGTGGGACACTGTGTCAGACGGACTTACTAACCGAAGAACAGGCAGTGTTGTCATAATACCCTAAACTCAACACACAATGCTGTCAGACGGACGGAAAAATAAGCGGAAGCAGACATAAACCTCAAAGCGCTACTGTACTGCCCCATCTTGTTTTTACACTAATAACATGGATGAGAGGATCCGCCGAGAACAATGCGAGGTGCAACGTAACGCAACACAGCACAACACGGACACACACATTTTATGTGCATGGTATAATTAAAATATATATATATATATAATATATATATATATATAATTTTTTAGGTACCACCTCTATAGCTGGAATGGGGACCCTCATCCTCAGAGAAGACAATAAACGTACCTCAGGGAAAACTCAAGGTTCTCCCCCGGAGCTGTTTGAATATTTTCTTCTCCTACCACCCCCTATATATTTTATATTCTATGTGAACATTTATTGATAAACAGAATACATGTGCAGAAAAACACAAACATGAATACAATGGTACAATGTATTAAAGATCATGAATTTCCTCCAGTTCCTCCGAAGCCGGACGCGAGCCAAGTATGCAGCAAGCATTTCCCCTCTGGATGGCTACGCTGAGGCGCTGGAACATGAAAGTGGCTGCCCTTGGGTACCTGGTGGTGTCGGTGAGTCTGGAACCCAATTCTTTGAGGAAACATGTGGCATTTTTTCCCAATGATCCCAAGGTCTCTGATCCCACTGGGACAAACTGATACTGTTGGCTTAAGTCCCTGTACTTGCTGATCTTGTACTCCTCCCTGAGGTCAGCAGCTCCTCCCTGTCGCCCAACAATGTGATGGATGTAGGTGTCAGTCAGTGTGGACACACAGGTATAGTCCCATGCTAAGAGCTTGCCGTTCTTCCAAGGATAGACGGTGATCCCGTCGGGGCGGTTTGCTGGGTTGTGGGTATTGTTGGCTGCTAGTGATCGGGGCTCCCTCTCGGCTGGGCATCCAGCTGTAGCAAGGGTTCTCTTTATGATGTTTATGATATATATATATATATATATATATATATATATATATATATATATATATATATATATATATATATATATATATATGCGCCAAATAGATACAACTGGTCAATTAGCAAGAACTTATTTAAAATTAAATCCTTTCTAAAAATTTTCTTATACGTATAAAGATATATTTTTTCATTTATGTTAATATAAAACTTAATAATTTTATACCAAAAGAACCTTAGAAAACTTACCTACCCTTATTATATAACAAGCTCAATTTAATTTAGCCTAATCCAACTAAATATATTTTAGTTAAGTTTGCTATAATTTAATAATAAACAAACACTGAAATATGTTTATTTCGTTAATTTCAGAATAAATTTTTGTGAAATTATTGCATACACAAATTTTAGCTTGCCCTATTCGGCAACAAGTGCGTTGCTATTTAAGAGAAAATAGCAAGTTTTACGTACTCGGCACGGCATACGTATATGAAATATATTTCATTGTGTTTATTATTAAATTATTGTAAACTTATGTAAAATATATTTAGTTGGATTAGGCTAAATTAAACTGCGCTTGTTATAATAAGGTTAGGTAAGTTTTCTAAGGTGTTCTTGCTAACTGACCAATTTTATCTATTCGGCACGACATCATATATATAATATATATATATATATATATATATATATATATATATATATATAATATATATATATATATATATATATATATAAAAGCAACAAAATAATAAATGCTTAATTATCACAAATATTAACTCGCGTCCTTTGTTTACAAAATATTTTAACCGATATGAAAACGAAGATTTGGCTATGCGACTTACTCCAATTCTTTTAATATATATTATTTATATTTAATGTTAAATCTGTCAAAAATATTTCAAACTTGTTTCCATTAATGGTGAAAATTACATTCCAAACAACGTGCATTTTCTCTTAAACAAATTAATGCAGTTTACTGACAGACTAACAATACCTGTCATACTAAAACAAACCAACAAAATATAAGAAAATTAAACACAGCGTTAATCAGATGCGCTTCCGTTAAAAAGAAGGAAAAAAAAACAGGGATAATTTTGGCAGCTAGATACAAATAATAGTGTGGCAGCCACAGACATTCTCGTTTAGAAATAATGACGTGACATTCATAGCCTTATAATTGCCATAATTTGTTTAATGTACGAACACAGACAGGGCGCCAGTCGAGAGAAAATGGGTGCGGGGTCTCTAACAGTTTCCTGGAGAAAATAATTAAGAAATTAGGAAATGGGCATAATAGAGATAGTGATTCTACCCTAGGTTAATCCTTCATAGCGAGGACAGAAGCTTTGACGTATAACACTTAAATTATAGGAATAATTGTGGTAATCTGCCGCAGGTAAATACAAAGTCAACTACACAGCGAAAAAATATCGTTTGAGGTTTTCCTCTGGCGGAATCTGTGATGGAAATCCCAATTACACAATAACGATCATTAGAGGGAGAATGATAATGAGGCAGAATGACACGTCAAAGACAAAGTAATTAATCAGTTGGTGTGGCTTAACCCACCGACAGTGTGGCGTCACCCACCGACGCTGTGGCGGCGTCACCCACCGACACTGTGGCGGCGTAACCCACCGACACTGTGGCGTCACCATCTGTACAAGAAAAGATCCCTAATGATTCTGTCTCCCGCCGTACCTCCCACCCTCCTTCCTTCCCTCCTTCCCTCATTCCTACACTCTCTACATCTTGTCGCTTATCACAAAATATTCTACGGTAACTAAACAAGTCATTTCGATCGCTGAAGGAGTTAAGATGATAACTATACAATTAAGCAAACAGGCAACCAATCTGCCAACCTATCAACCAGCCAATCAACCAACCAGTCAGCCGTTAATCAGCATGGTATTAAACGAAAGTAGTATGAACGTTTCAGACCACTAGCTCATCTAAGCAACCACTCCCAGAACCAAGCACCTAGCAACTCAACCACCACCACTACTAACACAACCCCTACCAATCACAACCACCTCAGCACTAATCACAATCACCATACTCTACCATCACAACTACCACACACAGCCACTAATTATCACCACCCCCACAGCTGCCGACGCCACTACCACCCTATACCATCACCACTCATCGTCACCACCAGTACCAACCATCACCACCCCCACAAACAGTCCATCGGTGTAGTGGGGTTAGGTTGTGGGGCTACATGGTGAGGTTGGGGGAGAAGTGAGGGAAGGTAGGAGGAACGACCACCTGCTTATCACCTAACTTTCGTGCCAACACAAAAGAAGCATTTAAGTAAATTTGAGCCCAGAGTTGGTGGTGGTCATTAAGGAACTCTCAGGAGACTTGCATGAAGCCCGCACCTCGCAACAACGCATCGTGCACTAGAAAGTGCTTTCCAGTGTGGCAAGCACGCACCACCAGACGGACGCTCCACCAGCGCACGGACGATCCACCAACTCACGGACGTACGCACCACTAACTCACGTACGCACCAACGCACACTAAGATTTATTATGAATGAAATTTCCCTAGATAAATAACTTATTCCATTTGCAGACTAGATCTAATAATGTTTAATTTATTCGACATCATTTGCAAACCTTATTATTTAGTTGCACAATTCTCCGGTATAAAAAAATATCGTTTATTATTGTTACAGATCTTGGAAGTCCCTCGTAACCACTACTGCTGGTGTGTGTGTGTGTGTGTGTGTGTGTGTGTGTGTGTGTGTGTGTGTGTGTGTGTGTGTGTGTGTGTGTGTGTGTGTGTGTGTGTGTGTGTTCCTCTAAGTCACTCACTGGACAAAGAATGTGATGCTATTACTACTAGAAGTATCGATATCGGCAAAATATGGGTATCGTCTCTCACACACACACACACACACACACACACACACACACACACACACACACACACACACACGTACGTACGTCAAGAAACTGGAGAAAGTGCAGAGGTTTGCAACGAGACTAGTCCCGAAGCTAAAGACTGTGTCATGAGGAGATTAATAAGGGCGCTAAACCTGATAACATTAGAGGACAGACAGGCAAGGGGTGATGATAACTACGTAAAAATCCTAAGAGGAACTGACTGGGTGGACAGGGACAGCATGTTTGAGAGGCGGGAAATGGGAACGAGGGAATAGTTGGTAGATGAAAGCATACTAGAAACAGGGACGTTAGGAAGTATTTCTTCAACCTTAAAGTTTGGAAGCGGAACGACCTGGACAGCAGAGTGGTAAAGGCACAATCCATACATGGCTTTAAGAAGAGATACGATGCGGCTCCCTAAGCTAGAAGAGAGTGAACTCAGTAGCGGCCACCAAAAAGGCAAGGCCAGGAGTGGAGACTCGACCCCTGCAACTAAATTGGCGAGTACCTTTACAAACAAGTCGGTGAGTACTCTCTCTCTCTCACACACACACACACACACACACACACACACACACACACACACAATGATTTTTTTTTTTTTTCAAAAAATGATAGAACATACGTAAATGGGAACACCAGGAACACAGCTCTGCTCCTGTACTAACAAACATACAATTCTAGAGTAACCTAAAAATTCGTAGCTACCAAAAAGAAAAAATACTGAACTTTAAATATGCAAATCTTGTTGTCAAATATTTATTTTGCATAAAAGCATACATAGCAACCTGTCTTAGATTTAACTTCTTTGCCTCTGTTTCCACAGATGCACTGAGGTATCTGTGGAGACAAAGAACTATCTATGGAGGCAAAGAAGAGAATATACTAGAATACAGTGGTACCAACACTGTTGTATAGATGTGAAACATGTATTTTAAGCATTGCAGTGAGAAGGCTGGAGGCAGAAGAAATATTGTGCTTGAGGCCAATTTGGGGTGTGGATATTATGCAAAGAAATCGGAATTTGGAGATTAGGTGTGGAGTTACCAAAAGCATTATTCAGAGGGCTGAGGAGGTTTGGACATTTAGCGAGGATAGAGATAAATAGGATGACTAGGAGAGCGTATAAATCTGGGACTGAAGGAGGGGTAGGGACGGGGTAAAGGTGATTTTGAGTGCTATGGGCTTGAACAGGAGTGGAGGCAAATGGGCTTTATGATTTGACGTGCTGTTGGAGTGTAAGCAAGATACCTTAAAATTTATTAAGAGATTCAAGGAAACCGGTTAGCCGCACTTAGAGTCCTGGAGGTAGGATGCAGTGCCTGAACTCTGAAGGAGGGGTATAGATGTTGCGGTTTGGAGGGTCATTTGAACCGTGACGTCTGCGCCCTTCTAGCAAGACAGTGATTGAATGGGTGACAGTGAAAGTGTTGGCGTCCCTGTCAGGTGACCCTACCTAGCTGAGAGACGTAGGAGTCTTAAAAATTATTATAAATTTGAATAACTGTATTTCACTGCAGAAGTAGTAATAGTAGCCGAATTAGTAGTAGTAGTAGTCGAATTAGTAGTAGCAGTCGAATTAGTAGTAGTAGTCGAAGTAGTAGTAATATCCGTAGCAACAGTAGCTGTAGCAAAAGAAAATTTAAAATTGTCATCGCTGAGGAAAACAAAAACGCATACCACACATGCGTACACGCGTGAATATTTTTTTTTTTATTGTTGCCAGTCACATCAAGCGCCATTTAACACACGGACGCGTCACAGTCACTCCTACATGCAATATAATATTCCAGCAGTGACACACACACAACAAGGTTACTACTATGAGCGCACAAGCACAATTGCTCGTGAATTTACGCCAACTGTATAGAGGCAATAAAGTACAGACCCGAGTCTCTGACATGGATAATGTCCAAAGTTCTGAAAGTCAGGCAGAGAACTTAAATAAAGAAAACCCGTATTGATTCAAGAATGATTAGGCTTGTCTTTCAAACTTGCTAGAGTTCTACGGCAATACCAAAAAAATAGAGTTTGCCTCGCGCTCAACAGACAGAGGATCGAGCCTCCACCACGTCTTGCGCTGAATGTCCTACTATGGGTTTAGCGCTAAACATGTATTATTATTATTATTATTATTATTATTATTATTACCAGGAGAAAAGGTGAATTAACTACTGAGGGAGACGGCTACTTCAAATACAACGGAATCAGACAATGTGTCACCTTGGGTTCAGATGAAGAAAGCAAATCACTCAGAGCTGCTACCTAAAATATATAAGTCAATGAATAGAGGACAATTGCTAGATATGTGAATGTTGCAGTAATATTTATATAAAAACAAAACGAGCAGACAGTATTAAACTACAGGGACGGTTGCTGACATGCTTGCCACGTAGGGGTAACGGAGGAGATACTCTGAAGGTAACCAATAGTTGACTACCTAAAGTGCAACACGGGTTCACAGACAGTAAATCCTTTCTCACAAAACTGAATGAGTTCCACGAGTCTCCTACAGTAGACTGGGTCAAAAATTAAAGGAGCAGGAGTCATTAGAATGGGCAGGTGTGACAGGTAGGGTCGCACAAGGATCAGTTCTGGGACCAGTACTGTTTCTGGTGTGTGTATGAACTACGTACTGAAACCGATGCAAAATCAAGTAAAGGCTACAACCTTAAGTGGACCAAGAGTTTATTGAAATTCAACTCTTCAAATGAAGGGTTATGAAAACTGAGAAATGGAAAATACCTGAAATCGAGTACAAGCTCTGGGGACAGAGGCTGAAAACCTCGCTAAAAAAAAATAAAAAATCTAGGGCAAGAATAGTGCCGAGTATGTCACCATAGGCACACAACAGGCGAATAACCTATGCAACGAATGTACGTTTGGCAAATCGAAAACTGGCTTTTTCATTTAAAGTCATTCACGACCCAGTAAAACTTGTGTTAGGTCCAACTCTGAGTAAGCAGCATCACCTGGAAACCACACCTGACAACGAACGTCAAGAAACTAGAGGAATGTAGGGGTTTGCGAAAAAGGATAGTCTTTGAGTTGATGGAAACAAAGTACGAGTGACTAGAGGAACTGAACCGGACAGGGGGAACAGGGCAGACATGATATTCAAGGACTTTGAGTGTGAATAAGGATAGTGTGTTTGACAGGCACAGGTGAGTCGCAGAGATGGCAGGAAGTATTTCTAGAGCCTCAGGGTGGTTCAAGAAGGGGAAAGATATCAGCTAAGTGGTGAAGAAGAGTCCTTACAGCTTTAAGAATACATGTGATAGGGACACGAGGCAGTTGGGAAGTCAACACAGTAGCGGACATTTAAAAGATAAACCAGGAGCTGAGACTACTACCCTTGCAACCACAAACACAAGACTACATTCTACAAGATTGATGGACTGAACACATCGACTCCAGGCTGAGGGACTGATTACCTCACACTCCTCCTCTCCTTACGCCTTCCTCTTTGTATTGGACTGATGAAGCCACTGTGTGGCGAAACGTTTCCTGAATAAAGATTCCCATATGCTGCATAAGTGTCTTAATCTTCAACTTGTCGGTTTTTCAAACCATTCATCACAACCACAAACAGTTGAGTACATGCACGTGTGAGTATGTGTGTGATCAACTGCACACACAAAGCACGACGCATGTCGCCAAATTTTTGCATTTAGCAAAACTGGGTACAAAAGTGTGCTGCTACCCTGACCTATATGATAGCTACAAAGTGGGAACAAAATCAAGTTATATTTCCCTGTAATATTTCATCACAGGATGAATTTCATACACGGTCTTGAAATCTTAGAACTTGAACGGGGAGACTTCATTAAGTATTCCATAAAGGTTAATCAGCTACGGGACCTTCAATGGTTTAGTTTAGAAGAGATGGAGTGACTATTACTTGGTAATTAGTATCTCTCACAATGGCGTATCTCTCTCTCTCTCTCTCACACACACACACACACACACACACACAAAGAACCAAGAGTCAGGTGGAAGGGCAAGCACACCTTACAGAAACACCCGCGGAAGGACTCCAACCACAACCCCAAAGCAACTGACCAATCTAAACCAAAACCCACACACTGTTCCCTCTGCCCACACCCTCCAAGTCACAAACCCCACCCCTACAGTGGCCCCCCTCGGGGCACAATGCCCCCACACCCTCATCACAAACCCCACCCACACTGCAAACCCCCATAGGCCCCCTCCAGGAGTTTTATGATAAAGTAACAGAAGTAAGAGACGAGAGAGGGGTGCGTTGATTGCATCTTCTTGGACTGAAAGATGGCCTTCGACACAGTTCCTCACAAGAGATTAGTGCAGAAACTAGAGAATCAGGCGGTATAACGGGAAGGGTACTTCAATGGATCAGAGAATACCTGACAGGGAGGCAACAACGAGTCATGGTACGTGATAAGTTATCACAGTGGGCACCTGTGACGAGCGGGGTCCCACAGGAGTCGGTCCTAGGACCAGTGTTATTTTTGCTATATGCGAATGACATGATGGAAGGGATAGACTCAGAGATGCCCCTGTTTGCAGATGATGTGAAGTTAATGAGGATAATTAAATTAGATGAGGATCAGGCAGGCGTTCAAAGAGACCTGGACAGGCTGGACACGTGGTCCAGCAACTGGCTTCTCGAATTTAACCCTGCCAAATGCAAAGTCATGAAGATCGGAGAAGGGCAAAGAAGACCGCAGACAGAGTATAGGCTAGGTGGCCAACGACTGCAAACCTCGCTCAAGGAGAAAGATCTTGGGATGGCCATAACACCGAGCATGTCTCCGGAAGCACACATCAACCAGATAACTGCTGCAGCATATGGGCGCCTGGCAAACCTGAGATTAGCATTCCGATACCTAAATAAGGAATCTTTCAAGACACTGTACACCGTGTACGTCAGGCCAATACTGGAGTATGCAGCACCAGTTTGGAACCCGCACCAGGTCAAGCACGTTAATAAATTAGAGAAAGTGCAAAGGTTTCGACAAGGTTAGTTCCAGAGCTAAGGGGAATGTCCTATGAAGAAAGGTTGAGGGAAATCGGCCTGACGACACTGGAGGACAGGAGGGATAGGGGAGACATGATAACGACATACAAAATACTGCGAGGAATAGACAAAGTGGACAGAGACAAGATGTTCCAGAGATGAGACACAGAAACAAAGGGTCACTCTTGGAAGCTGAAGACTCAGATGAGTCACAGGGATGTTAGGAAGCAGTAGAGTGGCGAGCGATGTAGTGGAGGCAGGAACCATACATAGCTTTAAGACGAGGTATGATAAAACTCATGGAGCAGGGAGAGAAAGGACCTATTAGCGTTCAGTGAAGAGGCGGGGCCAGGAGCTAAGTCTCGACCCCTGCAACAACAATTAGGCGAGTACAATTCGGTGAGTACACACACACACACACACACACACACACACAAGGAACAGTTGTTAAATGTAATTAGAAATGGGGAAAAATATTTCTTATCTGCACATGAGAAATATGAGGGAGAGGGGTGTGAGGAATGGGAGTTAACGTATAAAGAAAACGAGGACTGTGAGATACTGTTACACAGGTGACCTCCACCTCCAGGAACTGAGTTACATGGCCGACCAAACCACCTCGTTCATAGTTGGAAATTTATCCAACCCACCCTACACCCCATTCTTCCCTTCCTTGTCTACGTCAGATATTCAGCTCCCTTCTCATTTTTTTTTTTTTTACTTTTCTTCTGCCTTCCTCCTTCCCTTATTCGTTCATTCTTTTACACTCATTCACTCTCTCTCTCTCTCTCTCTCTCTCTCTCTCTCTCTCTCACACACACACACACAGTAAAAACAGTAGGAGCATACATGATGCCACTGGAGGAAACATGAACGTAAGTTCTGTTTCTGAAATCTTCCACCAGGGCCACGGTTCGACCCCATCCATTGTTTATTCATTGAATATATATATATTTATATTATATATATATATATATCTGTATATTATATATATATATATATATATATATATATTTTTATTATATATATATATATATATATATATAAATATATGTATATTATATATATGTATATTTTATATATATATATATATATATATATATAAATGTATATTATATATAAATATGTATATTTTATATATATATATATATAAATGTATATTATATATATATATGTATATTATATATATATATGTATATTATATATATATATATATATATATGTATATTATATATATATATTATATTATATACATATATATATATATATATGTATATTATATATATAATGTGTATATTATATATATATATATATGTATATTATATTATATATATATATATGTATATTATATATATATATATATATGTATATTATATATATATATATATATGTATATATTATATATAATATATATATATATATATATATATATATATATATATATATATTATATATATATATATATATATATATATATTATATATATATATATATATATATGTATATTATATATATATGTATATTATATATATATGTATATTATATATATGTGTATATATATATATATATATATATGTATATATATATGTATATATATATTATATATATATGTATATTATATATATATATATGTATATTATATATATGTATATTATATATATATATATGTATATTATATATGTATATTATATATATATGTATATATATATATATATATATATATATATATATATATATATATGTCGTGCCGAATATGTAAAACTGGTCAATTAGCAAGAACTCATTTAAAATTAAGTCCATTCTAAAATGTTCTCTTATACGTTTAAAGATATATTTTTTCATTAATGTTTATGTAAAAATTTTTAATTTTGCACCAAAAGAATCTTAGAAAACTTACCTAACCTTATTATAACATGAGCAATTTATTTTAGCCTAACCCAACTAAATATATTTTAGATTTGTTTACAGTAATTTAATACTAAACAAACACAGTGAAATATATTTTTTTCGTTAGGTTCAGAATGATTTTGGCGAAATTATTGCATACACAAATTTTCACTTGTCCTACATGGCAAGATGAACGTTGCTATTTAAGCCAAGATCGCAAATTCTGCCTATTCGGCACGACATATATATATATATATATATATATATATATATATATATATATATATATATATATATATATATATATATATATATATATTGTAAAACAATCGCAGACAGGCAAACTTAACAATGTAAGACAAGCCACGGGGAGGGGGTGGAAATCTTTAGCTCAAGTACTTTCACACCTCTCAGTGCGTCATCAGGAGCTGTGCAATGTTGTAAGGGCAGGAACAGGAGAAATAGGGTAAGTTTTTTGTACCAAAAGAACCTTAGAAAATTTACTTAACCTTATTATAGCAAACGCAATTTAATTTAGCCTAATCCAACTAAAGATATTTTAGATAAGTTTACAATAATTTAATAAACACAAAGAAATATATTTTTTAGTTAGGGTCAGTATGATTTTTGCGAAATTACTGCACAAACAAATTTTCGCTTGCCTTATTCGGCAAGAAGAGCGTGGCTATTTAAGCCAAAATCTCAAATTTTACTTATTCGTCACGACATTATATATATGTAAAACCAACATTCAAAAGCACACAAATAATGTAAGGCCCTTCTCAGGTTATCAACAATAGTTTTGAAGGGACTTGAGCTAGACCCTGCCACAGCCATGCATTGTGGATGAATCATATGAAGCTGGCATGGTACAGAGGTTAGCGCACTGTCTTCCTAGTTATAGGACGGGCTCTCAGTGGATTTGAGTCCTACCCAGCTTTGCGAGTTGTTTCTAACCCTGTTAGTACGATTTCGCAAAAACCCACTAGGTCCAACAATGGGCCAGGAGCTGACTCGACCCCTGCAACCACATATAGGTGAGTATAACGACACGGCTATACAGGTATAATCTCACACGTTAAACACAGCTATATACATACCGCTCAACTTGCTCAAAATGTCTATATGTATACTGAACCAAGTTAAAAACGGCTATATGAATTAAGTGACGTACGTTAAACACCGCAATATGAATACTAAGAACGATATTAACACTGTTATATGAATAGTGAACCTTACCCCCCCACCTTCATATATGCTGGGATTTAATAACCCCACAGAGGCTTTAAATTGCCACAAAAACAGGCAATCACGTTCAGCGCTGCAGGAAAGAAACGTAGGGCGACGCAACGTATGCTATAATTAGGCGTGATTAACACAATTTCTTCGTGCGAAATCAAGGCACTACTCAGGTTGGTGTTGGTGTTGGCGGCACACGCGAAGACAAACTGGGCAGGCACGCAATTCTCCTATTGATCACTGACTGATGTGGGTTTGTGTGTTTGTGTAGGAACCTTTGACCAGAATGAGTGTGCTCGCCTTCTGTTACCAGGCAACGTGCTCCAGCTCTTGGGCGGCGCGTCTTAACCTCTAATCAACTGATGTGATGTCTCAAATACCAGCAGTCTCTAATATACTTCCTTAGGACATTTCGCTCGCTCCTGGTCGCATATCTATTCGAACAGAACGGGACCTATATTTTCCCCAAGCATATATAAAAGATCTAAGTCCGTAATTTTGACTACAATGCTATTTCGGGAGATTGAAGGCCTAAATTATAATATATATATATATATATATATATATATATATATATATATATATATATATATATATATATATATATATATATATATGTCGTGCCGAATATGTAAAACTGGTCAATTAGCAAGAACTCATTTAAAATTAAGTCCTTTCTAAAAATTTTCTCTTATACGTTTAAAGATATATTTTTTTCATTAATGTTAACGTAAAATTTTTTAATTTTGCATTAAAATAATCTTAGAAAACTTACCTAACCTTATTATAACAAGAGCAATTTATTTTAGCCTAACCCAACTAAATATATTTTAGATTTGTTTACAATAATTTATTACTAAACAAACACAGTGAAATATATTTTTTTTCGTTAGGTTCATTATGATTTTGGCGAAATTATTGCATACACAAATTTTCGCTTGTCCTATATGGCAAGATGAGCGTTGCTATTTAAGCCAAGATCGCAAGTTCTGCCTATTCGGCACGACATATATATATATATATATATATATACATATAAAAGCTGAATAGGTATAAATGGGTCAGTTAGCAAGAACTCGTTTAAAATGAAGTCCTTTATAAAATTTTATCTTATACAGTTAAAGATTTTTTTTTCATTTACGTTAATATAAAATTAATGATTTTGTACCAAAAGAACCTCAGGAAACTTACCTAACCGTGTTATTTTATACCATTTTAATATTCTTACCTAACCCTGTTATTGCAAGTGCAATTTAATTTAAAGTAATCCAGCTAATATTTTATACAAGATTACAATAATTTATTAACAAACACAATGAAGTATATTTTTTTTCATAAGGTTCAGAATGAGATTTGCGAAATTATTGCAACACAAATTTTCGCTTGCCCTGTTCGGCTTGGAGTGCGTTGGTATTTAAGCCAAAATCGCAAGTGTGTGTGTGTGTGTGTGTGTGTGTGTGTGTGTGTGTGTGTGTGTGTGTGTGTGTGTGTGTGTGTGTGTGTGTGTGTGTGTGCGCGCGCGCGCCCGTAAAACCAAACCCCTAAGCAACTGAAAGCACGCAGGAACAAAGGTGAGTCTTAACTTTAAACATACTTATGAGGCTAGCCTAGTGGTAAATCTCTGGACCTTATCCTGATTTCTTGAATGTTTGAAGAAACATCGATTTCATGCTGGTGATGCATGTTCAGATATCAGCCTCACGTAAATGGGGTAAACTGAAGTTTTTCCCGAGATTCCTGAAACCTATTCCTATGTTCAACGGCAGCTTTTCTTAAGAGGGCTTATGACTATAAGCTGGGTGCAATGACACCTCGTACGTCTTGCTTTCTGACACAAGAGGTTTTCATTTCAACTGATACTGTACTGTTCGTTTCCTTTCCCTTTCTCTCATCCTCATCTTATGCTAACCAGGGTTGATACATAACAGCCATTAACCCAATCGGTCTTGTAGCTTGCAATCTCATCTTGCATATTTTGCATCTTCCTTCCGCATTATCCGACTATGTTAGGACACTGACATATGAAGATGAGAATGGGAACAGAGTAAGTCTTTCCGACAGCCCTAGAATATGCTGTCTTCCCCACCCATAACTTTCCTGTCTTATTTCTTCCAATCCATCATATAATTAGGCATGTTAATAAGCACGTTTTCAATTCTCTGTACACGTGTTGCTGGCAATTACTGAATCCTATCCTTTCGAAGTGGTCGTCAAGATTTGGAGGGCTACTGGTCAACAATTAAGAACTAAACTGTTACCTTTCATGAATACTACTACATCCGCAGTTTTCCAGTTTTATAGTATTCCTTTTAACCCTATTGTAATATTTCAGACCTTCATTAAGAACGTGCTCAGGGTTTCTACCCTCTCATTCAATGCTCACGCAGAGATACTGTTTGATCTCAATACTTTCACTATATCCAACTTCTTTAGGCGCACCATTACCTCACCTTCGGTTAAAACGAATATTCTAAGATTCCTTCACTCTGAGATTCTTTCACTTCTGGTAGGTGTCCAAATTCGGCCGTAAATTCCTCTTGAACTCTTTTGACGAGTTCCTCGAAAACTTTTCCATCTGACCGTGATGTGTTTTAAGTCCCGTGTTGGTCAAATCAAATGATGTGATCCACGTCCATTTATTAGTTTTGATCACATGATGTGATCCCTGTTCTTTGTAAGTCTAATCGCATGATGTGATTAGACTAACTCACAAATCGAGACATGGTAAGCGTAAGATTCTACAAGCCAAAATAGATAAATATTATGGGGCATATATGGTTATAACGTACAAAATACTCAAAGAACTAAATTATCATATTCAAAAAGCCTGTCTGGAAAGTAAATTGGCCAAAGTGATGATGGTAAGTGTTCTTTCGGTCTCAGAGTGGCTAGCCAACTGCATTTTCAAGTGGGTATGAATGCGTTTTAGAGGCTCGGAATTAGTAAAAGTGGTAGTTAGTAATGAGGAGAGACCAGGAGCTAACACTCGACTCTTGCAGACGTAACTCAAAATAAAAATGTAATGTCACTAATGATGTCAACGAGATAAAGTCAGTTGATCACATGAAAATGCTGGCCCACAGATGGCTCCAACTTCATCCTGTCCCCTACTTGTATGTCTCATAACAATAAAAATGCTTTGAAATGAGCAGATGTAGGTAACAGCTCTTAGCTTGCCAATAAAAATATGAATCCTTAACCTGTAAATAGCTTGTCAATAAAGATAAGGGATCCTTAACCTTGTCAAACCCTGTGTATAAAAAAAAAAAAAAAAAAAATTCTGAGGAAAAAAAAAATTCCCTGCATGTACTGGGATCATCGTCAGCACATTCTCAGAGTCGAAGAGGTGTCTCAGTGTCATGATCGAAATATTAAAACAAGTCTGGAGATAAATGGCGTAAAGCCGACAAGTGGTGAAAAAGACAGAATTGCAGAAAGGAACTTATTGAGACGTTTCGCCTGTGGACTGAAGAACCTATCCACAGGCGAAAGGTCTCTAAGTTCCTCTCCGCAACTGCATCCCCCTTCCCCACGCTAACCTCCTTTGAACAGATTTGATGTAATACTTCACTTCGTCTTATTTTCTTTACTCCAATAAGAGGTTTCCGTCCCAAATCATTCACTGTCTCTGGCCTCCTTTTCCTGGTTCTAACCATCATTAGTTATCACTTGATAGGCTGTACCTAACAAAATCAATGACCACATTCACTCTCCTTCTCATATCTTTTTCTTTAACCTTCGTATCTCTAATAAAAATTAGGCAATTCCATGTACATAAAAGATGGAAGATATAAGGGTACAGCATCAATGCAAAATAATAACAAATAGTTACGACCTATTTGAAGTGGATATAATCAGTAGAAAGAAAGATACAGAAGACGCAAAGAAACTGAACCATGAGAGAAATGAGGAAGAATAGAGAACTGTTTTCTACTGAGTAAAGAGCCATGTTTCCTCAATGGTAAACTGAGAAAAAACACGATGACTTCAGCATACTAGTAACTTTCTTCACGTCATGTTAGACTGCTGGACACACAGGACACAGCTTACACTATATGATAATCCATACAGTTTGGCAGAACACCTGCAACACAATCCTGTTTCTGTAACTACAAATGTATAAACACAAATTGATACTCTCATACAATCTTGTCACCACCAGTCCTCTCCAATTTCCAATCGTTCCCTTCCCTTCACCTATATAGATAGAATCATCATGTTCACCTGCGTGTCGCCTTAATTACAACCTAATTATCTGATAATTTCACTGAAAACTGATGCATCAAACACGAAGCTGGTTGAGAAAAGGGTGTATGTGTGTGCGTGCTAACTTCTATTCCACCCCTCTCCTCTAACGTCCCACACTCCCCTTTTTCTCGTTCCCCCTTTCTATCACTCCCTCACTCACCTCTGCCCCATTCGAAACACGAAGGCAAATATTAACGTGCACCTGAAGTTATCAAATGGAACAATGGAAGTCGGTACTGAATTGAAGCACGTTACCTGGCAGAATTCATATATAATTACCTTATGCTAAGTTACCTTGGGATTTCATGGTACTATTCTCGCTCTGAATTAAGGCGACATTTGTAATGGGCGTAGACGGCATGCAAGGTCGCCTGAACAAGGTGTGGTTCATAACACTAAATATCATATTTTCTATCCAAATGGTCATGTTTTGAGCTGGTATCACCACAAATGCTGTTTTTTCTTTTGCTACTGCTGCTAGTGCTACGGTTTTTACTATTCATATTCCCTCTTCTGTTACTGGTGTGTGTGCTGCTACTCCCGTTGCTGCTGCTACTTGTGCTGTTGCTGCTCTTGATATCACTGCTATTACAGCAGCAGAAACAGTTTGACAGCAGTTTTCTATACTGACGTCGATGAGCATCAGCAACGATCATGTATAGTGTTCTACAAAAGCCAGGATCCTTTTCTGACAAATTACAACTATACTGAATTAGTTGACAGCAGAGTAGCACTTTCTACTAACTTGGGTCATTCAGTAGCGAGTTCTGTTGACGCTGGTAATGGAGTAATGTGTTCTGTTAACGTTGGTAAAAGGGTGTTCTCTTGACGTTGTTGGAGTAGTGTTCTATTGATGTAGATGTTGGAGTAGTATGTTTTGACGGCGTTAGTAGTCAAGTGGGGTGTTCTGTTGACATTGGTGCAAAGTGGAATACCATTATATTTCACTCCTCTCACTTGCCACTTAATTTTCTGTCCAGAGGCGAAACACATGATTTACACTCAAGTAATAGCTATTGCGAAAACATTTATGCTAAGCCTTTTAGTTATAGTTTACAAGCAAGACCCAAAAATTTACATAAATATTATTTCCAGACATAACTAATTTCACACTGTATAGCGCCTGGGGAATAAGACTTTATCAGATTTGATCCAATCAAAGAGAGGGTCGTTCCAATTCCTTGGATAAAACAAGTTTTTCACCAGCACCAAAATACTTTTGTTTAAAACTATAATGCTAAACAAGCCAATAAGTTTCTAATACGCTATGTTATTTTCATTAATATAACAGTTAAAATAAAAAGAGGAATTAAAAAAAATGAATATTTTTAGCTGATGTAGCTGCGAAGCTGGTAAGAAATTAATCCGAGATTTTTTCCAAGCAATAATACGTGGCCAACTTCAGTACAACTGGTGAGTGCTGCACACTAACACGCCAGCTAATGTGACCTCATAACCTTCAAAAGATACTTAGTTTCTGATACGTACATCAAGCCAATCAAAATTTCAACCACATCGTGCATGTTATTTTCAGACTAATTTCTTGTACTTGCGTTATTTAGGTTAAGGAAGATAAGACAGTCGTCTTTAAAAAAATTAACCAATTATAAGGTACAACAATAATAAATGTAATAATGCATACAGGCGAGAATAATTTATTACAGCGCGAACAAAAAGCGTGGACGCGCCGAGTAGACTAAACTGAATACGTAAAATACTCACTTTTACATTTCTGCAACAATATTGCTGTACCATCTTCAGGGGTACAAAAAACGACGTTTGCTTAGAAAGATTATTTTGGGATTAACGACTAGCAGAAAGCAGCCAAGATTCCTGTTCTATATACAATAACACACAAGACACAACTGCAATGAATACTCATTATGGCATTACTTGGTCTAAGGGGAAAATGCAGACATCAACACCTTATCACGTAGCAGCTGCAATGAAGTATAAGTGGGTTAGATGACTGGAAATTTGTCCTTTGTCCACACCCGTATATGAACACATACGTGCTTGCCGCACCATAAACACGAACAATGTTTATACTTGACATCTTACCATGGCTTCACACCACTTACATTGGCTCAGGACGAGCGTGGTTATCTGTAAAAAAAAAACTAACGCAAAATGTCAGTAATCAGCGCTCTGTCGTACCAGACACCATTACCCAGAATTAGTATTATCTTGTATACTAAAGTGTAGGGAGGCAAAGAAAAAGTTTATGCCAACGAAAAGTTGCCCCAATAAAAGCGTGTTCTGCATGTCTTCATATTTTAACTTGTCAGCATTACGCCTATATGTATATTATACAACTGTATTTCCCTATACTAGCTCCTTGGCCTAACATTATGCAACTGCAGTTCCAGCAATCAGTTCTATGTCAAAACTATATATCTGTAGTTTCATCAATTAGTTCCACATCAACATTATACTACTATAGTTCCATCGCCTAGTTTCATGTCAACATTATTCTACTGTGACATTCACTATCATTTCTTTGCTTCAATACATCAATGTTACCCTCTCCCAGCTCCTCGTCTCAACACCACAATGGCACCTCCCTTTACCAGATCCTTGTCTCACTAAAATAGCGGTTCGATCTGCCAGTTTCTTGTCTTAATACAACTGCAGATCCTTCTACCAGTTCCTTATTTCAGCAAAACTGTAGGTCCCTACACCAGCTCCTCCTCAGTAAAACCAAGTTCCTTATTTTACACTTATGCTAGACAGTTGTTTGGCAACCATCGCGTCTGTCACGCAACTAGCAGATGCAGGATCCAGCCACGGACTTCGCATCTAACATCAAGATTATATACAATTATGTTATTTGTTAGGGAAGTTGCAAGCTTTCTAACATTCTCATACTATACTATTATTAATAAATTGAAAAGCAAGTGCTAAATCCGTATGGGTCATACAGCTATCGTGCTATTCAAATGATAATTGTACCAGAATCTAGTACGAGCCTGGTGGTTATATTACGCACCCCACATCCGTTCACAGCAGTTTCAGCTAAGCGGCAGATCTGAGGCAATGAACAACAGGTACCTGCCAAGGTGAACGATTTACAGGGGTGAATCATAATCAGTAATTTTGCAACTTGACAATATGACCTCAGATGTCAGCTAGATTTATTCTGGCTATATACACTAAATGTAATTTTTTTTTTTTTTTTTTTTTGCTTTTGCAAAGCACATAGTTTATGTGAAGCAGAGCTAAGAATCCGAATATTGGTCACAGAAACAAAGGATAAAACAATAAAAATATCAGAAGCAAAACAAATCAAATGTAAAGACAAGGCTGGAGAACATAAAGGGGAGCTAAACTAAGCAAAGATTAATCATGCGTATTAATGAGGTAGTAGAAACAAGACAGGTAACAAATACAGTAATGGGCGTACGTCACATGCCCGTGATTTTCATTAGCCAGTAATTATGAGGAAACACAATGGATACAACAATAGGGGAAGAAGAAAATTATTTGAGTAGTCTGTGTAACTGAGAAGGGAATGGGGGTATTGCGCATGGATTTAAGGGGTCGGGTGGAAGACGGGGGACGAAGAGGGTGGTACAGGAGAAGGGAATGAAGTGAGGGGAGAGGTAGGGGATAAAAGTTTAACTGTTGGATTTGGAATAACTGGTATTATTGTGTGTACAGGTAAAAGGGAGGAAAGGGATAGGCTTCGGGGAAAGGGAGCGGGGGGTAAGGGGAAGTGGGGAGAAAGAAACGAATAGATGGAAAAAGAAAAAGATGAAAGTCAGAAGTGACTGGGTTTAGTAGCACCGTAAATGAGTTGAAAACATGGCTCCATCATTTTTTTTTTTTTTTTTGAAGTAAGTTGGTTGAGTAAGTGGCTCCATCTACAAGTGGGTGGAGATTTCACAAACACACAATAATCATGTTTAATAAAAATTAACTTCCAAATGCTTTAACATACACACAAAAAAGGACGCGCGCGCGCACGTGCAGGCCTAGTGTCTATCGGAAAGCGCCTCTGAAAATTGTTAACTAACACAGACAGTTACCTGAGGTGTTACTTGGGGTATCTGTTAGTCTGGTAATATGGCTTGGTCTGCAGTCTTCGAGAAGCACTTATCTGTTTTCTCAACACTTGAGAGTGGTGAAGGACGTGGTTCTAATTTGGAATAAGAAACTGAAAATTTGTTTGGATAAGGTTGAACAGAAATCGCTTTGTTGTTCTCCAGGATGAGTGCACAGGAGACAGGCAGGAAGACTGCCTCGGCAACTAAAGCTAAGTTTACATTTACTGTCAGGGACCTGCAAATCAAATACACAAATAAAGTACTGTGTAACAAGGGCAGGAAGACCTGACAGTGTGCGCGCGTTGCCCCAGATTTAGTATCGATGTTCTACTTAGAAGCTTTTATAAATAATGTCAGGTTGTGAGAACAACTCCATTATCTACCTTAGTACATAACAAATTTTTATTTTATTAAATCGGAGAGAGAGCTCCTAACTATATAAAACATTTTGCCAAGAGGTGTGGGCAGTGAGTGGATGTCTAGGGCAAGTAGTATAAATTCCAGCCCACCCTATTCTCATCCAGTCATGTCTTGCCATCAGTAGCACAGTCAGTGCCTTACACCATAACACTTATTTCCATTGAGTTTTGGCCGATATAAACTGTGTGTTCATATTCTAATCAACTGTGGAGCCAGAATAATGACATCACCAATGTGTATGAAAAGTAATTACTTCAGCAATGTGGGTGAATCAAGAATAATAACGTCAGCAGTGTGGGTGAGGACAGGATAATGTCAGCAATGTGGGAGAGGTCAGAATAATAACGTCAGCAGTGTGGGTGGAGGACCGTTGATGACGCAGCACCAGTAATGTGCCACTGGCTGACATTGCAAGTCACCTGATTAGCTTAATTAACTAGCATTTACCTGAGGGCCATGTTCGGCACCACTCTCTCGTGACCAGGTTGAGGGCCACACATCCTGGTGGTGGCACTGTGTCATGGTCACTGCTGATAATAACCACATTGCCAACATTTAGCCCATTCTCGCAACAAGATGGTAAATCGTTCAGATCTCCACGTACCCTAGCGCATCTCAGCAACCCCACTGCCAGACGTGGATAATCAGTGAGAAGGGTGTTGAACTATTCATTCTTATTGATGTCGAGCCTCTAATTCTTTACAATGTTGAGCCTCTCATTCTTAATGGTGTGACTTGTTTCCAGAGTTCTACTGGGATTAACTAGACAGTAGCTGCACCGCGAGACTACATGCTTGCAGGGTGAAGTTAATGTAGGTGAGGTGCCTGCAATAAGAGGGTGGACGCACGGACGTTGACGTGTGGGGGAGGCGTCGGTGGACGTGCGTGTGCGTGTATGCGGGTGTTGGTGGATTTAAACTCGACCTTAGTCACACGATCAAACTGCAAACTTGACCTTTAGCGTTAACGTATGAGATATTATCTGACTCCGTACTGAAGGAATGCAAAAAAAAAAGAAAAAAAAAAAAATACAGTGAAGATTCGAGCCCTCGTGCTGGTGGTGCCGGAGTTCCTCGCTACCATGAATGTGTAACAGTGGCTACGCATGCCGGGATGGTAATGCTAGGGTCTCTAGACCGCAGGTTCGAATCCCATTCACTATACTGAAATTTAAGAGATGCGTCCTCCTCCTCCTCCAACAGAAACATTAAACCGGGTTTAAAATCCTTTTCTTCCATCTGTAACTCTATGAACTGTCACATGAGCCTTGTAATATCTTACCGGCTGTGCAACAGCCTGTCTGTATAAGAAATTTCACGTTATATATGGCAACAACAAAAAAATACTACGCACAATAAACGCTCATAAATTGATCTCTGCTTTTAAGTAACGCCAAATGTGTCGAATATCGAACTTTTATCCACGAAAAAAAAATTTAGTCACTGAACATTTCTCTATTAATTTGATATCATCAACGGCTGTAAAAATACTCATTCTTAATTATTTTGATTTGAAAATTTAAATTTTGCAATGAACATATTATATTTATATATAAATTTTTAAACACGTGAATTTCACAGAACATATAACTGAGTATGTATACTTCATTTATTACAAAACTGTTTTTATTACTATTTGTCCACCTCACGGACAGAGAAAAGACTTCTATACCACAAGACGGGCAGCAAACAGTCGCTAATCTTCGGCTGTACTTTTCTCAACACTTCATCTGGAATTACTCATTCTTCGACTGGCTGGAATCTTAACATGTGCACATAGAATCAAACATTAAAATTTATCCAATGAAACTTTGGACCTAGAGATGGCTTCAACTTCATCCTCTTCCCTATTTGTAGATTTCATATTAATATTCAATGGACATTTTGCTATGGAGGACTTTTAAATAAAAGTAGGATTTTTTTAGTCTAACTCTTGAGAGCTTGAGAGAGAGAGCTTGAGAGCTTGAGAGAGAGAGAGAGAGAGAGAGAGAGAGAGAGAGAAAGGGAGAGAGAGAGAGAGAGAATAAGGGCACGTGAGTGTGCGCGCGTGCGTGCAGTAGCGTTCGTGTGCGTGCGTGACGTCCTGCGTCCTTGCTCGTCCGTACGCGCTTGCGCAAGCACTATTGTAATTATTAAAAACAAAAAAAAAAGAAAATTAAGATGGTCTCCCACGAACTTAGCTCTACTTCTTAAGAGACAAGTAATTACACACAAACACGCGCACAAACAATAACAAACATTCGCCCACTAACACAAATACATAAACATGGTCATGAACAAATAAACGCACATGCAATACAAGGGATATACACACCGACTAGCTTATCAATTGTATATACACTTCGGAGTTTATTCTCTATTTAAGGGATTAAGTATCCTTGTTTTATAATAACAAGGAGAACAGAGGCTTGAATGACCTTCGTGCAGTCGACAGGTCTTCAACGAAACTAACACCACAACGTAACACGATAGGGAAAAAACAGTGCATAGCAATACACACACACACCAAAAAAAAAAAAAGGAGTAACGCATGAATGGGCTCAAAGCGAGCGTGCGCGCCAAGGACGACTAATAAGCATACACAGAGGCCAGCAGAAACAGATGTATGTGGTCACTACAAGCACGCAAGCACTCCACGTCTGACGCCAGAGCAAACTATGCATACCAAGAGAATTTACACTTTACATAGAGTAAAAAAAAAAACTTATCTAGGAAGACCGGGAAATTAAGGAAATAAAGGTGGCAGTTCTTCTTAGAGCTTAATCTTCTTGATATACTGATGTCTTGCTTTGTAACCAAAGGTATTATTTAATTGAAAAATCTCTGTCAATAGTAGAGCAAGCAGTATTGTTCTGTGTGTGTGTGTGTGTGTGTGTGTGTGTGTGTGTGTGTGTGTGTGTGTGTGTGTGTGTGTGTGTGTGTGTGTGTGTGTGTGTGTGTGTGTGTGTGTGTGTGGATTCGCCTAATTGTGGTTGCAGGGGTTGAGACTCAGCTCCTGGCCCCGCCTCTTCACTGACCGTTACTGGGTCCTCCTTCTCCTTGCTCCACAAGCTTTATCAAACCTCGTCTTAAAACTAATATGGTTCCTGCCTCCACTACATCGCTTGCCAGACTATTCCAGTTCCTGACAACTCTGTGGCTGAAGAAATACTTCCTAACATCCCATTGACTCATTTGAGTCTTCAGCTTCCAATTGTGACCCCTTGTTTCTGTGTCCCATCTCTGGAACATCCTCTCTCTGTCCACCTTGTCTATTCCACGCAGTATTTTGTATGCCGTTATCATGTCTCCCCTGACTCTCCTGTCCTCCAGTGTACTCACCAAATTGTGGTTGCAGGGGTCGAGACAGCTCCTGGCTCCGCCTCTTCACTGATCGCTACTAGTTCCTCTCTCTCTCTCTCTCTCTCTGCTTCCAGAACTTTGTCATACCTCGTCTTAAAGTTATGTATGGTTCCTCCCTCCACTACATCACTTGTTAGGCTATTCCACTTCCTGACGACTCTATGACTGAAGAAATACTTCCTAACATCCTTATGACTCGTCTGAGTCTTCAGCTTCCAATCGTGACCCCTTGTTTCTGTGTCCCCTCTTTGGACAACATGTCTGTCTACCTTATCTATTCCACGCAGTATTTTGCATGTCGTTATCATGTCTCCCCTGACCCGCCTGTCCTCCAATGTCTTCATTCCGATTTCCCTCAACCTTTCTTCGTAGGACATAGCCCTTAGCCCTGGAACTAGCCTTGTTGCAAACCTTTGCACTTTCTCTAATTTCTTGACGTGTTTGACCAGGTGTGGGTTCCAAACTGGAGCTGCATACTCCAGTATGGGCCTGATGTACACAGTGTACAGTGTCTTGAACGATTCCTTACTAAGGTATCGAAACGCTATTCTCAGGTTTGCCAGGCGCCCATATGCTGCAGCAGTTATATGGTTGATGTGTGCTTCCGGAGACATGCTCGGTGTTATGGCCATCCCAAGATCTTTCTCCTTGAGCGAAGTTTGCAGTTCTTGGCCACCTAGTCTATACTCTGTCTGCTGTCTTCTTTGCCCTTCTCCGATCTTCATGACTTTGCATTTGGCAGGGTTGAATTCAAGAAGCCAATTGCTGGACCACGTGTCCAGCCTGTCCAGGTCTTTTCGAAGTCCTGCATGGTCCTCATCTGATCTAATTCTCCTCATTAACTGCACATCATCTGCGAACAGGGACACCTCTGAGTCTATCCCTTTCATTATGTCATTCACATATACCAAAAATAGCACTGGTCCTAGGACCGACCCCTGTGGGACCCCGCTCGTCACAGGTGCCCACTGTGATACCTCATCCCATACCATGACTCGTTGTTGCCTCCCTGTCACGTATTCTCTGATCCACTGCAGTGCCCTTCCTGTTATACGCGCCTGATCCTTAGTTTCTGCACTAGTCTCTTGTGAGGAACTGTGTCGAAAGCCTTCTTGCAGTCCAAGAAAATGCAATCAACCCACCCCTCTCTAACTTATCGCACTTCTGTAACTTTGTCATTGAACTCCAGAAGGTTTGTGACACAGGATTTGCCTTCCATGAATCCGTGCTGGTTATCGTTTATAATCTTGGTCCGTTCCAGGTGATCCACCACTCTCCTCCTGATAATCTTCGGTCTTCCATACCTCAGGTAGTTGCCCAGTTTCAAGGGATGTGTTGAAGATTGTGGTTAATGGCACACACAGTATATCTGCTCCCTCCCTGAGGACCCACGGGGAGATGTCCGGTCCCATTGCCTTTGAGGTATCAAGGTCACTTAGCAGCTTCTTCACCTCCTCAGTTGTGTGCACATCGTCCAGCACCTGTTGGTCTATTCCCTGTTGGTGTCCCCCTCTGTCCTGTCTTCCCAGAGTCCTTCCTGTCTCCACTGTAAATACTTCCTTAAGTCTCCTGTTGAGTTCCTCGCATACCTCTTGATCATTACTTGTGAGTTCCCCGCCTTCTTTCCTCGGCCTGATCACCTGGTTTTTGACTGTCGTTTTTCTCCAAATGTGGCTAAACAGCAGTTTCGGGTCAGACTTGGCTTTCGATGCTGTGTCATTTTCGTACTGTCGCTGGGCCTCCCTCCTTATCTGTGCATATTCGCTTCTGGCTCTTCGACTGATCTCCTTGTTTTCCTGAGTCCTTTGCATTCTATACCTATTCCATTCTCTAATGCACTTAGTTTTTGCCTCCCTGCACCTTTGGGTAAACCAAGGACTCACTTTGGTCTTCCCATTGTTTCTGTTGCCCTTGGGAACAAACCTTTCCTCTGCCTCCTTGCATTTTGTTGTTACATACTCGATTTCATTTACTGTCTTTCCTACCATTTCTCTGTCCTACTGCACCTCCCGCTGGAAGTTCCTCACACCTGTGTAGTCCCCCCTTTTATAGTTTGGCTTTTCCCATTCGACTCCTGTTACCCTCTCCACATGTAGCTCCGAGGGGCCTCTCATATGTGATGTCATCAATGTCTGAGCTACTCAGGGTGAACACAAGGTCCAGTC